>NC_134688.1:96665739-96975322 GCF_050947455.1 Rhinoderma darwinii
GCAGTACTGATGATAGCGTCACTTCAGGTTCATCTTCAGGGGACGTTATCCGTGACGCAGTAGAAACAGCGGAACATGGAAGCGCGGGTCCTAGTAGCGCTGTAGCACGGGACAGCCTGGTCCCTCCAGTTCAGGCTCTTGTATGGGCACCTGCTCCATCTTTTGGGCCAAGAATCCACGGTTTTATTGCCACTCCTGGCATAACTGTGGACAATACAAATTTTGTCCAAATGGTTTACTTCCATTTATTACCGACGACATACTAAATATGATTGTCCACTAAACTAATTTATATGCTGCTCAGTATATAAGGCAGAAACCTTCATCCACCCATGCCAGAGATTGGACGCCCACCAATTTGTAGGAATTAAAAAATGTTTTGGGGCTCACCCTAAATATGGATATTGTAAAAAAAAGCCCTCCATTAGATCTTACTGGTCAACAAGACCCACCCAAGCCACCCCAGTGTATTCTGCAGTAATGCCCAGGTCTCCTTATGAAACAATAATGAGGTTCCTCCACTTCAACGACAACGCACAGACCCCCCCAAGTACCGATGCAAACCGTGATCGGTTGTTCAAAATAAGATCGCTACTAAATTCCCTCAATAATTTATTTCTGCAACTCTACACCCCTGAGCAGAATGTAAGTGTGGACAAATCCCTCCTCAACTTCCATGGAAGACTTAGCTATCGCCAATATCTGCCTTCCAAAAGGACAAGATATGGCGTTATGCTTTATAAATTGTGTGAAAGCGGGTCAGGATATACCACTGCCTTCAGAATTTATGAAGGGCGGGACCGCTCAATAAATGTTCCTGGATGCCCCCCTGATCTTTCCACCAGCAGCAAAATTGTGTGGGAGATAATGCAGCCTCTGCTTTACCAGGGGTACCACCTGTACTTCAACAATTTTTATTCGAGTGTGCCCCTGTTTAGGCATTAGCATGCTGCAAGGACCGGGGCATGTGGTACCATGCGCAAAAACCTAATTGGTTTTCTGCAGCAATTAGTGGGGAAGCGCATGGTAAAGGGGGACTCCTGTGCTTATGCATCTGAAGAATTGCTGGCGGTCAAGTACAGGGATCGCAAAGATCTATATGTGCTAAGCACGATTCATACCGCAGGAACAGTGGCAGTGAGGGAAAAGGGGGCAACATCAGACCAGCACAAACCAGTGAGCGTGTCCGAATATAACAGTTACATGGGGGGGCTGGATTTAAGCGACCAGGTTTTACAGCCCTATTTAGTGAAACACAAAACAAAAACCTGGTACAAAAAAGTGGCCATTTATCTTCTACAGGTGGCAATCCACAATTCATTTGTGCTCTATAAAAAAAACAGAGGCAGAGACACATACCTGGATTTCCAAGAGAAAATTATTGAAGGCCTCATATTTGACGTTCAGGACACCAGAGAATGCCCCCAGTCTGAGGATGTCAAGCGACTGACTGAAAGACATATTATCACTGCCATTCCCCCAACACAAACAGGAAGCAACCCCCAGAAAAAGTGCCGCATCTGTAATCAATCCCTCAGTGGATAAATCCCCGACCCCCAATCCATCCACATCCCACACATCTTCCATTGAGTTCAGGGATATGTTGCAACTACATGACCTTCAAGATCTCTGGCGTGAACTCCACCCCACCACAAAAGACTTTACTTTCTATTCCTGCCCTCATTCCTCGTTTAGCCGTATCGACCACATATTTACATCTCAAAGATCTCTACCACTATGCTCCTCAGCTAAGATATTGAGCACACCTTGGTCTGATCACAACCCAGTGGAAGTTTCTTTTTCTTCCCTGGTCCCACGGGGGCTCTCCTTTAACTGGCGTCTGAATGACTCCCTTTTGTCCTCTAAAGATACTTTCGCGCAAGTGGAAGCGGCGGTAAAGGACTATTTTGACCTGAATGTGGGTTCCACGTCCTCCCCGATTATATTATGGGAGGCGCATAAAGCCACATTGCGGGGAGCTCTCATTCGACTAGGCTCATTTAAAAAGAAAAATAGAGAACGAAAAATCGCGGAGTTATACCGCTTGTTAGAACAAAAGGAACATACTTGGAAACAGAACCCCTCGACCGCTAATAAAACCTCGGTAGATGCTACTAGGCTGGAACTAGACCTTCTATTGACGGAGCAGGTAGAACGCAAACTTAGATGGTCCAAACAGCGATATTACTCGCAAAGTAATAAACCGGGTAAACTCCTGGCTCGTCAATTGAGGGTCCCTGTGTCGACAAGGGAACCTGTTAGGTTACGAACTTCCACAGGTAATGTTACAGCGGACCCCAATAAAATCACTTCCCTATTTCAAAATTTTCTCTCCAACTTATATTCCTCCCCCCCATTATTTGACTCCTTGAGGGCTGAAGGCTTATTTGCAGACCTGACTTTTCCGGATATCACTCCTTCCAACCTTGTAGCCTTGGAGGCTGAGATATCCGAAGCAGAGGTTCAGGCAGCCATCAAGGAGTTGAAACCCTCCAAATCACCTGGTCCTGACGGTTTTTCCCCTTTATATTATAAAAAACTCTCCCCACTACTGGTCCCGTATTTAACTCAACTCTTTAATGCCCTCAGAGCTGGTACAACCCCTCTCCCATCAACCCTTCATGCTCATATCGCTATGATCCCCAAACCACAAAAAGACTCTCTCCAAATTACCAACTACAGACCAATATCACTCTTGAACACAGATATTAAAATCCTGGCCAAGATTATGGCGACTAGGATAAACTGCTTCCTTGACGTTATTATCCATGGGGACCAGGCTGGCTTTGTCCCAGGCAGACAGACAAGTGATTGCACCAAGAGAGTTATATCTCTGATTCATGTAGCTCGTAGGAGAAATGTGGCCTCAATGCTTCTCTCGCTCGATATTCAAAAAGCCTTCGACACGATATCCTGGTCATACATGGATTTTGCCTTGGGGAAGTGGGGCTTCCAGCGTCACTTTATGTCCTGGGTGCATGCCCTCTATTCCAACCCTACAGCCAAAGTTTGCTATGCTGGCTATCAGTCTGCTCCCTTTCCTATTGAACGGGGCACTAGACAAGGATGTCCGCTATCTCCCATTCTATTTATTTTGGCTCTTGAGCCCTTGGCTATGATGATACGCCAAAATCAGAACATCAAAGGGTTGGAAGTGGCGGGCATGCAACATAAAATGTCCCTTTTTGCTGACGACATGCTACTAATGCTCTCCCAACCTACTGTTTCCCTTCCCAACCTAATGAAAACTTTATCCGACTTTGCCTCAATTTCTGGGCTAACAATTAACCCTACAAAATCAATCGCCTTAAATATTAATCTCTCCCAACAAGTCCTACACTCCATACGTAACCATTTTCCTTTTCAGTGGGCCAGACACTCATTAAATTATCTGGGTATTCACCTGACTCCCTCATATGCTCAGCTATATTCTGCCAATTATCCCTCCCTGATCCGCTCCCTCACCTCTTCTATGACATCATGGCAACACACTTACCTCTCTTGGGTTGGACGGATTTCTGCGGTTAAAATGACCATCCTCCCCAGGCTTCTTTACCTATTTCAAACCCTGCCGATAAAAGTCCCACCACACATGTTACGTCTCCTTCAGAACCGTATATCCTCGTTTATCTGGCGTGGCACACGTCCTAGAATATCCAGGTCCACTCTCTGCTCGCTGAAGACAGACGGGGGATTGGGTGTTCCTAATATCTCTAAATATTATCAAGCAGCCATGATAGCATCCTTGCCTAAATTACACGTTTCGGTAAATATGCCTCTATGGGTGTACCTGGATATTCCGGAGGTGTCGCCCACCCCGATACAATCTCTGCCCTGGATGCCACCATCCTTACGTCCTACACATCTCTCCCCTTATCTTACACACATTTTAACGGTCTGGGACTCTATCAAATATTCCAGTAGATTGATTTCTCCACATCTTCCCCTTATTTCTATATGGCACAACCATTTGTTCTCTCCTGGCGCAGACAACTATTATGCCTTTAAATGGTGGTGGTCGAATGACATACTTAGAGTTCACCAACTCCTCACGCCCACTCACTCTCGGATTCTCTCGTTCTGTGAACTCCAGACCTCTAAGCAGATCCCCAGTGGCGAGATATTCAGATATCTACAACTTAAAAACTGGATTACTTCTCTTCTTAACAACAGGGAAACATCTGATTCTTGCTCACAGTTCGAGAGAATCTGTAGTATCTGCCCAACCTCGAGAGGGATTATATCCCTCTTATATAAATGGCTCCTCAACAATCCATCCCCTACCCCTCATACATATGTGGACCGATGGCACCGGGACTTGGGGATGACGCTGGAACTGGCTGAGTGGCGTAGTATCTGGAGCACAGTTTCACATTGCTCTATCAATACGAATATCTTAGAATCCGCATATAAAGTTATGATGCGGTGGTACCTGGTCCCCAGCCGAATTGCGCATGCATTTCCCTCTTACCCTGCTTCCTGCTTTAGGGGATGCCCCGCGCCTGGTGACATGTTCCACATATGGTGGTCCTGCCCTAAACTCGTTAGATTCTGGAGCAGAGTCTTTGGTCTCGCTCAGAGTCTGTTTGGTATAATTTTGCATAAAGATCCTAAGTTAGCTCTCCTCCACCTTAAACCCTCTGATCTAACGCATGCACAATTTCAATTGTTTTCTTACATCCTATTGGCTGCCAAAATGACTATTGCCCACTCCTGGAAAAAGCAGTCAGTAATTTTTGCAGGTGTTAAAACCAGAATGGACCAAATATTTATAAACGAAAAACTCACAAGTATTTTATTGGATAGGATTGCCAGATTCGAGTTGCTTTGGCTGCCCTGGATCAATTACGCCTACTCTCACCTACCTGGTGCCATGATCACCGCCTTTTGACAATTTGCTAATGATTTTTCTCTAGATCTCTGGCCGACCACACCTTTACCTTTCCCTGTCTTTTTGTTCCCCTCTTTCCATTCCCTCTTTCCACTTCTCAATTTTGTTTCCTCTTTTTACATGCTCTTATCAACACCGTCCTGAATGTTTGACATACTGCCTAGTACATTTCTGTATCAGTTGCGATATATTATATATTGTGTATCTCCCCCCTTTTTTTTTTTTGTGTATGTTTATGCAATATATTTCCTTACTTTGTTGAAAAAACTCAATAAAACTTGTTGAAAAGAAAAGAAAAAGTGCCGCATCTACAGAAAAGATGGCACCGCAAAGATTCACAATATTTCTGTCCCTCGTGTCCCTCACAACCAGGCCTGTGCATTCACCCATGTTTTAAAAAATACCATACTGTTCTGTATTATTCGATTTTAGTTAATTAGTTGAAAATATATTTGCCCTACATTACATTATTATTTTTCCAATGATTTTACAAGGGTGAGGGAGGGACGTCATGTCTGCATATTTTCTGAAGTTCATCTGCTGGAGAGCTCCATTTGCATAAACCTGCAATTTCTTATTTTAGGAAACCCCAAAAAATAAATTCCCATTATACCCCTAGATGAAGACTTTTGGGATCTCTGTTTCAAGAGCAGATATTTTGAAAGTTTTAGGCTGGGTTCACACACCCTATTTACGGACGTAATTCGGGCATTTTAGGCTCGAATTACGTCCGAAAATATGGCTTTAAAGCGTCGGCAAACACCTGCCCATTCATTTGAATGGGTTTTACAATGTTCTGTGCCGACGGTCATTTTTTTACGCGCTGCTGTCAAAAGACGGCGCGTAAAAAGACGCCCGTGTCAAAGAAGTGCCTGTCACTTCTTGGGACGTAATTGGAGCCGTTTTCCATTGACTCCATGGAAAAACAGCTCCAATTACGTCCGTAATGGACGCAGTGAAAAGCGCCTGCACATGCCATTACGTCTGAAATTACGGAGCTGTTTTCTCCTGAAAACAGCTCCGTAATTTCAGCCGTAACGGAGGCTGTCGTGTGAACATACCCTTATAGAAACTCTGTTGAGTTTCGTAAAACCAGCTTTGAAAAAAATGTGAATTGTGAAATAAGCTTCTTCTATCGTAAGCCCTCCTACATCTCTATGTGATAAATAAGGCACACATATTTGGTATTCCCATGGAGAAGTGGCAGAATGTCAAAGGAGATTAATTTTGTCCGTGGTCCATACTATGTGTGAAAAAATCAGCGTTTGCAGGTAAGTAGCTACATCGACTTACCTGCGAACACCGATGCTGCTGCAGAATCAACTGTAGCCTCTGGTGCCGATGTGTCCTCGCTCGTCCGACACGATGCAGGACCTGGGGCAGGAAGTGAGTGACGTCACAGCGTGATCTCTCGAGAACACGCGGTGTCTGTGCACTGCCAGAAGCTGGGCGTTGTGAAGAGAAGTGGATGATACTTGTATTCACAACGCCCAGCTAGTAAAAGAAGTAAAAACGCCCAGATGTACATACACAATACACGCCCACTTGTACATAACTTTAAACACGCCCAGTTGTACTTTAGAAAGCCTCATTTGCATAAATATAAAAATGGTCATAACTTGGCCAAAAATGCTCGTTTTAAAAAACAAAAACGTTACTCTTATCTACATTGCAGCGCCGATCTGCTACAATAGGAGATAGGGGTTGCAAAATCTGGTGACAGAGCCTCTTTAAGTCACCTAGAAAATCCTGAATCACCGAGGAGGAGACACATCCCTGCGAACTATAAAGAATACAATTTAAATTTCCTTAGGACCAGTATAAATATTACAATCTATCGACATCACAGATGGGATAGAGTAGGAAGGACGCTCAGAGCGTGGCAGATATGCCAACAAATTGACATTTTTGTCGCCAAATTCAAAATTGGAAGCCTCGATGGACAACAAACGTTTTTGGGTCTGCTCTGTGGCTAGAGTGAGAAGATCTCTGAGCTTTTGCCCACTTAGCGTTTCAGACACTTTGGGGATCAGCCAAGTACTCTCGTTCAGCTCTCTGCATATTTGCCGTCAATAAGGCCTCTTTGTCTTTATATGAGCGACGCTGCCCCGCCACCCCCCGCTATAAAAGCCCCTCTGATTGTGACTTTAAATGCATCCCATTTAACTAAGGGGTCTTGGTGTGAGGAGTCTCCCAATAATTGTCATGTGCCCTAGTGACCATTGTCTTTACCATAGGGGAAGTTAACCAAGATGGATGGAGTCTACAAACGTTCCAGTCAGACGGAGCGCCCGCCTGAAAAGTTAAGCAAAGGGCAAAGTGGTCTGATATACCCCTAGGGGTAAAGTTTGATGTCTACACGGCATGCAGACGTCAAGTGTAGACCTATACCCACTAGCTATTTAACCTGAGAACAGTAGTCCCTGACTAAGCTACTACTACTAACATCTAGAAGCAGAGTCCCGAGACCAGACCCTGAAAGGGGAAAGTTCAAGTATGACAACAGTATCCTTGACAATCTTGCAGTGCAAAGGCATCCCACCAGTCATCCGAATGAGAAGAACTTCTGGAGACTAATCTGGAGATCTGCTCTGGTGGGGTGGTCCACCCTGCCAGGTATGGGTATAGCAGCTTCTGCCCACACCAGGACCTCATCTGGAGCCGTGAAGAATCTAGGAGTAGGGCCATCCACAACCCTCAACATGGACAGTGACGTTGGCAGCAGTGCTGGAGTCCCTGGGCAGAGCATCAGCTGATGCTCTGCTCGGGAACTCCAGCTATAGGAAACACCTGAAGTCACTGACCAAATGTTAGAAGCAGTGCTGGAGTCCCGAGCAAATGCTGATGCTCTGCTCAGGGGACTCCAGCAATAAGCAATGAGACAGCCCCTTGCGGTCATGCTATTGATAACACGCCGACACGAACAGCACAGGAAGCAAGCCCTCACTCACGTGGGGCCGCGTCGGTGTGTCATCAATATTAGAAAAGCTACAGGACTTCGGGGAACAATTCACCATTTAGTACCGAATTTTAAATTAAAGTCCATTAGTAAGTGACTTCTTTTTACATAAGCATATTAATGCAATTTTTGGTCCCTGGATAACCCCTTTAAGCCAATGTTCTAGGAAAGTTACTGGATCCAAACCCTTTGTTTTCTCCGGGAGGCCGACTAAACGGACGTTGTTACACCTCAGACGATTTTCAAAGTCATCAGCTCTATCAATTGAAACAGAAATCTGATGTTTAAGATTAGGGATTTGCTGAGGAATAGGATGCAGCAAGTCCTCCACATCAAAGATCCTACGCTCCATTTCGTTAGTACGCTCTGTGATCTTATGCATATCATGGCGGAAAATGACAAAGCCCTGCTTCAGCTCATCCACATTCATGACCAGCATGGACTGACAAACGTTAATAGCCGTTAGTAAATCAGAAAATTGAATATCCATATACAAAGATGCAGGATTTGGCTCTTGATGTGAGAGTGGCTGAGGAGGACTTATGGATTCCTCAAACAGTGATAGGGACAGTGCAGGAGAACTAGGCCCTGGCGTAGGAAACCGTTCAAGCTTTTTTGCTGCACTGGATTGTCAGGATATACAGGGATGAAAATCTTGATTCCTCCACCCAGGGCCGGCTCCAGGTTTATGTGGGCCTTTGGGCGACACAGACTTAGTAGGCCCCTTTGCAGGGGCACTTACGGCGGCAGTAAAATGGCAGAAAATTTCACTTTGTGCCCCCATATAGACGTTAGGCCCTGTTTATGTCCCATATAGAAGTTAGGCCCCCAGTTTGTACCCCCCATAAATGTAGAGCCCTCTGTAGATAGTGCCACACAGCCCCCCTCCCAGGTAGTGCAACATAGCCGCTACCTCCCAGGTAGTGCCACAGAGGCCCCACCTCCCAGGTAGTGCCACACAGCCCCCACCTCCCAGGTAGTGCAACACAGCCCCCTCCTCCCAGGTAGAGCCACAGAGCCCCCTCCTCTCAGGTAGTGCCACACAGTCCCCCTCCCTGGTATTGCCACACATCCTCCCTCCCTGGTAGTACCACACAGCCTCCCCCCTGTAGATAGCGATTTGGGGTTCCCTCTAGGAGTGGAATCCCCAGCCAGAGCACTGCCGATTCTCTGGTGATTCTGCTTCAGGAGTAACCCCTGACGTCACTGTCCATATACGAACAGTGTTGTGAGGGGCAAGCCCAGAGCCATAGCCCTGGGCAGAGCACTAGTACCACTCTGCTGGGGACTCCTGCTCTGCTCCTGACATCACTGTCCATATATGGACAGTGATGTCAGAGGCTTCCCCAGAGAAGGAGTCCCGGAGCAGAGCTGCTTGTAGCGCTCTGCCTGGGACTCCTCTCCCTCTGACATCACTGTCCATATATGGATATTGAAGTCAGGGGCTTTCCCAGAGACTGAGTCCTGGAGAAGAGCCGCTTCTAGCGCTCTGCCTGGGACTCCTCTCCCTCTGCCAACACTGTCCATATATGGACAGTGATGTCAGGGGATTCCCCATTGACGGAGTCCCGGAGCAGAGCCACTAGCGCTCTGCCTGGGACTCCTCTCCCTCTGACTTCATGGTTCATATATGGATATTGATGTCAGGGGCTTCCCCAGAGACGAAGTCCAGGAGCAGGGCCGCTTCTAGCCTTCTGCCTGGGACTCCTTCTTTCCTCCTGACATCACTGTTCATATATGGACAGTGATGGCGTGATGACGGCAGAGACAGCACCCGGTGGTCCTGCCTCCACCACAGATCCCTCATCAGAGGAATGCCTGGAGCTCCTGGGCAAATATTTGCTGCCCCCCTTCTTTCTTCCACCTCCCATGACCACTCTAATAAGGATAAGCAGGTATCACTAGATGTGATTAGCAGTAATCCAAAGTTCAGTCTCTAATATAGTAGTTTCACCTGTTCGTTTCACCTGTATTCTAAACAATGGGGGAGGTGGCCTGTTAGTAATAGAAGCTATCCGTTAAGTTTGCAAGTCCCCACCACCCTGTAACTGTTGCAGGAAGGGTATGAGCAGAGGAACACAGAACAAGTAGATGCAAGTTCCTCACTGCAGGATCGTATATGGCCGTTGAATCAAGATGGCGCCGGATGGCGGGAGGACGCCCGTCCTGACAAGGCACCGCGTCTCCGGATCTCACCGACCACCAAGGACGACAGCTGGGATCGGGCATGTAGGAGGAATAGGTGAGTGACCTCTGTGCTACTCCAGTGCGGGTGCCGTACAGCTCAGGCCACCTTCCCCTCCATGAATCCCGGTTACAAGGGGGAGGATGGCTGTGTTCTAGGCAGGATTATGTATCAGGGTTTTCGGGAGCTCCACACCACATGTTCGCTCAAGTCAGCATCCGGCCACGTCCCCTGAAAAATTTGCTTCTGGAATATTTAAGTCACCTCCACTATTCACCTGGTGGCTGAGTAACTTTGGTGCAACCTAGTTGTGTCCTGCAAAGGTTCCTGTTTGCATCTAATTCCAGTCCACACTTGCTATCTGTTGTCAGCCTGTATCCAGCTATCCGCTACCAGCCTGTGTCCAGCGATCCGCTACAACATGTGTCCAGTTATCCACCATCAGTCTCCATCCAGCTGCCCACTGCCAATCTGCATCCTGCTGCCTATTACCAGTTTGTATCCTTTTATCCGCCATCAGTCTGTATCCCGCTGTCTACTGCCAGTCTGTACCCAACTATCTGTGAGAAGCCTGAAGTTTCCTGTCATCTGATCCGCATCAATCTGCCAATGTACCATCGCCCACTGCCTGTACCCTCGGTGTGCCATGCCGTAATATCCTGGTCCGCTGGACCAGCTGCAACTCTTACCGGGACCACCTTAAGCCGTGGAGGAAGTCTGCCCGTGGTTAAGTCCTGATTCCCGTAAGGGGGTTAAAGAGTTAAGACTGGGGAGGCTACTTAGATAATGCCCTTAGAGGTGGTCTCAAGCAACACTTATACACATGTGCTGCAATAAAAGTGGCAGTAGTATTAAAATGTTGAATAGTTTATACAGCTAAACGGAATTAGCACATGACCCCTCTAGGCATTATTTTCTTTTGTCAGAGAAGACTATTTTACATAGAGAGTGCCAAATCTTCTGTTCCTAATCTAAAGTTTGGTCAGCACTTACACCTATTTATGATTGCCAGCTTATAGATGTACAAAAATGAAATGCTTTCCCTCATGAAAAATGGTCTTTTACTAAGTACTTTATTTTTTATTATTTTACCATCAACTAAAATCTGATATATGATACTGCAATGTCCTTTTACCTTAACA
This sequence comes from Rhinoderma darwinii, assembly GCF_050947455.1. Classification (NCBI taxonomy): domain Eukaryota; kingdom Metazoa; phylum Chordata; class Amphibia; order Anura; family Rhinodermatidae; genus Rhinoderma; species Rhinoderma darwinii. The sequence continues at coordinate 96,676,917 of NC_134688.1, forward strand.
TCTCCTATAATTTACAGAAAATTTCATGAGTTTGCTGCCTTTGGTTTTACATGTTAGCATATTTCTTTTTTTTTTGTGTAGCAGGATTTTGCCACCTAACCACCACTGTACGCGATAGCTTTAGAGTTTCCCCTAAGCTGCAACTGACGCCATGCTGCTTGCTGCACAACAGTGTCGAAAGAGGAAAGATAAATTAATAAAATACAGAGGAACCCAGTGCCTGAAATAGAGGCGGATAGTGTGTCGGCCCATCTGGAGCCGTGGCAACACCGTGGCAATGAGAAGCCACGGCTCTCCATTGCTTATGATGCGTGGCTCCTGTCGCAGGAGCGGGACCTGGCACAGCATGTGACGTCACTCTTCCTGGACCACAAAGGTTATGTATACTTTTGCAAATTTTTTTTACTAAATCAATGTTTTAGGTGTTTAGAAACATTTTACGATCAACTTATATTAACCCCTTCCCGACATTTGCCGTATGGGTACGCCATGGAAAGCATGGACTTCCCGCAAATTGCCGTACCCATACGCCAAATGTTTGGCACCGGCTCAGAAGTATCTTACAGCTGACATACGACTGTAATGGCGGGGACCGAAATTAGCTTAGATCCCAGCCATTAACCCCTTAATTGCAGCGCTCAAACGCGATCGCTGCACTTAAGGTGTTTGCAGCTCATTGGAACCCCAGCAATGAAATTGCCGGGGTTCCGGTGGCTGCAATGGCAACCGGAGGCCTAATACTGGCCTCCCGGTCTGCCTAGCACGGAAACCGGTCAAGATCCGCCCGGCGGCGGAGCCTGATCGGCTTCCGTAGCCGTCGGCAAGATGGCGCCGGCTCAGGAGCTGATCTGGCGTCATCAGCGGTGGAAGTCAACTGTATGTTACAGCTGACATCCACCTGTAACGGCAGGAACCGGAGCTAGCTCCGATCCCTGCCATCAACCTCTTCGATGCAGCAATCGAAAGTGATTGCTGCATCGTAGCGGTTACTAGCAGATCGCCAGCCCTGACAGGCAATCAGGACTGGCGACTGCTGCTATGGCAACAGGAGACACAATGGTCTCCTGCTCTGCCATTACGGAAGCCAATTAGGCCCCCGCCGGGAGGCGAAGCCTAATCGGCTTGCTGTCAGTGAATAATTGACAGATTTAATACATTGCACTACGTAGGTAGTGCAATGTATTAGAAAAAAAAAATCTGACAGCTGGACCTTCAAGTCCCCTAGTGGGACTTGAGAAAAAGTGTAAAAAAAAAGTATAAAAAAGTGTAAAAAAAAAGTTTGAAAACAATAAAAGTTTCAAGTAATAAAATAAAACACAATCCCCCTTTTACTCTTATCAAGTCCTTTATTATTGAAAAAATAATAATAAACCATACGTATTTGGTATCGCCGCGACCGTAACGACCTGAGGTATCAAAATATTATATTATTTATTGCACGCGGTGAACAGCATAAAAAAAAAACTTAAGAAACTATACCAGAGTTTCTGTTTTTTGGTCACTTTGCCCTATAAATATAGGAATAAAAAGTGAAAGTGATCAAAAAGTCGCACATATTCCAAAAATGGTACCTATAAAAACTAGCTGCGTCGACAAAAAAAATTAAAAAGTTATGGTTCTCACAACTTGTCGACAGAAAAAATACATTATTTTTACAAAAGTAGTTTTATTGTGCAAAAAGTTGTAAAACATAAAAAAGTCCTATAAAATAGGTATCGCCAGAATGGTACTGACCCGCAGAATAAAGTTAACATGTAATTTATAACGCATGGTAATCGCTGTATAAAAAAACCGAAATAAAACTATGCCAGAATTGCGGTTTTTTGTTTACCTGGCCTCCCAAAAAATAGGATAAAAGGTGATCAAAAAGTTGCATGTACCCCAAAATGGTACCAATAATAACTACAGCTTGTCCCGCAAAAAAAAGCCCTCATACCACTACGTCTATGAAAAAATAAAATTAGTTATGGCTCCAATAAGTCAGGAAATAAAAAATATGCAGTTGTGCTCGAGGGGAACATTTCTTCTGTTTGAAGAGGCGATTTCTCAAGGACCTAAAATTAGGGGACCAGGAAAGGGAGGGCCCAAACATATCCGCTGGAAGCGACGGTGCCCGTATTGTACCAGGACAACACTTTCCCAGCAAAATTCCCCAAACTGCAGAGGTGCGGAGTGTGGACCAAAAGGGGCATAAGAAAGAACGGCATATATCCGTGAAACACCGGCCTGTGCAGAAAGGATTGCCTCACAGCGTAACACACATCTATGGATTATTTTATTGTTTTTTTTACCCCATTATTATGCCACCTGACTATGCCCCTGATGTACTCTGCCCAGCTTACATGTACCCCCACATTATAAACGGAAACACCAGCAATACTCAAACAAATCTGCTACCTAGCAAAATCCGCTCTCCAAAAGCCAAATGGCGTTCCCTTCCATCTGAACCCTACAGCGTGCCCAAACAGCAGTTTCCTTCCACATATATGGCATCGTCATACCCGGGAGAACCCTTTTAACAATTTTTGGGTTGTGTGTCTCCAGTGTCATAAGCTGGGCATGACATATTTGCCACTGAAATGGCATAACTAGGGAAAAATATAAATTTTTAATTTGCACCATCCGCAGCGCATTCATTTATGGAAAAGACCTGTGGGTGAAATGCTCACTACACCCCTTAATAAATGCCTTGACAGGTGTAGTTTCCAAATGGGGTCACTTCTCAGGGGTTTCTTTTTATTATTTCACATCAGAGCCTCTGCAGTTGTGAACCAATACTTTGTAAATCGCCAAATTAGGCCTCAATTTCGCATGGTACTCTTTCACTCCTGAGCCTGGTCGAATGTCCAGGCAAAAAATTAGGGTCACATGTAGGGTGTTTCTAAAACCGGGAAACACTGCATAATAATTAGAGGGCTGTCTTGATATGGTGGCACAAGCCGGGCACCACATATTGGCATATCTATGGAAAAAAATCCCATTTTCACTCTGCAACATCGAGTGCACACTAATTTCTACAAAACACCTGCGGGGTTAACATGCTCACTACACCACTAGATAAATGCATTGAGGGGTGTAGTTTCCAAAATGGGGTCACTTCTGGGGGGTTTCCACTGTTTTGGTCCCACAGGCGCCCAGAAACCAATCCAGCAAAATCTGCACTCCAAATGGCGCTCCTTCCCTTCTGAGCCCTACCGTGTGCCCAAACAGCAGTTTATGACCACATATGGGGTATTGCCGTACTCGGGAGCAATTGCTTTACAAATTTTGCGGTGCTTTTTCTTCTTCAGTCCTTGTGGAAAAGAGAAAAAAATGAGCTAAACCTACATTTTCTTTGAAAAAATTTAGATTTTTATTTTCCCGGCCTACTTCCAATAATTACTGCAAAAAACCTGTGGGGTCAAAACCCTCATTATACCCCTAGATAATTTCCTCAATGGGTGTAGTTTCCAAAATGGGGTCACTTTTGGGGGATTTCCACTGTTTTGGCACCGCAAGAGCACGTCAAACCTGACATGGTGCCTAAAATATATTGTAATAAAAATAATGACCCAAAATCCCCTAGGTGCTCCTTTGCTTCCGAGGCCGGTGCTTCAGTCCAGTAGCACGCTAGGGCCACATGTGGGATATTTACTAAAACTGCAGAACCTGGGCAATAAATATTGAGTTGCATTTCTCTGGTAAAACTTTCTGTGTTATAAAGAAAATTGGATTAAAAATAAATTTCTGCAAAAAAATATGAAATTTGTAAATTTCACCTCTACTTTGCTTTAAGGGTATGTGCACACGATAACTGGCTTTTACGTCTGAAATTACAGACTGTTTTCAGGAGAAACAGCTCCGTAGTTTCAGACGTAAATGCTCCTCCTCGCATTTTGCGAGGCGTCATTGATGCCCGTAATCTTGAGCTGTTCTTCATTGAATTCAATGAAAAACTGCTCAAATTACGTTTCAAAGAAGTGTCCTGCACTTATTTGACGAGGCAGTCATTTTACGCGTCGTCGTCGTTTGACAGGTCGTCGGCACAGTACGTCGGCAAACCCATTCAAATGAATGGACAGATGTTTGCCGACATATTGGAGCCCTATTTTCAGACGTAAAACGAGGCATAATATGCCTCGTTTACGTCTGAAAATAGGTCGTGTGAACCCAGCCTAATTCCTATGAAAAGTCTAAAGGGTTAAGAAATGTTCTAAATGCTGTTTTGAATACTTTGAGGGGTGAAGTTTTTAAAATGGGGTGACTTCTTGGTGGCTTCTAATATATAAGGCCCTCAAAGCCACTTCACAATTGAACTGACCCCTGTAATAATAGCCTTTTGACATTTTCTTGAAAATGTGAGAAATTGCTGCTAAAGTTCAAAGCCTTCTAACATCCTAGAAAAATAAAAGGATGTTCAAAAAACGATTCCAATCTAATGTAGACATATGGGGGATGTTAATTAGCTACAATTTTGTGTGTTATAACTGCCTGTCTTACAAGCAGATACATTTAAGTTGAGAAAAATGCAAATTTTTGCAATTTTTCGCTAAAATTTGGTGTTTTTCACAATTAAATACTGAACATATCGAGCAAATTTTGCCAGTAACATAAAGTCCAATGTGTCACGAGAAAACAATCTCAGAATCGATTGGATAGGTAAAAGCATTCCGACGTTATTACCACATAAATTGCAACATGTCAGATTTTAAAAATGAGGCTCTGTCAGGAAGGTCAAAAGTGGCTAAAGAGGGAAGGGGTTAAAAAAATGTCTTTGTTTTTTTCCCGATACAGCTTTTATTTATCCTCTCTACATAGATACTGTACCGTTCACTGTGAGGCAATTCCATCAGTTCAGCTGAACTGATGGCTCAGCTGGGAGTGGGTCCTGTGTGTAACTAAGGCCTGATTTACACGAGCGTGCGCCAAAGGCACTTAACAGCTGCGTGTGTCATCAGTGTATGATGCGCGGCTGCGTGATTTTCGCGCAGCCGCCATCATTATGACACTCCATTTGGATGTTTGTAAACAGAAAAGCACGTGGTGCTTTTCTGTTTACATTCAGAGTTTGACAGCTGTTGCGCGAATCACGCAGTTCGCACGGAAGTACTTTCGTGCGGCATGCGTGGTTTCCACGCACCCATTGACTTCAATGGGTGCGTGATGCGCGAACAGCGCACAAAGAAAGGACATGTCGTGAATGTTACGCAACGCACTCGCGCTGCGCAAAATTCACGCACTGTCTGCACTGCTCCATAGACTAATATAGGTGCGTACGACACGCGTGAAAAGCACGCGCGTCGCACGTGTGTATATTACGCTCGTGTAAATTATGCCTACCACACAGGACAACCTTAACCCCTTCCCGACATTTGTCGAATGGATATGTCATAGAAAGCCAGTGCTTCCCGCAATTTGCCTGTTACAGCTCACGCCCTGCTGAAATGGCGGGGTTTAACCTCTTAAATGCTGCAGTTAAAAGCGATCTCTGCATTTAAGGTGTTTGCAGCTCATCGCTGTAATGGCAGGAAGGAGGTGAAGGGAAAGTGAGCCCTACTCTACCCACCGCCCTGTCCCTGCCTACTTGCAACGACCCGCCCTAGGCGACGAGGTACAACTGGGCGGCGGTCCCTACGCTGGCTAAGTGCACAGGAAGACAAACAGGGAACACGCAAGGGAAGGGGCAGTAGCCACGGAACGCCACGAGGAAACGGGGCGGCGAACGAACAGTCAGGACCAGGACGAAGTGAGTACACCCGAGCAGGCACGGAGACAGAAGCAAGCCAGGGCAAGCAAGCAGGTCAAGCAGAACTGCAGCAAGGCAGAAGCACGGCAGAAGCAGGCTGGAGCAAGCAGCAGTGGGGCCAGGAATCCAAAAGAATTACAAGCACTGAGGGAGAGCACAGGGCAGGTAATAAAGGGCAGGGGGCGGAGCTAACTCAGAGAGACCAGGCCGCGATAGGCTCTCCCACTCCTGAGCCTGCCACCCTGGTTGGTGGGAGATGGTGTCAGTCGAGCAGGTCTGGCCTCAGGTGTGGATTGATTAATCCCAGGAGTATAGCTAGATGAAGTACCTGGCAGATCCCTAACAGTACTCCCCCTTTTATGAGGGGCCACCGGACCCTTACTAAGGGGACCCGGTTTAGTGGGGAAGAGGAGGTGGAACCTCCTGATCAATACCCCAGCGTGAACATCACGGGCAGGTACCCAAGTCCTCTCCTCCGGCCCGTATCCTCTCCAATGGACCAGGTACTGGAGGGAGCCCTGGACCATCCTACTGTCCATAATCTTGGCCACCTCGAATTCCACCCCCTCAGGGGTGAGAACGGGAACAGGAGGTATCCTCGAGGGGGACCAGGACGGGGAGCAGCGTTTATGGAGGGAGGCATGGAAGACGTCATGTATGCGAAAGGATGGGGGGAGCTCCAGACGGAAGGATACAGGGTTGAGGACTTCAATGATCTTATAAGGTCCAATAAATCGGGGAGCAAACTTCCTGGACGGGACCTTAAGGCGCAAGTTCCTGGACGACAACCAGACCAAATCCCCGACGACAAACCGGGGGTTAGCAGAACGTCTACTATCCGCCTGAATCTTTTGTGCGCTCTGGGACGCCTCTAGGTTCTTCTGAACCTGGGCCCAGACAGTGCACAGTTCCCGATGAACCTCCTCTACCTCAGGATTATTGGAACAACCAGGGGAGACGGAGGAGAACCTTGGGTTAAACCCGAAATTACAGAAAAACGGGGAGACCCCTGACGAGTTACTGACCCGGTTATTCAGGGAAAATTCAGCAAGGGGAAGGAATGAGACCCAATCGAATTGACAGTCAGAGATGAAACACCTTAAATATTGTTCCAGGGATTGGTTGGTCCTTTCCGTTTGGCCATTAGTTTCGGGATGGAAGGCGGAGGAGAAGGACAGATCAATCTCCAACTTTTTACAAAAAGCTCTCCAAAATAAGGAAACAAATTGTACCCCTCTGTCAGAAACGATATTGACTGGGGCCCCATGGAGACGCAGGATGTGTTTCACAAACAAAGAAGCTAACGTCTTGGCGTTAGGTAGCTTCTTAAGGGGCACAAAGTGGCACATCTTGCTGAAGCGGTCGACTACCACCCACACCACCGACTTGCCCTGAGATGGAGGCAAATCGGTGATAAAATCCATGGAGATATGGGTCCAAGGTCTCTGGGGAATGGGCAAGGAACGTAGTAGGCCCGCAGGTCGGGACCTAGGGGTTTTGGACCTAGCGCAAACCTCACAAGCGGCGACGTAAGCCCTAACATCTTTAGGCAACCCAGGCCACCAATAGTTTCTGGTAATGAGGTGTTTGGTGCCCAAGATGCCAGGATGACCAGATAGAGCGGAGTCATGGTTTTCCCTGAGTACCCTCAGCCGGTATTGCAGGGGAACAAACAGTTTGTCCCCAGGGACGTTCCCGGGAGCTGCACCCTGATCAGCCGCGATATCAGAAGCTAAATCAGAATCCGTGGCAGAGACGATTATACCAGGGGGTAAAATACAAGCGGGATCCTTCTCGGAAGGAGGATTGGCCATGAAACTACGTGACAGAGCGTCAGCCTTAATATTCTTGGACCCAGCCCTATAGGTAACCAAGAAATTAAATCTGGTAAAGAATAGTGCCCACCGAGCTTGTCTAGGATTAAGCCTCCGGGCCGATTCTAGGAAAACCAGATTCTTGTGATCCGTAAGGACCGTTACCTGGTGTCTGGCCCCCTCCAGGAAGTGCCGCCACTCCTCAAAAGCCCATTTAATGGCTAGAAGTTCGCGGTTACCAATATCATAGTTACTCTCCGTGGGCGAAAACTTCCTAGAGAAGTAAGCACAGGGGCGGAGATGGGTGAGGGAGCTGGTACCCTGGGACAAGACGGCCCCCACTCCCACCTCGGAAGCGTCAACCTCCACAATAAATGGCTCCTCTTGGTTGGGCTGAATCAGCACGGGGGCCGAGATAAAGCACTTCTTGAGAGTCTCAAAGGCCTGGACGGCCTCAGGGGGCCAATGGAGGACATCGGCACCCTTGCGGGTAAGGTCCGTAAGAGGCTTAGCGACGACCGAGAAGTTGGCAATAAATCTCCTGTAATAGTTGGCGAACCCTAAAAAACACTGTAACGCCTTAAGGGAGGCAGGTTGGACCCATTCCGCCACAGCTTGAACCTTGGCAGGGTCCATGCGGAATTCATGAGGAGTGAGGATTTGCCCTAAAAATGGTATCTCCTGTACCCCAAAGACACATTTTTCAGTCTTAGCAAACAGATTATTCTCCCGAAGGACCTGGAGCACCTTCCTGACATGCTCCACGTGGGAGGACCAGTCCTTGGAAAACACCAGTATGTCATCAAGGTACACAACAAGAAAATTACCCAGGTACTCTCTCAGGATTTCATTAATAAAATTCTGGAAGACAGCAGGGGCATTACACAACCCAAAGGGCATTACCAGGTATTCGAAATGACCCTCGGGTGTGTTGAACGCAGTTTTCCACTCATCCCCCTCTTTGATGCGGATAAGGTTATATGCCCCCCGTAGATCGAACTTAGAAAACCATTGGGCTCCCTGAACCTGATTAAAAAGATCCGGAATCAAAGGAAGTGGGTACTGGTTCCTTACGGTGACCTTATTCAGGTTACGATAATCAATGCACGGCCTAAGACCACCATCCTTCTTCCCCACGAAGAAGAAGCCAGCACCTACAGGAGAAGTCGAGGGGCGAATGAAACCCTTGGCCAGGCATTCTTGGATATACACCCTCATCGCTTCACGTTCAGGACATGAAAGATTAAATATCCTACCCTTAGGAAGCTTGGCACCAGGCACCAAATCGATAGCGCAATCGTAATCTCTATGGGGGGGCAACACCTCGGAGGCCTCCTTAGAAAACACATCGGCGAAGTCCTGAACAAACTCAGGAAGCGTGTTTACCTCCTCCCGGGGAGAAATAGAGTTAACAGAAAGACATGACATAAGACATTCATTACCCCATTTGGTGAGATCCCCAGTATTCCAATCAAATGTGGGATTATGCAACTGCAACCAGGGAAGACCTAATACCAGATCAGACGATAATCCCTGCATCACCAGTACAGAGCACTGCTCCAAATGCATGGAGCCAACCAGGAGTTCAAAAACAGGAGTATGCTGAGTAAAATAACCATTAGCAAGGGGGGTTGAGTCGATTCCTACTACAGGGATGGGATAAGGTAAATCAATACAAGGCATCTTTAGAGACATAGCAAAATCCACAGACATGATATTAGCAGATGAGCCAGAATCCACGAAAGCACTGCCCGTGGCAGACCGGCCAGCAAACGAGACCTGAAAGGGAAGCAAAATTTTATTGCGTTTCACATTAACGGGAAATACCTGTGCGCCCAAGTGACCTCCCCGATGATCACTTAGGCGCGGAAGTTTTCCGGCTTCTTATTCTTGCGCCTGGGACAGGTGTTCAGTAGATGCTTGTCGTCCCCACAGTAGAAGCAGAGACCATTCATTCTGCGAAACTCCCTACGTTGTCGAGGGGACATGGAGGCCCCGAGTTGCATAGGTACCTCCGAGTCCTCCGTGGAGGGGCGAGGAGACGGGACCTCGGGGGGAATCGCAGAAAAGTCAGAGGGGAGCACACTGAAGCGTTCTAGCTGACGTTCCCTGAGACGTCGGTCAAGTCGTACTGCTAGGGCCATAACCTGGTCAAGGGAGTCAGGCGAGGGGTAGCTAACCAGCAGATCCTTCAGGGCGTCAGATAATCCTAACCTAAACTGGCACCTTAGGGCCGGATCGTTCCACTGAGAAGCTACGCACCACTTCCTAAAATCAGAACAGTATTCCTCAACCGGTCTCCTACCCTGACGTAAGGTCACCAGCTGACTCTCGGCTAAAGCAGTCCTGTCAGTCTCGTCGTAAATGAGTCCGAGGGCAGAGAAAAAACGATCAACAGAGGAAAGTTCAGGGGCGTCAGGAGCCAAGGAGAAGGCCCACTCTTGGGGCCCTTCCTGGAGTCGGGATATGATGATACCCACCCGCTGGTTCTCGGAACCTGAGGAGTGGGGCTTTAGGCGGAAATACAGTCTGCAACTCTCCCGGAAGGAGAGAAACGTCTTACGGTCCCCTGAAAACCGGTCAGGTAACTTGAGGTCGGGTTCTAGAGGTGAGGTGAGGGGTACTACTAAAGCAGCGTCACCCTGATTGACCCTTTGGGCCAGGGCCTGGACCTGTAGGGAGAGGCCCTGCATCTGCTGGGTCAGGGTCTCAAGGGGGTCCATGATAGCGTCAGCGTAGGAGAAATGGTAGACTAGGTAAGGGCTTGTAATTATGTAGTGGCAGGAAGGAGGTGAAGGGAAAGTGAGCCCTACTCTACCCACCGCCCTGTCCCTGCCTACTTGCAACGACCCGCCCTAGGCGACGAGGTACAACTGGGCGGCGGTCCCTACGCTGGCTAAGTGCACAGGAAGACAAACAGGGAACACGCAAGGGAAGGGGCAGTAGCCACGGAACGCCACGAGGAAACGGGGCGGCGAACGAACAGTCAGGACCAGGACGAAGTGAGTACACCCGAGCAGGCACGGAGACAGAAGCAAGCCAGGGCAAGCAAGCAGGTCAAGCAGAACTGCAGCAAGGCAGAAGCACGGCAGAAGCAGGCTGGAGCAAGCAGCAGTGGGGCCAGGAATCCAAAAGAATTACAAGCACTGAGGGAGAGCACAGGGCAGGTAATAAAGGGCAGGGGGCGGAGCTAACTCAGAGAGACCAGGCCGCGATAGGCTCTCCCACTCCTGAGCCTGCCACCCTGGTTGGTGGGAGATGGTGTCAGTCGAGCAGGTCTGGCCTCAGGTGTGGATTGATTAATCCCAGGAGTATAGCTAGATGAAGTACCTGGCAGATCCCTAACAATCGCCACCCCATCAACTAAATGGGTCTACCTAGTACGAAAGCTTTCCAGGCCCCGCCCAGGGGCAGGGCCTAAAAGGCTTCTGCAGCCGATGGTAAGATGGCGCCGGCGCAGGAGCTGACCCGGCGTCATCAGCAGTGGTTGTCAGCTGTGGTCCCTGCCATTAATCCCTTAGATGCAGCGATCATTGCATCTTAGAGGTTGGTTGCAGATCGGCAGCCCTGCCATACAATCACAGGGCTGCCGACTGCTGCTATGGCAACATGTGGCCTAACAATGCCCTCCTGCACTGCCATTATGGAAGCCGATTAGGCCCCGCCCGGAGGTGAAGCCTAATAGTTTTGCTGTCAGTGAACGACTGACAGTTACAATACATTGCAGTACATAGGTAGTACAATGTATTAGAAAATAAATCAGACAGTTTGACCTTCAAGTCCACTAGTCCAAAGTGTAAAAATAAAGTGAAAAAATGTGTAAAACAAGTGAAAAAAAAGTTGTAAAACATATAATAAAAGTTTCAAGTTAGAAAATAAAACACAATCGCCCTTTTTCCCTTATCAAGTCCTTTATTATTGGGGGGAAAAAAAACATACATTTTTGGTATCGCAAGAGCTGTCAAACTGTAGGTAAACATCCGAACGGAGTGTCTTACAGATGACCGAACCGAACTTTACCGGGTTCGGCCGAACTCGTTTTGACCGAACCCGGCAAGAGACAGTCACTGTGCAGGGTGCTGAAAGAGTTAAACTGGTTCAGCACCCTGGACAGTGACTTCCGATCCCAATATACGTGAACGTGTAAAAAAAAAAAAAAGTTCTGACTTACCGATAACTCCCGGCTTCTTCCTCCAGTCTGACCTCCCGGGATGACAATTCAGTCCAAGTGACAGCTGCAGCCAATCACAGGCCAAGCACAGGCTGCAGCGGTCACATGGACTGCCGCGTCATCCAGGGAGGTGGGGCCAGATGTCAAGAGAGGCGGGTCACCAAGGACGCGTCACCAAGGACGCGTCACCAAGGCAACGGCCGGGAAGTTCTCGGTAAGTACGAACCTCTTTTTTTTTTTAACAGGTTACTCGATATGGTGATCGGAATGCACTGTCGAGGGTGCTGAAAGAGTTACTGCTGATCAGTTAACTCTTTCAGCACCATGAACAGTGACTGACGTCGACTAGCCTCATCTCTATGATGGCGGCTGCGCGAAAATCACACAGCCGCGCATCATACACGGATGACACACGGAGCTGTCAAGTGCCTTTTGCGCACGCAAAACGCTGCGTTTTTTGCGCGCGCAAAACGCACACGCTCGTGTAAATCAGGCCTAATATTGAGTTCTCCAAGTGCTAACAATCCCTAAATGTCCTCGTCAGCGAGGTTCTTTATACGGTTTAGCCAACGTTATGTCACTTCCTGGTTGTGTATTGCAAGAACCTGGGTCCCGCTTTGTCTGCATGGAGGCTTCTAAAGCACATATAAACCCTGGAGGTGAGATAGCATAGCCGATCTAATCTTCAGTGGAACGACATAGAGTGAAATGGTGTTTTCCCATTTATCTAGCAATAGACCTGAACATGCTTAGGCTACATTCACACGACAGGGAAAAATGGCCATTATCAGAACAATGTAGTTCTATGGCTGTATTCACACGGCAATTTTGTTAACGGCCTGTGAATACTGGCCTTCAAAAAATAGGACATGTTCTATTTTTGGCTGTTTTCACGGCTGACAGCCCCCCATAAAACTTAATGGATCAGATTTTAATGGCCGCTTTTAGGGAATCAATTCTTGTGACGGCCGTTAAAAACTGATCCTGGCCCTCACAAGAGAACTCCCCGGGCACAGCGTTACTTTAAAGAGGCTCTGTCACCATATTATAAGTGGCCTATATTGTACATGATATGATCGGCGCTGTAATGTAGATTACAGCAGTGTTTTTTATTTAGAAAAACGATCATTTTTGACGGAGTTATGACCTATATTCGCTTTATGCTGATGAGTTTCTCAATGGACAACTGGGCGTGTTTTACTATATGACCGAGTGGGCGTTGTGGAGAGAAGTGTATGACGCTGACCAATCAGCGTCATACACTTCTCTCCATTCATTTACACTGCAGATAGCGATATAGCTATATCGCTATGTGCAGCCACATAAACACACTATAACGCTACTCATGTGTCATTACAATTAATATACATTACCTCCAGCCAGGACGTGATGTGTATTCAGAATCCTGACCACTTCTGTAGCGTCTGTGTGAGTTAAAGCACAGCACAGCGAGATCTCGCTGTGAATGACAGTTTACAGCGTAATCTCGCGAGACTACGCCTGCTGTGCTGTAAATCACAGAGACGCTACAGAACTGGTCAGGAGAATGAATACACATGACGTCCTGGCTGGAGGTAATGTATATTCATTGTCATGACACATGAGTAGCGTTATAGTGTGTTTATGTGACTGCAAATAGCGATATAGCTATATCGCTATCTGCAGTGTAAATGAATGGAGAGAAGTGTATGACGCTGATTGGTCAGCGTCATACACTCCTCTGTACAACACCCACCTTGTTATATAGTAAAACACGCCCAGTTGTCCATTGAGAAACTCATTAGCATAAAGCTAATATAGGTCATAACTCTGCCAAAAATGATCGTTTTTCTAAATAAAAAAACACTGCTGTAATCTACATTACAGCGTCGATCATGTCATGTACAATATAGGCCACTTATAATGTGGTGACAGAGCCTCTTTAAAGAGGCTCTGTCACCAGATTCTCTAACCCCTATCTCCTATTGCATGTGATCAGCGCTGCAATGTAGATAACAGTAATGTTATTTTTTTTTTAAAAACTTTCATTTTTGGCAAAGTTATGAGCTATTTTATATATATGCAAATGAGCTTTGAAATGGACAACTGGGCGTTTTTATTTTGTTATGTCCAACTGGGCGTGTATTGTGTTTTTAACTGGGCGTGTATTGTGTTTTTAACTGCACGTGTTTATGTGTATGCCGCTGACCAATCCGTGACCAGTCAGCATCATACACTCATCTCCATTCATTTACAAGCAGCACAGCGTTCTTACTAGAACGATGTGCAGCCAGATACACAAGTGTCCTGATAATAAATACACATGACATCCAGCCTGGACGTCATGTGTACTCAGAATCCTGACACTTCTGAATCTTTTCTGTGAGATTGCAGCAAGAGAAACGAAATCTCGCGAGATTACGGAGCTAAACGAGATTTTGTTTTACTTGCGAGTCAGAAGTGTCAGGATTCTCAATACACATGACGTCCAGGCTGGATGGTCATGTGCATTCATTATCAGGACACTAGATTAACGTTAATCAAGTGTCCTGATAATGAATACACATGACCATCCAGCCTGGACGTCATGTGTATTGAGAATCCTGACACTTCTGAATCTTTTCTCTGAGATTTCCAGCAAGAGATTACGAGTGGCTTGCTGCAATCTCACAGAAAAGATTCAGAAGTGTCAGGATTCTGAGTGCACATGACGTCCAGGCTGGAGGTCATGTGTATTTATTATCAGGACACTTGTGTATCTGGCTGCACATCGTTCTAGTAAGAACGCTGTGCTGCTTGCAAATGCATGGAGATGAGTGTATGATGCAGACTGGTCACGGATTGGTCAGCGTCATACACATAAACACGCCCAGTTAAAAACTCAATACACGCCCAGTTGGACATAACGAAATAAAAACGCCCAGTTGTCCATTTCAAAGCTCATTTGCATATATATAAAATAGCTCATAACTTGGCCAAAAATGAACGTTTTAAAAAAAAAAAAAAAACGTTACTGTTATCTACATTGCAGCGCCGATCACATGCAATAGGAGATAGGGATTTGAGAATCTGGTGACAGAGCCTCTTTAAGCGCTGAACCCGGAGAAGTCCTTGACATTGCTGTCCATATGGACAGTGATGTCAGGGTTTTCAACTATGGAGTCCCCGGCCAGAGCATCGCAAGATCTCTGGCTGGGGACTCCTGTCTTAGAAAAGGCCTTGAATTCACTGTCCATATATGGACAGTGACATTAGGGGCTTTGAGATGCGGGAATCCGGCATCTTTAAGTCCCTAACATCACTGTCTGTATATGGACAGGCAGTGGCGGATTAAGAAGACCATGGGCCCTGGGCTGTTACCCAAACTTGGGCCCCCCTTCTCCACCACCACCCTGCCGCGCCGTAACTATTGCTAACACTACCTAAACACTAGTACACAAAGTAGGCACATTATGCACAAAGTACACACAGTACACAAAGTACGCAC
The DNA here is from genome assembly GCF_050947455.1 of Rhinoderma darwinii. Taxonomy (NCBI): domain Eukaryota; kingdom Metazoa; phylum Chordata; class Amphibia; order Anura; family Rhinodermatidae; genus Rhinoderma; species Rhinoderma darwinii. The sequence goes on from NC_134688.1 coordinate 96,692,093, forward strand.
ATTATGCACAAAGTACGCACATTATGCACAAAGTACACAAAGTAGGCACATTATGGACAAAGTAGGCACATTATGCACAAAGTAGGCACATTATGCACAAAGTACACAAAGTAGGCACATTATGCACAAAGTACGCACATTATGCACAAAGTACACACAGTACACAAAGTAGGCACATTATGCACAAAGTACGCACATTATGCACATTATGCACAAAGTATGCACAGTACACAAAGTACCACATTATGCACAAAGTACACAAAGTAGGCACATTATGCACAAAGTACGCACAGTACACAAAGTACCACATTATGCACAAAGTACGCACATTATGCACAAAGTAAGCACATTATGCACAAAGTAGGCACATTATGCACAAAGTACGCACATTATGCACAAAGTACGCACATTATGCACAAAGTACACAAAGTAGGCACATTATGCACAAAGTACGCACATTATGCACAAAGTACGCACATTATGCACAAAGTACGCACATTATGCACATTATGCACAAAGTACGCACATTATGCACAAAGTACGCACATTATGCACAAAGTACACAAAGTAGGCACATTATGCACAAAGTACGCACATTATGCACAAAGTACACAAAGTACCACATTATGCACAAAGTACGCACAGTACACAAAGTACCACATTATGCACAAAGTACGCACATTATGCACAAAGTACACAAAGTAGGCACATTATGCACAAAGTATGCACAGTACACAAAGTACCACATTATGCACAAAGTACGCACATTATGCACAAAGTACGCACATTATGCACAAAGTAGGCACATTATGCACAAAGTATGCACAGTACACAAAGTACGACATTATGCACAAAGTACGCACATTATGCACAAAGTACGCACATTATGCACAAAGTACGCACAAAGTACGCACATTATGCACAAAGTACGCACAGTACAAAGTAGGCACATTATGCACAAAGTACGCACAGTACACAAAGTACCACATTATGCACAAAGTACGCACAGTACACACATTATGCACAAAGTACGCACAGTACAAAGTACGCAAATTATGCACAAAGTACGCACAGTACACAAAGTACACACATTATGCACAAAGTACACAAAGTAGGCACATTATACACAAAGTATGCATAGTACACAAAGTACACACGAGTATGCACATTATACACTAAGTAGGCACATTATACACAAAGTACACCTTGTAAACACATGAATATGGACATTAAACATACATGAATATGGACATTAAACATACATGAATATGGACATTAAACATACATTAATATGGACATTAAACACACATGAATATGGATATTAAACACACATGCACTTACCTTTTATGTCTTCACTGCAGCTCTTCTCCTGCTCACAGCACAGAGCCCGCCGACAGTCTCCCCTCCCCCATGTCCCGACAGCTAGCAGCAGATATGTTTAGAGCAGGGAAGGGGGGCTGGAGGGGGAGCTTCTAAAGCAGCACAGACCACGGCTGCTAAGTAGAAGCAAAGCTCCCCTCGCCTGACAGGTGCGGTCCTGGCACCGGGGCTCCCTCCGGTGCTAGCGACGCCACTGGGCATGAGGGGGTTCGGGCGGTCATAGGCTCCCTGGGAGCCTTGGGCCCCCTGGCAGTCTTGGGCCCCGGGCGACCGCCCGAAACGCCCTAATGATAATCTGCCACTGTGGACAGGGGCTCATCCTGGAGCGGAATCCCTGGCCAGAACGTTGCTGACGCCCTGGCTGGGGATCCTGCTCCTATAGGAGCCACTGGCATCATTATCCATATATGGACAGTGAAGTTAGGGGCTCCTCCTGGATCAGAATCCCCGGCCAGAGGGATGCCAGTGATTCCGGTCCTGGCCTCACTATCCACACATGACAGTGATGTCAGGGGCTCCTCCTGTAGCGGAATCTCCGCCCAAACCTTCGCAGACGCTCTGGGCAGGCATTCCGCTCCTTGAGGGAGCCCCTTACGTCACTGTCCATATATGGATAGTGACGGCAGGGGCTCCTGCAGGAGCGGAATCTCCGGCCAGGGTATCGGCAATGCTTTGGCTGGGGCTTCCACTCTTAGAGAGAGCCACAATGGCGCTAGCTACAAGATGGGGTGTGCGAGGTTATCTACATAGCGCCACCAAAACCGCACAATTTACAGGGATGTGTGTGGCGCTATCTACAGGGGTGTTTGTGGCGCTATCAACAGGGTGGGTATGTGGCGCTATCTAGGGGGTGTGTGGCGCTATCTTCAAGGGGTGGTCTGGCACTATCTACGTGGGCACTGTGGTACTATTTACAGGGGCATTTTGGCACTATGGCATTTTATATGTGGGCACTGTGGTACTATCCACAGGGGCATTGTGGCACTATCTGCATTGGCACTGTGGTGTTTTCATGGGGTTTGGACAAAAATACTCTGGCAAATGAAATCCATATGTTTTTTTATAACAGCCATGAAAAATGGATGGCAAACGGCCATGTGGGCTGGAAATGGATGAAAATTTGGACACACACAGATACAAAACGGCCATGAAAAACTCAGTTGATCAGTTTTTGGCCATTTTTTTTCACTGTCGTATAAATATAGCCTTCTGCAGCAAACACTAGTGAGGCTGTTACAAGGCTTTGTTTTACCCCACCCCGATGGGTTTATCTGTCTATTTATATACAGTGGCGTAACTATAGGGGTCACAGCGGTCGCAATTGCGGCCCATGACCCCCCCTGCACAACATCAATGAAAAGTTACTATAACTGGGACCTATGTAATAAACTACACGACCCCCCGTTACTATAGTGACAGCACTTACCTTTCTTGTTCCAGAACGCAGCGGAGGTCCTGACGTCACAGCGCTGTGCTCAGCGCATGACGTCACGCTTTGCGCACAACATTCCGACCCTGGAGTCAGGAGCTCCGCTGCGGCCGAAGGGGAGGGTAAGTTCAATGCCACTCTGCTGGAGCTGATATGTCGGGGTCCGACTCTCGGGACCCCCGCCAACCAGCTGTTTTGAGCCGCCGCTCCTACTTTCCCCTTCATTCCGGTCACTTTCTCACACTGAATCGCTGACACGGACGTGTCAGCGATTCACATTGTGAGCAAGTGAGGAAAATGAAGGGGAAGCAGCACCCGTACGAGCAGCTGCACCCACTTCAAAACAGCTGATTGGCGGGGGTCCCGAGTCGGACCCCGACCCATCAGCTATTGAGATAGGCCATCCATGTTTAGTGTCTGGACAACCCCTTTTAAGCCTACCCTGTGGTAGGCTTAGATACAGGGCCCCAGCAGACAGTAATTTTATACTGTATAAGATTACTGTCTGCTGGACCCTGTATCTAAGCTTACCTTAGGCTTAGATACAGGGTCCAACAAACAGTATCACACATGCACTTGGGCCCTGTATCTAAGCCCACCATATGTTTTAGGCTGTGTTCACATCACCGGTGCCCTTCCGTTGAGGGGTTCCGTTGGAGGTTTCCATCAGGTAAGCCCTCAACGGAACGACAAACTGAAACCTCAGCTTCCGTTTCCCTCACCATTGATCTCCATGGTGACGGAAACGTTGCTAAAGGTTCCCGTTTGTCACTGTTGTGACAGGGTCCCGTTGTTCTTGACGCAACTAATAGCGCAGTCGACTGTGCTATTGACTCCGTCAAAAAAATGGAACCAATCAATGGTGAGGGAAACGGAAGCTAAGGTTTCAGTTTGCCTTTCCGTTGAGGGGTTACCTGACGGAAACCTCTTACAGAAGGGCAGCGGTGATGTGAACAGGCCCTTACTAATGTTTTTTTTTACAGGTTCGGTCGTCGGACTCGAGGACTACTTCAATGACAGATTATTTTATTATAAATAAAATGGTTAATGAGAGTTGTGTGGGTTTTTTTTAATTTCAATAACCCTGTTTTTTCTATGTATTTGTATTTTTTTTTTTAAACTTTATTACTTTCGCCTTAATAGCTGCTGGCTGATTGACAGCATCCATTACTAAGCGGGGCTTAGTGTTAGTCGGTGCAGAGGCTAACACTAACCCCCATTATTACCCCGGTACCCACCGCCACCAGGGGTGTCGGGAAGAGCCAGGTACGATCCAGTACCCGACCCTCTGTAGCGATGGTCGGGCACTGGGGCGGCCGCAGGCTGGTATTATTAGGCTGGGAAAGGCCCAACACAGTGGCCCTTCCCACCCTGGTAATGCCAGGCTGCTGCTGCTGTGTTGTATCTGGCTGGTTATGAAAAATGGGGGGGATCCCACGTCATTTAAAAAAAATATATATATATTTGGAAAGAACGATGTGGGGTTCCCCCATTTTTTTTTTTTTTTAAACATTCAATTTTTATTGAAGATTTTCCGTCAGTAGACAACATTTGACATAGTATACAATAACATATATCCTGTACATCAACATTATCGTTTACATTGCTTCATCTTGTTCTTTAAACTTTTCTAAAAAACTGAAAACAGGGGGGGAAGAAATCAGGGGACTTGGGGAGGTGAGGGAAAAATTGCAGATATCTGTGTCACTTCTAGTGCTACTTTATGGTACCATATCCAAGGATTCCAGAAGGCCATATATGATTCGATTCTATTCTGTTTAAGATAAAAAATACGTTCGTATACGCAATGTGTAGACACTCTCGACACCACCTCTTCACATGTGGGGGGAGTTGGAGACTTCCAGGACCTGGCTATCAGTAATTTAGCGGTGAGCAGAACGTGGCACACTAGGCGTCGAGAAACCGGTGGGATCTTTCCTATCCCTAGAGACAGTATAGCCAGCCCCGGATCTTGGGGAATGGGAAACTCCATCACATCTGATAATAGCCCAAAAATTTTGGACCAATAGTTTGTCAGGTGCGGACATTCCCAAAATATGTGATATATCGACCCTTCGTGTCCACAATTACGCCAACATAAGCTAGAAGTATGAGGGTATATCCTTGCTAATTTGGACGGCGTGAAGTACCATCTCAATAGAACCTTATGGAAGACTTCCAAGAGATTCACACAAACTGAAGCTTTCAGAGTCCAATTGATTGCCACTTCCCATTGTTCCATAGTGAAGGACCTACCCAAGTCCCTCTCCCAATTTAGAAAGTGTACCCGCCTGGAAGTCTCCACATCTCCATTCAAGGTATCGTATATTCTAGCCGTAAGATTCCCCCCTCCCCAACCCGCCCCAGAGAGCAGAGCTTTAATCGACGGGGAAAACTGAGGATCTGTCATAGGTGAAGCTTTCAAGTAAGACTTGATCTGAGTGTATTTATACATATCCCTATCTGGAACCTGGAATTGCTTCTGTATATCCCCAAAGGATTTAACATTCGCTCCGGAAAGTAAATCTGAAATGTAGTGGATACCTGTCCGAGGCCAATGATTGATTCCCAGATTGGGAATTAGTACCTCCAGCACCCCTATTGGGATCTGTATTCCACTACTCCCAGGTAGTCTAGAGGGCCCCGCTATAAAGTGAAGCCAACTTTGTACAGCCGCTCTAACTGTAGGCACATTGGGAAGGGGGAGTTCAGGTCTCAAGGCATATGCCCATAGAACATGCGAAAGAGGTCGGTCCCCTATTAAATAGCTTTCAATTGTGGGCCAGCTAACCCCGGAAGGGGCACTAAACCATTTTTCCGATTGTTTAATTATTAATGCTCTGTGGTAGGCTATTAAATTAGGCACCCCCAGCCCTCCTCTGTGTTTCCTTTTCATCAAGAGGGATGCTGCAATTCGAGGTTTCTTTCCTCCCCACAGGAAATTTTGGAGTTGTTTCTGGAATTTCGACAACCATGAGATCGGCATAGGGATTGGTAGCGTTCGCAGGTAATATAATATTTTGGGCAATATGAACATCTTGTAACACACATTACGGCCTAGCCATGAGGGTTCATGTGAAGCTATTTGATCCAATTCTTTCTGTATAGAAGTCAGGAGTGGGACAAAATTGATTTTGGGAAGTCGGGACAATGGGTATCCAATTTGGATTCCCAGATAGGGAATGGAGGACTCTTCCCATTGGTATGGGAACTCAGTTGTTATGGATTTTTTCAGGCTCGGGGAAATAAATAACCCCAGAATTTGTGATTTAGATGCATTCACTTTATAGTAAGATACCAATCCAAACTTAACAATAATTTGTGAGATTTCTCTCAGAGAAGACAAAGAATCAGTAATAGTCAGAATAATATCATCCGCGAATAAGCCAATTTTATGTTGGCGGAGTCCCACTGGAATACCTCGGATCCGGAGGTTAGATCGTATAGACTCTGCTAATGGCTCCATAACCAGTGTAAACAACAAGGGGGATAATGGGCATCCCTGTCTAGTGCCATTGGTAATATGGAAGGGGGTGGACAGGAACCCATTCGAAAGGACTTTAGCTGTAGGTTTGGTATATAGCGCTTGTATAGCTTTAAATATGTTCCCTGCAAATCCAAACTTTGTCAAGGTCGAAAATGCAAACCCCCAATGTATTCTATCGAACGCCTTTTCTGCGTCCAGGGTAAGGAGGAGAGAAGGCGTCCGAGACTGTCCCACCCTAGTTATGAGATTAATTATCCTTCTAGTACCGTCAGGAGCTTGTCTCCCTTTTGTGAACCCCACTTGATCCGAATGTACTAGTGTGGGCAGGATATCTATTAATCTGGTGGCTAAGAGTTTAGCATATAGCTTAGTATCACAGTTAAGAAGGGAGATGGGTCTAAAGTTGGCCGGTGTTGTAGGAGATTTCCCTGGTTTCGGGATCGTCACTATCGTGGCTTCTAACATTTCCTGGGGCATACTTCCCTCTGTCATTGCTTTGTTGAAAACTTCGGTTAGATGAGGAGTCAGAATTTGCCCAAAAGTTCTGTAGTATTCGTTAGAAAACCCGTCTGGGCCAGGGGATTTATTGGCTTTAGATAGATGTATTATTTTGGATACCTCTATAGGAGATATCGGGGCATTTAAACTTAATAGTTGTTCTTGCGACAAGGAAGGTAGTTGAACCGAGTCTAAAAAAGCTTGGATATTCTTCTCTAGTGGTTGTTTAGTGTGGGGATCTGACCTCAAATTATATAATTTAGAGTAATAGTCGCTAAATTGATCCGCTATTGTTTGGGGGTTGATAATTTTTGATCCATCAACCAATGAATCTAGATGCGTAGTTTTAGTTTTGAGTTGACGCTGTTTCATTCTTCTCGCCATTAGTTTACTAGTTTTATTATAGGACGTATAATAATTCAACTTTAGGGCTGCAGTTTTTTTGTCAAATTCGTCTATGAGGAGAGCTTTCAAATTTCGTCTAAGAGTCATGAGTTTGTCATGTAGGGCGGATGTCTTATTTTGTTGGAGTTCCATTTCCACAGAGCGCATTTCCTCCAGCAGAGATGTCAAAGCTGCTACTTTCAATTTTTTATATCTTGCCCCTTGTTGTATCAAGAACCCCCTCATAACCGCTTTATGTGCGTTCCATAGTGAGAATGGACTTAGGTCTGAGGCTCCGTTTAAGGAGAAGTATTCCCGCAATTGGGAGGAAATGCTCTCTCTGTACTTAGGAAGGTTAATAAGAAAATTGTTTATCCGCCATGTATATCTAGGAGAGGGAGCAGAACTTAAAGAGAGAAGGAGATATGTGGGAGCGTGATCTGACCATGTTATTTGTCCTATCTCAGAAGTTTTAATTTCCGATATAGAAGATCTGTCCACCAAAAATAGGTCTATTCTGGAGAAAGACCGATGTCTTGTGGAATAGAAGGTGAATTCTCTAGAGGAGGAGTTCATACAACGAAACGTGTCGTATAAATCCTCTTTGAGTAACCATGGTGAAAGAGTCAGGGGAGACCTTCTACCTTGATTAGTTGAGTCCCATTCCGCATTCGGGATTAGGTTAAAATCTCCACAAATTATAAGCTTCCCTTTCATTACCTTCCTGATTTTACGCATAGTTTTGTTGAGGAAGCGTATTTGGGACGAGTTTGGTGCATATATGCTAGCAATGGTGACTTGGCAATTGTTGAGCAGCCCCACCAAACTTAAAGATCTCCCCCGTTCATCAACAACCGAGGATTGCAGTTGAAAGGACACTGTATCTTTAAAGGTAATCAGCACTCCCGCCTTTTTTTTGTCAGCATTGGATGTATATGTTATCGGGAATCTATGGTGGGTGAATTTGGGACTATGGTCCTTGGCAAAATGCGTTTCTTGTAAGCATACAATGTCGGTATTAGAAGCTAAAACATCTCTCCAAACTGAAGCTCTCTTAAAGGGAGAGTTAAGCCCTCTGGCATTCAATGACATAAATTTAACAGCCATAATCTGTACATATACATTCCTCTCTATAAATCCAAAACAGTATTAGATATTTGCCGTTACATACCCACATCATGTTGGACACACATAACAGTATTCTTGTATAAGCAATTTCAAGGGAAAAGGACAGGGAAAGGAAGGTGAAACTGAAAAACTGTAAAACGAATAACATTATTTAGTGAGAAAGGTGACTCCGCCAGACAACTTGGCTGCGAGTCGCCTAAGACCAATGGGGGAAAGGGTCTCTTGGACACCATCTCGATCTCCATTTTAGCTCGAATACTCCGGAAAGACATCAGGTTCGAGAATTCTCAAACCATTCCTGCGGAAGTCTCTTTGGGGACCTCCTAGCAGGGACCACAGCAGGAGAAATAGGCGTAAGTCCCCATTTGCGAAGTAGGGCTGATCCTCCATCTACATCCACCATGGTGTGCAGGACGCCATTCTTATACACTAGTAATTTGGTAGGAAATCCCCATCTGTATCCCACGTCGTTCTTCCTCAGGGCCAGCGTAATAGGTAGAAATTTCCTCCTCGCTTGTAATGTCATTTGGGACAAGTCCGCGTAAACATGAATCTTCTCATAGGGAGTAGGTAGAGCAGGCAGTCGTCTAGTGGCGGACATCAGGGAATCTTTAGTATGGAAAAAATGAATCCTTGCTATCACATCTCTCGGCAGATCATTAGGAATAGATTTAGGTTTCGGGAGCCTATGAGCTCTATCAATAATAAGATCCTCTGGTTTGGAGGAAGGTATCACTTCTTTTATAAGTTGCTGCAAGTATGCAGTGAGGTCGTTAGGTTGTACAGACTCAGGAATTCCTCTAAATTTAACATTATTTCTTCTATTGCGATCTTCCAAGTCTGCCAATTTATGTTTCAGACTTTGCATTTCTTCTTCCAGGGATACGTGAGCATCTACCACTTCATTATGAGCATTAGTGAGTTCACTCATTTTAACCTCCACGTGATCTACCCTCTCTCCCAAGCCATCAATGGCGTTAGAGAGCTTTGTGGAGAATCCTAAAAGATCACTCTGAAAGGACCCCCTCAGGGCTAATATCACATTTTTAATAAAGGCCTCTGAAGCAGCTTGGTTAGAGGAAGGGATATCTTCTATAGCTCCAGGTTGTGCAAATAAAACTTCTGTCCCCAGGCTGTGGGCTGCTATGAGACCTGCAGGGCTGGGGAGGGGAGATCCCCCTGAGGCACGAGGGGCGGACGCCATTTTAGGTATGGGAATGGCTGATGTTACAGCAGAGCGTCTCTTCCCTATAACCGCTATGGCTGGCGATTCTTCTTCTCCTTCCCCCCGGGGCATGCACTCACCCTCCTGTGATGTCCTGGGCACCTCTTCCTCCCCTTCTCCCTCAGGCGAGGAGGGACAGACAAGCGGGACCCCAGCAGAGGCAGTCGCGTCGCCGCCATTTTTGTTCTCCCTTGCGGAGAAGAAGTCCGTGAGGCGCTTTGGTCCCGTTTTTAAAGATTTTGTCCGGGTCATCATGATGCTTCCTTTCCGAGGATAGCAATCTGGTGTTCCGGTAATGGTCCGGTAAGTATGCCTTGTCGCTATGGTCGTCGCTTGGAGATCTCAGCGCGGAGCTCAAGGAGATGCAACCGCTCTGTTCGGCATCCAAGCCACGCCCCCGGGTTCCCCCATTTTTATAACCAGCCAGATACAACAGAGAACCAGCAGGCAGCATTACCAGGGTGAGAAGGGCCACTGTTTTTGGGCTTTCCCAGCCTAATAATACCAGCCTGCGGCCACACCTGTGCCCAACCATCACTACAGATGGTCAGGTACTGGATCGTACCCAGCTCTTCCTGGTGGCGGTTGGTACCGGGGTAACAATGGGGGTTAGTGTTAGCCTATTCATGTCTAATATTAAGCCCCGCCTTAGTAATGGACATTGTCAATCAGCTAGTGGCCCTTACTAAGGAGGTAGTAATAAAGTTAGAAAACTACAAGGACATAGAAAAAATATTTTATTGAAATTAAAATCCCACACAATCCTAGTTATCCATTGCATTGAGAATAAAAAAACGCAGTCATCGCAGTAGTCCTCGAATCAGAAGTAGTCCAACAACCAAATCTGTAAAAAAACACACAAAAAAAATTAGTAACACGTAAAAAAGCAAAGCAATTTTTACTTACCTTTCCTGGGTCCAGCGCTGGAGCCGTAATGTCAGCGAGCTGGGCCCTATATCTAATCCTTTCATGTGTGATACTGTCTACTGAAACACTGTATCTAATCCTATGCGTGATACTGTCTGCTGGGCCTTATATCTAATCCTATCATGTGTAATACTGACTGCTGAGCCGCTGCATCTAATCCTATCCATAGCAATAGGGTTGTAGTGCTATAGATATGCTGTCTCCTATATACACATATACATACATTTCAAGACCTTAGTGACGCCCCCGGCTGCTGGTGCTGCATCGTTGGGTCACTTAGGAGACCCAGCGATGCAGGTGAAAGCTGCAGGCCCTCGGCCATGAGAAGTTTGGGGGGGGAGGGGCCCAAGAAGAACCTTTGCATCGGGGCCCATGAGCCTTTAGCGACGCCCCCGTTTATATACAAAGCCCTGAACAAAGAGTCAATAGTTAATTCAGTGTCATCTAAATGAATGCCTCATCTATTGGTAGTTGTTTTGTTAAAAATACACTGCTCCCACCCGTGTTTCAATTAAATGAAAACATTCCAAGGAAGCCAGCTCTACTGCATGATTGTACGTGCAGAAATCTGGAGAGTCCAAGACTATTATAAAGAAGTTCATTACTGTCTATTATACAGATTTTGGAAGCAGAGTTAAATTACAACAAAAATATATGTATATCACGTACCTAATAAGGTGCAACAAACAGTACAGGAATGCATGGGACTATTATAACGGTCTCCGCTCGCCCCCGACGCTTTATACTCAGTTTCCCGGCGCCTTCCTCCTCGGTGTTCAGCACCTGGTGGCCTCTCCTACGGCTGACGCGCTCCTCTGGGTGCTAACGCGAGGTCGCTAACCCTGGTATTCTTAAAGGATCAGCACGCGCCAATTTTCAGTCATCTGACTTGCTATATAAACTCCTGCTCTAAAACACATTTCCAGAGAAATTTGGTTTCTTAAGTGTTCCCAGTTTTCCCTGCAATCTAGTTGAATTCCTGCGTATTGACCTTGCCTGTTTTTGACCATCTGTGCCTGCCTCGACCTATTGCTACGTTTATCGTTAGGAACCCCTCCAGCCTGCCCAGACCTTTAGCGTTCCTGAACACTCTGCTTCTACTAACGTCAGTCGTCACCACGGAAGACTACTCCGGGGGTAGCGACCTGAGATTCCCACGCAGCGAAGTCCATATCCCTGTATAGAGTTAAAGGGTTAAGACCGGGGGTTCCCTTAGACTCTGCTCCCCGTAGTAGCCCCAAGTCAATTCCCTTGGTGACAAGGAGGGCTCACACTGCCCCTGCTGGCTCTGCCATATCCCAAGCCTCAGGCTGTCATTAAAACTATGTTCTCACGTCTATGCAGACATGATATAAGGACATATTAGGGTGCCCGTATAAGCAGCGGTCATGCTGCAGTAGTGTACCATTGCTATGTTTTTCTGCCACGCAGACTATGTGCTTAACCTGTACAGGCCATGCAGCCGTAAACCGTATTTAAAAATCGCAGAAATTTGCATATGCTATTTTGCAACTTAGTTCTCGGTCGTACGCTATCGCAGCACAGCAGCTTTGCATATGGGTACCCTAACAAAAACGATTGTGACTCCGCTGGATCCTGGTATCTGTACGGTGCTTGAAGTAGGAAACACTGGGCTGGTTCCACAATTATAACAGAAGGCATACAAACTCAGGCATCATTTCCTCCCTCCCTAGCCGATGTGGAATGTCAGCATCCAAAATTATTTACAATTTAGAAAAATCTGTGATCATTTAGCAATAGCAAGTTGACATCTTAGGAAGATGAAATACCTAAAATGCAATCACGTGTCAGTGTAGCCCATAGACTTTATGCAAAATAAGAATGTTTGGCTGGTATATGTCAGGATACTGCAGCCTCAACTGTATTGAAAAGTACAGCGCAGGCATACACTATAGGCACTTTTACACGTGCCAATGATCGGGCAAATAAGCATTCATCGGCTGATCTGCTCATTTATGCGGCCAATAAAATGGCCGCCAGTCGGAAGCACATCTCCCTGCGTAAACAGCAAGATGTGGTGCAGACATGATGGAAATGTATGGGGAGGAACGATCGTAGTAAGGGTATATTCACTCGCATACTCAAAAACGTCTGAAAATACGGAGCTCTTTTTGGCGGCTGTTTTTGGAGCTGTTTTCAATAAAGTCTATGAAAAACGGCTCCAAAAACGTCCCAAGAAAAACGGCCGCGCAAACAAACGGCCGTCGGAACAGAGCGCCATTTTTCCCATTGAAATCAATGGGCAGATGTTTGGAGGCGTTCTGCTTCCCTTTTTTTGGGCCGTTTACGGAACAAAAAACGGCCTAAAATAAGACGTGTGAACATACCCTAACAATCGCTCGTCCCCATACATAACCAAGCATTGCTGCCTGTGAAAGGAGCAAACGAGTGTTGATCAGTGAGCTCTTGATCAGCGCTCGATTTCACGGCCGGTGTAAAAGGACACTTAGACTTACGTCCCCCCCTAAACTCTGAGTGTAGATGGGCCCCATACTAGATGTTATGCCTGCTTACCTGGTGGTTACACCCATGCTCATCTAAATGTGTTGCTATGCCAAGAAAGGCTACAATGGAAGCCTCCACCATGTTTACACCATCTAGCCATACCAGTGTCTTCTAACTGCTGTGTCAATGTTGGTGGGTGGAAAAGCAACCCTTGTTGGGGTCTCTTGCACATGGGATTAGGAGAAGTCTATCAGAAAAACTGTGCTCTGAATGCTATAAAGACATTTAAGGAAATTATATGGCACAGAATGTTGGAGCTACAATTCTGATAAATTTCTTGTAAAGGATCTGCCAGACACAACTTCTGTGTCGACGCCCATAGGTAATCAGTCTGCACCTGCTTCTATGTCTGTGAGACTGACTCCATCTTCCACCACCCAGGATGGCAGGCTTAGGAGTGGGAGAGCCTATCACAGCCTGGCCAGACGGAGCTAGCTCTCGCCCTGTGTCTATTTATACCTGCCTTTCCTGTTCCTCCTTTGCTTGTGGTTCTTCTCTGCTGGTTTCCTGGCCCTGCTGCAGCTTCTTGAACTACTGACCCTCTGCTTGTTATTGACCTTGGCTTTACTGACCACTCTTCTGCTCTGCGTTTTTGTACCTCGCTCATCTCCTGGTTTGACTCAGCTCGTTCACTTCGCTTGTTGCTCACGGTGTTCCCGTGGGCAAATTCCCCATTTCCCTGGCTTCTTGGTACCCTTGTCTGTTTGTCTGTCGTGCACCTATCTAGTGTAGGGACCGTCGCCCAGTTGTACCCCGTCGCCTAGGGTGGGTCGTTGCAAGTAGGCAGGGACTGAGTGGCGGGTAGATTAGGGCTCACTTGTCTGTCTCCCTACCCCGACATTACATAATTACAATCCCATATACCTAGTCTACCCTGGTCCGACACTACTATGGACCCCCTTGAGACCCTGGCTCAGCAAATGCCGGGCCTCTCCCTACAGGTCCAAGCCCTGGCTCAGAGGGACAACCTGCATGATGCTACCATGGTAGTGCCCCCCACCTCACCTCTTGAACCCCACCTCAAGTTGCCTGACCGGTTCTCAGGGGACCAGAAGACTTTTTTCTCCTTTCGGGAGAGTTGTAGGCTCTATTTTCGCTTAGAGCCCCACTCCTCAGGTTCTGAGAGCCAGCGGGTGGGTATAATTATGTCCCGGCTCCAGCACGGGCCCCAAGAATGGGCCTTCTCCTTGGCTCCTGACGCCCCTGAACTTTCCTCCGTTGATCTTTTCTGCTCCCGGGCTCATTTATGACGAGACTGACAAGACTGCCTTTGCCGAGAGTCAGCTGGTGACCTTACGTCAGGGTAAGAGACCTGTTGAGGAGTATTGTTCTGACTTTAGGAAGTGGTGCGTAGCTTCTCGGTGGAATGACCCTGCGTTAAGGTGCCAGTTTAGATTGCGTCTGTCGAACGCCCTGAAAGATCTGCTAGTTAGCTATCCCTCTTCTGACTCCCTAGATCAGGTTATGGCTTTAGCGGTACGACTTGACCGACGTCTCAGGGAACGACGACTTGAACGTGTTTGTGTTTTCTCCTCTGACTCCCCCATGATGCCTCCCGAGGTTCCCTTGCTTCGTTCTTCCACGGAAGACTCGGAGGTACCTATGCAACTCAGGGCCTCCGTGTCCCCCCAACAACGTAAAGAGTTCCGCAGGAAAAATGGCCTCTGCTTCTACTGTGGGAATGACAAGCATCAAGTGAACAACTGTCCTAGGCGTAAGAATAAGCAGCCGGCAGAACTTCCGCGCCTAAGTGACCATCGGGGAGGTCACTTGGGCGCACAGGTATTTCCCGTAAATATGAAACGTAATAAAATCTTGCTTCCCTTTCAGGTCTCTTTTGGTGGTAGGTCTGCTACCGGCAGTGCCTTCGTGGATTCAGGGTCTTCTGCTAATATTATGTCTGTGGAATTTGCTATGTCTCTAGCTATGCCATTGATTGATTTGCCTAAACCTGTCCCGGTAGTGGGTATCGACTCCACTCCTCTTGCTAATGGTTATTTTACACAGCATACCCCTGTTTTTGAACTCCTTGTTGGCTCCATGCATTTGGAGCAGTGCTCTGTACTGGTGATGCAGGGATTATCGTCCGATGTGGTTTTAGGCCTTCCCTGGTTGCAGTTGCATAAGCCCATGTTTGACTGGAATACTGGGGATCTTACCAAATGGGGTAATGAATGCATGACGTCATGTTTTTCTGTTAATTCTATTTCTCTCCCTGAGGAGGTGAACACTCTACCTGAGTTTGTTCAGGACTTTGCTGATGTTTTCTCTAAAGAGGCCTCCGAAGTGTTACCACCTCATAGAGAATACGATTGCGCAATTGATTTGGTACCAGGAGCTAAGCTCCCTAAGGGTAGGATATTTAATCTCTCTTGTCCCGAACGGGAAGCTATGAGGGAGTATATCCAGGAATGCCTGGCCAAGGGTTACATTCGCCCCTCTACTTCTCCGGTAGGTGCTGGCTTCCTCTTCGTAGGGAAGAAGGATGGTGGTCTTAGGCCATGCATTGACTACCGAAACTTGAATAAGGTCACTGTAAGGAACCAGTATCCCCTTCCTTTGATTCCTGATCTCTTCAATCAGGTTCAGGGGGCCCAATGGTTGTCTAAGTTTGATCTACGGGGGGCTTATAACCTTATCTGCATCAAAGAGGGGGATGAGTGGAAGACTGCGTTTAACATGCCCGAAGGTCATTTTGAATACCTCGTCATGCCCTTTGGG
Organism: Rhinoderma darwinii; assembly: GCF_050947455.1. Lineage (NCBI taxonomy): Eukaryota > Metazoa > Chordata > Amphibia > Anura > Rhinodermatidae > Rhinoderma > Rhinoderma darwinii. Next base: position 96,707,798 of record NC_134688.1, read on the forward strand.
TTGTGTAATGCTCCCGCGGTCTTCCAGAATTTCATAAATGAGGTTTTAAGAGACTACCTGGGGGTATTTCTTGTAGTGTACCTTGATGACATACTTGTGTTTTCCAAGGACTGGTCCTCCCACATTGAGCATGTCAGGAAGGTGCTCCAGGTCCTTCGGGAAAACAAACTGTTTGCTAAGACCGAAAAATGTGTGTTTGGGGTGCAGGACATACCGTTTTTGGGTCAAATCCTCACTCCTCATGAATTCTGCATGGACCCCGCAAAAGGTCCAGGCTGTGGCGGAGTGGGTCCAACCTGCCTCCCTGAAGGCGTTACAGTGCTTCCTGGGGTTCGCTAATTATTACAGGAGATTTATTGCTAACTTCTCGGTCATCGCTAAGCCTCTTACGGATCTCACTCGCAAAGGTGCTGATCTCCTCCACTGGCCTCCTGAGGCTGTCCAGGCTTTTGAGGTCCTTAAGAAGTGCTTTATCTCAGCCCCAGTGCTGGTTCAGCCCAACCAAATGGAGCCATTTATCGTGGAGGTTGACGCGTCCGAGGTGGGAGTGGGGGCTGTCTTGTCCCAGGGTACCAGGTCCCTCACCCATCTCCGCCCCTGTGCCTACTTCTCCAGGAAGTTTTCGCCCACTGAGAGTAACTATGATATTGGCAACCGCAAACTCTTAGCCATTAAATGGGCATTTGAAGAGTGGCGCCACTTCCTGGAGGGGGCTAGGCACCAGGTAACGGTCCTTACCGACCACAAGAATCTGGTTTTCCTAGAGTCTGCCCGGAGGCTAAACCCGAGACAAGCTCAATGGGCGTTATTTTTTACCAGATTCAACTTTTTGGTCACCTATAGGGCTGGGTCTAAAAATATTAAGGCTGATGCACTGTCGCGTAGCTTCATGGCCAGCCCTCCTTTGGAGGAAGATCCTGCTTGTGTTTTGCCTCCAGGTATAATCATTTCCTCTATTGATTCTGATTTAGTCTCTGAAATTGCGGCTGATCAAGGTTCAGCTCCCGGGAACCTTCCTGAGAACAAGCTGTTTGTTCCCCTGCAATTCCGGCTAAGGGTACTTAGGGAAAATCATGACTCTGCACTATCTGGCCATCCAGGCATCCTTGGTACCAAGCACCTCATTGCCAGAAACTACTGGTGGCCTTGGTTACCTAAAGACGTTAAGGCCTACGTCGCCGCTTGTGAGGTTTGTGCTAGGTCCAAGACTCCCAGGTCCCGACCAGCGGGCTTACTACGTTCTTTGCCCATTCCCCAGAGACCTTGGACCCATATCTCCATGGATTTCATCACCGATTTGCCTCCATCTCAAGGCAAGTCGGTGGTGTGGGTTGTAGTAGACCGCTTCAGTAAGATGTGCCACTTTGTGCCCCTCAAGAAACTACCCAATGCTAAGACGTTCGCTACCTTGTTTGTCAAACACATCCTGCGTCTCCATGGGGTCCCTGTCAATATTGTTTCGGACAGAGGGGTACAATTTGTTTCATTGTTTTGGAGAGCCTTCTGTAAAAAGTTGGAGATTGATCTGTCCTTCTCCTCTGCCTTCCATCCTGAAACTAATGGCCAAACTGAGAGGACTAATCAGTCTCTAGAACAATATTTAAGGTGTTTTATCTCTGACTGTCAATATGATTCGGTCTCATTCATTCCCCTCGCCGAATTTTCCCTTAATAACCGGGTCAGTAACTCGTCAGGGGTCTCCCCCTTTTTCTGTAATTTTGGGTTTAATCCACGGTTCTCCTCCGTTTCACCTGGTAGTTCCAACAATCCCGAGGTAGAGGTCGTTCATCGGGAACTGTGCACAGTCTGGGCCCAGGTTCAGAAGAACCTAGAGTCGTCCCAGAGCATACAAAAGACTCAGGCAGATAGAAGACGTTCTGCTAACCCCTTGTTTGTGGTCGGGGATCTGGTGTGGCGATCGTCAAAAAATTTGCGCCTTAAAGTCCCATCCAAGAAGTTTGCTCCCCGGTATATAGGGCCATACAAGGTCATTGAAGTCCTTAACCCGGTCTCCTTCCGACTGGAGTTGCCCCCGTCTTTTCGAGTACACAACGTGTTTCATGCCTCCCTCCTTAAACGCTGCTCCCCGTCCTTGGCTCCCTCGAGGAAACCTCCGGTCCCTGTTCTCACCCCTGAGGGGGTAGAATTCGAGGTGGCTAAGATTGTGGACAGCAGGATGGTCCAAGGCTCCCTCCAGTACCTGGTCCATTGGAGGGGATACGGGCCTGAGGAGAGGACTTGGGTACCCGCCCAGGATGTTCACGCTGGGGTATTGCTCAGGAGATTCCACCATCGTTTCCCCAATAAACCAGGTCCACCTAGAAAGGGTCCGGTGGCCCCTCATAAAAGGGGGGGGGGTACTATAAAGGATCTGCCAGACACAACTTCTGTGTCGACGCCCATAGGTAATCAGTCTGCACCTGCTTCTATGTCTGTGAGACTGACTCCATCTTCCACCACCCAGGATGGCAGGCTTAGGAGTGGGAGAGCCTATCACAGCCTGGCCAGACGGAGCTAGCTCCCGCCCTTTGTCTATTTATACCTGCCTTTCCTGTTCCTCCTTTGCTTGTGGTTCTTCTCTGCTGGTTTCCTGGCCCTGCTGCAGCTTCTTAAACTACTGACCCTCTGCTTGTTATTGACCTTGGCTTTACTGACCACTCTTCTGCTCTGCGTTTTTGTACCTCGCTCATCTCCTGGTTTGACTCGGCTCGTTCACTTCGCTTGTTGCTCAAGGTGTTCCCGTGGGCAACTTCCCCATTTCCCTGGCTTCTTGGTACCCTTGTCTGTTTGTCTGTCGTGCACCTATCTAGTGTAGGGACCGTCGCCCAGTTGTACCCCGTCGCCTAGGGCGGGTCGTTGCAAGTAGGCAGGGACTGAGTGGCGGGTAGATTAGGGCTCACTTGTCTGTCTCCCTACCTCGACATTACATTTCTATTTAAATTAAGGCCTCTTTCACACTTGCGTATTTTGGTCAGTATTTTGGAGCAAAAACAAGGAGCGGATGCAAACTACAGAAGAGGTAGAAATGTTTCCTTTATACTTTTCCTCTTTTCTGTTTATTTTCCAATACTGGTTTTGGCTTCCAATTACTGACGCAAAATACTTACCATCAGGAATTTCTGGGCCCCATACAGCCAAGATGTCTGGGCCCCCTCCATTACCAGGGGTAGGCAACGGAAAGTGTGGCGCTCATGTTTGTACGTGAACCGATTTTGGTGTTGATGTCAATTACAGTGAACAAAACCATGGAGCAGGCAGCGACCGGTCAATGCCCTGTATTTTGTTCAATTTAGCCAAAACGTATCCGACTGTATAGCATATAGTGGGATACGTCGTCTGGGGAGTGGAGCTTTCCAAGGGCCGGAGTCCCTGGGAAGATCTTCTACTAGCGCTCTGCCCAGGTTCTCTGCGGCTGTTCCTTATGTCCATATATGTTAGGCTTCGTTCACATCTGCGTCGGGACTCCGTTCATGGGTTTCGTCTGACTTTTCCTTGTAAAAGTAGTAAAACATAAAGAAAACTATATAAATGTTGTATCGCTGTAATCGTATTGACCCGCAGAATAAAATAGATGAAAGAAATGAAAATGCGACACTCACCCGTTCGCGCGAAACAGGCTGTAACCTACAACTAGCTGTCCTCCCTGTAATGCTTTTACCCTCGCCAAGGTGACATAATAAAGTTAAGAAGATTTGCAAACGGGTGAGTGCCGCATTTTCATTTCTTTTATCTATATTATACTACAAGACCGTCTGTTTTTATGCTGAGCACCGCCCGAAGTTTGCTTAAATGAGAAAAACCCTGATTCCACTTGCATCTATCTGCCTGTTCCATGCTGTGAGGATTGAGAGTGGTGCCGACTTCCTTCTACTGTGCTTGACCCGCAGAATAAAGTTAACATGCAGTTTTTACCGCACGGTGAACGCCTTAAAAACAAAACCACCCAAAATATTGAGGAATCGTTGTTTTTTTCATATTCCACCCCACGCACATTTTTTTTCTTGTTTCCCATTACATTATATGGTACAAAAAATGGAGCGTTGAAAATCTACAACCTGTTCCGCAAAAAAACAAGCCCTCATACGGCAATATTGAAGGAAAAATAAAAAAGTTATGGCTTTTGGAAGGTGGGGAGGAAAATACAAAAGTGAAAAGCCAAAAAATGGCTGCGGAGGGAAAGCACCTGACACATGCACTTTATGGCACCTGCAAAAGGTGGTAAAGAAGAGATATCATTTTTTTTTTTAAAGAATCTGAGCCCCCCTCCCTCCCCCCCAAGTGCACGAGTAGACTAATGAAAAAACTACCAGCAACTAAACCAACAGTAAGAAGAAAAAAAAAAAAGATTAAAGGGGTTTTCTGCTAGATCAGTGGGGGTCCAATAGCTGGGATCTCTACCAATCACTAGAATCGGGGGTGCCTTTGCCGTGTTTGAATGGAGCAGTGGTCTATAGGACTGACTGGGGTAGCTGAGTACAATCTATCAATCAGTGGGGGTCCCAATGGTCGGACCCCCACTGATCTAGCAGTTCTCAACTTTCCAGTGGATAGGAGAAAACTGGTTAGAACTCTACTTGCTGTCCAGCCAACACCTGGTTTTACCACTAATCGGCAGTTTTTAAACAATGTCCACGTGTTTTGCAGGTAAACAGCAGTTTCCCGCAAAAAAACACGCTGACAACAATATTGTGAAAACTGCTCCATCTCGGTTAGGCTATGTTCACACGGAGTATTTTGCAGGCGGAATTTCTGCCTCAAAATTCAGTTTGGAAGTTTGAGGCAGATTTTCCTCTCCCTGCACGACGATTTTCGCAGCGTTTTTCGTCCACGGGCATATAGCGCCACGGGCATAAAACGCAGCGAAATACGCTTTATCTGCCTCCCATAGAAGTCAATGGGAGGTCAGAGGCGTAAACGCCCGAAGATAGGGCATGTCGCATCTTTCTCCCACGAGGCGGTTTTACCGCTCGCGGGAGAAAACCGACCACGCCTCCAACTGAAATCAATGGGAGGCATTTTAGGGCCGTTTTTGACAAGTTTTGTGGCGCGGTTTCCACATAAAAAACTCTGTGTGAACATAGCCTTAGACAGCTACAGCTTCAAATGTTTCTACCCACAGGGTAGGTTCACAGTTTTTTTAGGCGTATTTATGAGCGTAAACACCTGGAAAACCGCTATGAAAACACACACAAAAGAGCTTTCCATTGAATTCAATGGGAAATACACTCTGCTGTTCACATGAGGTGTATTTTGATGCTGCTGAATTCAAAAAACGCCTCGTAAAAAGAAGTAGCATGTTAGGGTATGTTCACACGGCAGCGTCCGTAACGGCTGAAATTACGGGGCTGTTTTCAGGAGAAAACAGCCCCGTAATTTCAGCCGTAATGGCATGTGCAGGCGCTTTTTGCTGCGTTCATTACGGACGTTAAATGGATCTGGTTTTCCATGGAAAACGGCTCCATTTACGTCTGAAGAAGTGACAGGCACTTCTTTGACGCGGGCGTATTTTTTACGCCCCGCCTTTTGACAGCGGGGCATAAAAAAAAAATGACCATGTGCACAGACCATCGTAAGACCCATTCTAATGAATGGGCAGATGTTTGCCAACGCTATCGAGCCGCATTTTCGGACGTAAATCGAGGTGTAAAACGCCCGAATTACGTCCGTAAATAAGCCGTGTGAACCCAGCCTAACTTTTCAGGGCTGATTTTCCATCGACACTGAAAATCGCCTCAAAAAATGCGTCAAATGCAAAAAAAAATGGCTTCATTTTCAGCTTCGAAAACGCCATGAAATCAGAGGTTTTGAAAACAGCTCCGGAATTTTTCAACCACTTCTTTTTGTACGTGTGAACATACCCCGACCGATAACCACTGTATGTAGACTGAGCCTCAGGAGGAAAGTTGCGGTCTTCAAGTTTTGAGTGGAGTAAAGCCAGACAGCTTATGGGGCCCTATAACTCCACTGTATGCCTCACATGTCATACTTTTTGTTCTATTCTATATAAAAGTGACGGTAAAATAATCATGCCATCACTTCCTATATAAGGGTATGTTCACACGGCCTATTTACGGACGTAATTCGGGCGTTTTTGCCCCGAATTACGTCCGAAAATAGCGCCTCAATAGCGCTGACAAACATCTGCCCATTGAAAGCAATGGGCAGACGTTTGTCTGTTCACACGAGGCGTAATTTACGCGCCGCTGTCAAAAGACGGCGCGTAAATTGACGCCCGCGCCAAAGAAGTGACCTGTCACTTCTTTGGCCGTAATTGGAGCCGTTATTCATTGACTCCAATGAATAGAAGCTAATTACGCCCGTAATGGACGCGGCGTTCAAGCGCCTGCACATGCCGTTACGGCTGAAATTACGGGGATGTTTTCAGGCTGAAACATCCCCGTAATTTCAGCCGTTATGGACGCCCTCGTGTGAACATACCCTTACGGGGATTGCTCCCAGATTACAGTATCTCGGTAAAATGGTGCCATGTGGAAGCACGGGCAGTGAAATAACAGTCTTGCTCAGAAAGTTGTGGGCTGCTCCTACTTAGCGCAGTTGTCTATCCCAGCTTCATGCACAGGTGACATACAGAGCGTCGTCTACACCACGGACAGCTGGGAGTGCGCCCTTTTGTAATAAGTCCCCGCACACATTCTCCACTTCCCGTGTGACATATAATTACGTCACGCCGCGAACTCCTCAGCCCGCACATGCTGTTAAGCAGCCAATCAGAGAGCCGTTCCGCTTGGCAGCTCCACCCACTCACAGTCGCCCCGCTCGTACAGGGTGCAACGAGCCTGCCAGCTTCCCCTTTGGGATGTTTGTGATTGGTGGATGCTGCTGAGTAGAAGGCGTGCGCTGCTGACGTCACGTTGTGCGTCGTGTCGGCCGCCGCAGCCGCTGCTCTTGCATTTTCCTCCATGTTGCCTTGTTGAGTCGCCTCGGCTGCTTGTCACCTGTATCCCGAGGGAGAGCAGCCCGTCCGGAGGGACCCGATACATGCCCATGAGCTGTGTAACGAGTGCTGGGCACGCCGTACGCTGGAGAGGCTGCATCAGAGGCACATTGCAGGTTTACTTGTGATGCCTCCTCCAGCGCCCACCGTGATCTCCTAGGAAGGTGCGCTCAGGGCTCCTCATTGCATATGTCTACCTAGTCCTCCGGACTCCCTGCACTCCAGTACGGAGTGATCTGACTCAGCCTTGACATGTCCTCCTCCAGCAGCCGTCATTATCTCATACACGGGGGGCTGGGGCTGTGCTCCGTGTCTTAGTGGTTAATTAATAAGGACATTGTTGTAGGACTGTTGGCTCCCACTCCTCAAGAGATCTAATTACTGTAACATTTGCTGCAAGACCGGACCCCCCTCCTCCTACAAGCATGGCCTGGGCATTAAAGTTACCGTTGGCAGATGAGGTGATCGAGTCTGGATTGGTGCAAGACTTTGATGCCAGTTTATCTGGGATTGGGCAAGAACTGGGTGCTGGTGCCTACAGTATGAGGTAAATATATATATGTTGGTAACCGGGTAATGCTGGGATCTATCCAGAACAATTAGTGGTCCGGTAACGATGAATATAAATAACGAACCTGAGGACGTGAGAAAAATGTTTAGAAATAAAAAATGTGGGTGAGGTTGGTATGAGGCATGCTTTGTGCCCCTAAGTTTGATCTGCAAAAGTTTTAATGCGGTTTGTCTCTTATACCGTGAATCTGCGGCGCCACGTGAATTGTTCTAATACAAGGATTACTTATCAAGACTTGATTTGTTAAAGGGCGACTCTTCCGCTTTTCCTTTGCACTAGTTTTGACATCTCCCCTATAGATACTTTGTTTTTTGTTTTTTTTTACATTTCTCCACACAGCACAGATTAACCCCTTAATGACCAGGCCATTTTGCACGTTAATGACCAAGGATTATTTTTTGTTTTTTCACTGTTGCATTCCAAGAGTCGTAACTTTTTTTTTTTTATTCTGTCGACATAGCCGTATAAGGGATTGTTTTTTGCGGGACAAGTTTTATTTTTCAATTGCATCATTTTTGGGTGCATATAATATATTTATTAACTTTTATTAACTTTATTTTAGGAAAGCATCGACAATAAACGGCAATTCCAGCGTTGTTTTTCACGTTACAAATTTACGCCGTTTACGTTGCGGCAGAAATAACATGTTACCTATATTCGATGGGTCGGCTTGATTATGGGGATACCAAGTTTTTATTGGTAGTATTTTGGGGTACATGGGACTTATTGATTTTTATTTTATTTTTTATGGTGGGAACGGAAGAAAGGATTTTTGCCATTGTTTTTTTGGACACCGTTCACCCGGCGGTTTAATTAATGCGTTAACTTGTTTGAGTCGTTACGATTGCGGTGATACCATATGTGTATGTGTTACCTTTTTTTTTTTTTTTCTTTACACACATATAACCACTTTTTTCCCCAAAGTTGTTTTTATTATTTTATTTTTACTGTAAGGTTTTTTTTTTCCCATAAACTTTATTTAACTGTTTTTCTTTTTTTTTTTCGTCCCACCAGGGGACTTCACCATGCGATCTGCTGATCGTATACCAAAGCATTGTTGCCTGTCAGTGTAAAACTGACAGGCAATCTATTAGGCCATGCCTCTGGCATGGCCTTTGTTAGGCCCCCGGCTGCCATGGAAACCAGACGGCGCCCCACGATTTCTTTGCCGGGGCGCCGATGGGATAACAGACGGAGCTTCCTCTGTTAAACACCTTAGAAGCCACAGTCGCTTTTGACAGCGGCATCTGATGGGTTAAACTGCCAGAATCTGAGTACGCTTCGATTCTGGCAGTTGTGGCAGGAGCCAGGATGTGTAAAACAGCCGTGCTCCTGCCGCTGATCACGTGGGTACGCTGGCAGTACCCACCCGATCAGAGCGACGGATATATCTGTCGCTATGCGGTAACTAACACCTGCTGGTGACGGATATATCCGTTGCTCGTCGTTAAGGGGTTAATGACCAGGCCTAACCAGCTTCTTTTTTTTTTTTTTCGTTTTTACGCCTCTGCCTTTCAGCAGCCATAACGTTTTTAATTCATTGATGTGGCTGTATGAAACCTGATTTTTTGCAAGAATTTTTTTTTATTTTTCCTGTGCAGGGAGGTATATATAAATTGTAAAAAATTATTTTTAGTATTTTAATTTTTTTTCTTCATATCGTTTACACTTTACCACTTAAATGAATTCTTAGCGCCTGCGTTTTTGTCCAGCTCTGCTATACATAGTGTGACCGACAGCTTTTTTTTTTTTTTTTTTTGTATTCCCAGCTTAAATGGCTTCTAGTGTATTTAGCAATCTCTCTACGTTTTGTTCGTTGTAGATAATAGGCCTCATTTATCAAAACTGTCTAAAGGCCCTTTTTACACTGGCCCATTATCGGGCAAACAAGTGTTCATAGAACGCTCGTTCCCGATAATTGCCCTGTGTAAACGGGAACGATCAGCCGATGAACGAGCAAACGCTCATTCATCGGCTGATTGCATAGTTTTAAAAGGGTTTTTCTATCACGTAACTGAGCTGCACTGTTTCCGTTACTCCCGTAGTAGTGGATGGCAGTTACGGAAGCGGCGTAGCGTACGAGCTACGCTGTTTCTGTAACTGCCAAATTCAGTTCTATGGGACTTCTTTGTGGTCGGAAATCCAATGCGTCAGCCGGAGCACAGAGAGGTAGAACGGGGTTTAGAGGGCCCTGTTCTAGAGATAGGTGTGGGACCCGCATCAATCGGACATGACACATCCTGTGGATATGTCGTAAATATCCCTGTTGGGAAAACTCCTTTAAATGCATAAACTTTTATCGTTGTCGGCAGCACATCTCCCTGTGTAAACGGGAAGACGTGCTGCCGACACAATAGAACTGTATGGGGGACGAGCGATCAGAGCAAACGAGCGCCCCACAGCGTTTTTTTACACGCGTTTTTTTACACGGCCCACGTCGGGCTGTGTAATACCTTAAGGGTATGTTCACACGACAGGGCAAAAAACATCTGAAAATACGGAGCTGTTTTCAAGGGAAAACATCCCCTGATTTTGAGACATTTTTTGAGCAACTCGCGTTTTTCGCTGCGTTTTTTTACGGCCGCTTTTGGAGCTGTTTTCATTGGAGTCTATGAGATAACGGCTCCAAAAACGTGCCAAGAAGTGTCCTGCACTTCTTTGACGAGGCTGTAATTTTACGTGCCGTCTTTTGACATCGACGCGTAAAATGACAGGTCGTCGGCACAGTACGTCGTAAAGCCCATTGAAAGTAATGGGCAGATGTTTGCCGACGTATTGGAGCCGATTTTTCAGACTTAATTCGAGGCGTAAAACGCCTCCATTACGTCTGAAAATAGGTTGTGTGAACCCAGCCTAAGGCTCTGTTCACATTTATGTCAGGCACAGTTTGGAGCCTCTGTCACTAATTCTGTCAGATTTGATGGGAATAATAGAGCTGCATGCATCGCTTCCCTTCTCTTCAAATCATTTCACTCCATGACAGAAACCCGTTGCACGTTGGATCCGGCAGAGCACTTTGGCTTCTGTTAGAAATTGAAGCCATGATGCTGATGTGAGCAAAGTTGAGAAACTAGAAAACTAAAAGCAAACATCTGATCAGACTGTGCTCCAACTTAAAGGGGTATTCCCGTTACAGCAAGTTACCCCCTATCCGTAGGGTAAGGGGTAACTTGCTTATTGGTGGGTGTCCGACAGCTCGGACCCCCATCGTTTACAAGTACGTTGTCCCCGAACTTTGAACCCAGCGGCAGGTCGCTCATGCGCACTGCCGCTCCATTTATTCTCTATGGGAGCGACAGAGATAGAGTGCGGTATTCGGCTTTTTTGCGGCGCTGCCATAGAGAATGAATTGAGCGACAGTGCGTATGAGCGACCTGCCGCTCGGTTCAAACATGGGGTTCGGGCAACTTTGGGCTCCCTGTTCTCGTAAATGATGAGGGTCTGAGCTGTCAAGACACCCGCTGATCAGCAAGTTACCCCTTACTCTACGGATAGGGGGTAACTTGTAACTGGAATACCTGTTTAATGAACAGGAGTATCCAGTAAAGTCTTTATTCGTGGTCCCCTCATTTTTGTTGATCATTTTTATCTAATGGAGTATGCTACCACGAAACACGTTACAAATATGAGATTGTGACTAAAGAATTCTCTTACACTATTGGAACCTCCTGTCCGTAAAGTTGGAGCGCAGTCCGATTGGGTCTTTCCTTTTTGTTTTTTCTATATTGTCTACATGACCAAGCAGCTCTGTTTACAGCCGCCTTCACAGAGAAACTGTCCTAGTTGCCCATAGCAACAAATTAGAGCTCCAGGTAAGTCAAATTAGAGCTCCCCATCATTTTACTGATGAAACCAGCAATACCAGGGGATAGTGGGTGAAATATCATTTCTATTTAACCTAAAATTGTCTTCTTAGTAGTCTCTGTAGCTTTAGTATTCAGTTTTTTTAGTGTTCCCACACCGTATGCTAATGAGCAGAAAAGAGTCATATCTTCATTCCACAAGTCTTTCCGAGTTTACCCCGCCTCCTTACTTTTGATTGACAGCTCCTCGCCTTCCCCCAGAACACAAAATCCCGCACTTGTGCATTGATGTCCTCTTCCGGTGTGTGCGCACAACGGGACACCGAATTATTACGATAAAGGCTCAACATGTTTACAGACCGTTATTTACAGTCGGAGGAGGAGTTTAGGAGAGGGGATAACGGCAATGAACTTTTCATAGCAGCGGCCAGTGAGGGAGAAGTAAAGTTCAATACGTGAAATGCTGGTGACAGGTTCCCCTTAAGCTGCTCTGGAAAAATCCATTCTGGTTAGTTGCTATCGGAAACCATGTAAACTTTTTTTCTGTTTTATCAATTTTGCTTAAAACCAGAAATGTTGTCATACGTAGGTCTTAATGGGACTTTGGATGTAGGAATAACAGTTGTCATCTGTCGCTCTTGTTTTTCATCCATTGTCCTATTGACTGCAGGAATGAAAAAATATTTGTACAAACCAAAATCCTATTGGGTCAAGTGGGACCTATTGCAATGTCTGTTTCTGAACCATGGAGAAAATTGAGTTGGTGGAGAGGAGTGGTTGACTCCATTTGTATACAGGATACGTTTGTGAAGATTTACCAAACTGGTGCAAAGGAAAAGTGGAGCAGTTGTCCTTTGCAACCAATCAGATTCATTTTTCGCATGTCTTTTTGAAAATGAAAAAAAAAAAAGCAATCCGATTGGTTGTAATGTGAACTCCATCAATTTTCCATTGCACCTATTTTGTGAGTTGGTAAATCTACGATGCCATCTTGTTTCTGCAATATATTAAAACGTTTCTCCTGAAGTGTATCTGTTGGAAACATTTTCAGATTCACTTTTTCATGCAATTTCAAACCAGGGAGAACTCGAAGGCCCTGTTAACAGATTTTTCCTTCAGGAATTTTGAGGCAGAATTTGCCCTGCCGGCACTTTCTTTGCCGCGTTTTAGGCGGCGTTCTCCGGCTCTTTCTGCCTCCCATTAATTTCAATGGGAGGTCAGAGACGGAACTGCGGGAAGAAAGAGCATGTCGCCTTTTTATCCCCGAGCGTTTTTTCCGCTTGTGGGAAAAAACCGCCTCCCATTTAAATCAATAGGAGGTGATTTTGGCCGTATTTTGGCGCAGTTTTCGTGACAAAAACTGTGCCAAAAAACTGTGTGAACCAGCCCTAACTGCTGTGAAATTTCGGCCGCCTGAGCCAAGGCTCCCTCGGTTCATGGAAACATTGACGCCATAACATATGCAAGAGTTTTACTGGTTGAAGTATTAGTATGACTGACTTTGACGTGCTTGTCATCTATAGATACTGAATCAAACATGTTTGTGCGAGGGACATGATGGATCATATGAGCCTTATGTGAAAATGCAAACCCATATGCATACCATACCCCATCAGCAGGGGTATTGTGGTTGAACCTTGGTCTTTGTTACTATGGAGGTCTCCGCTCTGCGTTCTGACCATGGTCTCCTCTCTGTGAAGTGCTCATCAGACTGTAATTAATGACGATGCTTGCTCATGTCCTAGAAAAATATTTGCAGACATCTGTCTCTGTTACTTGTGTGTCCTACGTTGTGTCAAGCTTATGCCTGAATGATGGTTACAAAGATTCTCCGCCCATGGAAAAAAATCCTCAATAAGGGTGTATTCGCAGATTGAGACTGATCTATTTATTTAATTTTTTTTCTGATTCATGACAAATCGCATAGCAGAGGGGCCTGCTTGTACATTAACACATCCATTGCATAACTAAATAGGATTGTCCTTCAGGAGCACACTAAAACAGGTTGACCCCCCCCCTCCCCCACATCTTCCAGGATTTGGAATGGCTACCACTTTGGTAAAACATACATAGAACATATCTAGCTATATATAGTGTACCTTTAAGAAATAGACAATGAGAATTCCATCTCTGGAGATCTCTGACACAAAATTCGAAACAAAAAGAACATTCAAAACCATGCTGCTTTATCTAGATCGTGTCTATAGCGGGCTCAGGGAAGGCTGGGAGTTGTAGTTCTAAAACAGGAGGGGAACCACAGGTTGGAGACCACTGCTCTATATAGTGCTGCAGTCACCTCAATCTGACAATCGGTGGTGGTTCCAGCTCGAGGATTCCAGATGTGGTCTCTGATATGTATGTGTTTTTTTTTTTTTTGTTTTTTTTCGAAAATGATTCTGTGTTTGGGTGCAAGCAGCACGCGAAACATGTCTTTGTCATCAGAAAGCGTCTTCATCTTGGCCATTATGTGCATTTCTGCAAGCTTCATTCAGAAAATTGGGACATCTGTCTCGTTTGAATAGATCCTTACAATTTTATGGTCCTAATACACAGCCCAACGAGGGGCGTCTAAATGAGAAACGATCGAGACGGCTCGTTTAATTTGCGCTCGTTTGCTCCTTTCACAAGGATCTAGTATGGGGACGAGCACTCGTTACTCCGATCGCTCGTCAACATATTTTTCTATCATGTGGTAGCACTTCCCCTTGTTTACACAGGGAGATGTGCTGCCGACCACGATAGTATCGTTTTGACAGCGTTTTGCTTGCTTGTTTACACAGGCAGTTATCGTGAATGAGCGTTTTGTGGATGTTTTTTTTTTTTTGCCCGATAATTGGCCAGTGTAAAAGGGCCCTTAGGCAAGGTTCACACGCAGCCTAAAAATCTGTGCTAAAATCCGCACGTGTTTACATGTGGATTTTGTTGATTTTCTTTTTGTGTGAAACTTAGCTGTCTAGAAACCGCGGCTGAGTTTTTACGCTGTGAGTTAATGGAGTTCGTTAAAGCCCCTAACGTTGTACTGTACTTTATGATGTAATTTCAGTGCGGATTCCGCAGCTGAAATTCTGCAACAAGTAATCGATGTGTGAATCTACTATTAGGGCCAGTTCACACTGAGTCTTTTGACGCGAAAACCGCGTCGGAAAACGTGCCAAAAAATGGTCAAATAGGTCTCCCATTGATTCCAATAGGAGGCGTTTTTTTCCCGCGAGCGGAAATACCGGCTCGCGGGAAAAAGAAGGGACATGCCCTATCTTTGGGGGTTTCCGCTTCTGACCTCACATTGACATCAATGGAAGGCAGAAGAAGCGTATTTCGCTGCGTTTTTTGCCCGCGGATGAAAAACGCTGCGAAAATCGGCGTGCACGCAGAGCTTGATTGTCCTCCTGCAAAAAACTCAGTAAAATTCCTCCTGCAAAAACTGCTCCAGTAGGTTTTTGCACAGTAGTTTGACGAAAACTCGTCAAAACACTCGTCAAGGTTATTTTTCCCTCTTTCTGACTGATCGAAATGGGGTTTTGGGGTTTTGGAGGCCTCAAGATGGGTCATGACGCTTCTTTTTACCGCGATGCGGTTTTTTTTTTACTCGCGGTAAAAAAAAAACTCGCCCAAATCCCATTTAAATCAATGGGAGGCATTTTCGGGCGGTTTTTGAGGAGTTTTTTGGCGCGGTTTCCGCGTGAAAAAACTCCTTGTGAACAGGGCCTAACGTTTTTCATGAGTAGTTTCAAAGAGTAAAAACCACAGAAGTTGGTGCCGCTACGGCTCTGTTTTTGGAACATTGCCAGACTTTATTTTGTGTGGACTATTTTCTATCAGATTATGCACGGTGTCTTACATTTGCTAGATGTTTGAGGTCATCTGTGGAATACACTGGTTTTATATTCTTGTTTATAACCAGTAGATGTGAATATTAGTATGGGGGGGGGGAGATAGTTTGACCTTCAAAGCTGCAAATGATACATGTCTATAATTATTAAGATGGGTCACAGACAGCCTGACCATTTGGGTGCCAGGGTCCCGAACAAGCAAACGAAATCTATTTAGAGGGCAGCATGTTATTTTTGTTTAGCATTTGGTGCCATATTGACTAATGATATCCAGCGTATGTTCTGTCGTGGCCAGTCTGCTTGTTTTTTCTTTTGGGAAGTTTTGATGAACTTTGACACTCGCACAATGGAAAATGATGCAAGCATAGTACTCCTCTGTCGCCAATGATATATACAGAGGAAAATGCCAGCGCTGCTACTGTAATGTAGGTGTTAATGAGGCTTCCTTGGTGGTTTTATGTTTTTTTTCTGGCTGAGGAAAGAACAACATCAGGCAGAGATTACACACAAACAACCTAAGCAACAACCTCACACCAAGAATGGCGTGTACTGGGGTCCCTTATAATGTATAGACCTAAAAACGAACCAAAGATGGGACATAACCCTAAATCAAGTAATGTACTCCAAAGATAAAAGTACAAAAAATCTTTATTAAATATAGTAACAATAACAAATAATGAGAAAAGAGATCTGATACAATAAACACGGAGACATATACAACAGGGTCAGATGAAAAAGACCAGAACCAACAGAATCAACCGTCCACTAGAGACCTAACACACGCTCAATTATAGGTAAGTAGTTAGTAAACCCGGGGGTATGGGGAGGTTAGTCCCATACATAGTGCCAAGTAATCAGCTAGATGAACAACGTGTAAAGTATGTCAGTATGCGTAGCCTGCACAGTATATGGTGCATATAACAGTACGTGCACAATCTATACAAAATAGTAGGTAGTACGTGACAAGTTTAAACTGAAAAACATATGCAAGTAGTATGAAGGCTCAAATAGCCAAAAGAAATATGACTGGCTGAAATAGCACAATACTGTGGAGGCTACAAAGGGCTGAAAAAACCTGTGCACATACCCAGAGACATGATGAGGAGCGTGGAGGATCAATGGAGTGGATGGGTGAATGAACGCCTCGACGCGCGTTTCGCCCTGTGACCGGCTTCGTCAGGAGGCTACCAAGAGATTACACACAGTCGCCTGGTGCCGATGTGTCCTCGCTCGTCCGACACGATGCAGGACCTGGGGCAGGAAGTGACGTCACAGCGTGATCTCTCGAGAACACGCTGTGTGTCTGTGCACTGCCAGAAGCTGGGTGGTAACGAAGAGAAGTGGATGATGCTGATTCGTCAGCATCATGCACTTCTATTCACAACGCCCAGCTAGTAAAACAAGTAAAAACGCCCAGATGTACACACACAATACACGCCCAGTTGGACATAACTTTAAACACGCCCAGTTGTACTTAAGAAAGGCTCATTTGCATAAATATAAAAATGGTCATAACTTGGCCAAAAATGCTCGTTTTTGAAAAAAAAAAAATCTTTACTGTAATCTACATTGCAGCGCCGATCAGCTGCAATAGGAGATGGGGGTTTGAAAATCTGGTGACAGATTGAAAAACGATAATTTTTGGCCAAGTTATGAGCAATTTTATATTTATGCAAATGAGCCTTTCTAATGGACAACTGGGCGTGTCTTCTGTTTGTAACATCTGGGCGTGTTTACTTGTTTTACTAGCTGGGCGTTGTGAATAGAAGTGTATGTCAGCATCATACACTTCTATTCACAACGCCCAGCTAGTGAAACAAGTAAACACGCCCAGATGTTACAAACAGAAGACACGCCCAGTTGTACATAACTTTAAACACGCCCAGTTGTCCATTAGAAAGGCTCATTTGCATAAATATAAAATTGCTCATAACTTGGCCAAAAATTATCGTTTTTCAAAAAAATAAAACGTTACTGTTATCTACATTGCAGTGCCGATCACATGCAATACGAGATAGGGATTTGATAATCTGGTGACAGAGCCTCTTTAAAGCTCTGTTCACATCACGCATGAGCCTCCCATAAGGTATATATGCATACAGTGGCATAAGTCACCCATAGGCTCCCATGTTTTGTTTAAAAAAAAAAAGATGATATATGGTTAGATATATAGATAGTTTATACATACACTGCAAGGAATACGTTTGTTTGTTTTTTGCAGGATGCCTCTGCATAGAATATCATAGTAGACTGGAAAAAAACAAAAGGTATATTATTGTATACCAGCCCGTCAGGTGAATGCAGCCCTATGGATACACTTGGCGTATACACCAGGACCTTTTCCTGGCATGTACACCAATGGTAGGGCTCTAATGTGATGTGTACAGAGAGAGCCTGCTGTAGGCCAGGTTATAATATTGCCACTGACATTGTTTCTTTCCTACCACTACTGAGCTGTACACGCATTAATCGTGGGATTCAACTTTAGATGCCCACTGTACTATAGATTTTCTCATTCTATAGGCAGCTGGCCTTGTTCACATGGTGCTAAAAAAAAGACATGTAAAAGTGTTTTTTGTAAAAACGCTTTTTAAACTACCGGAGTCTTTTGTGCACGCTTTTGGCATTTTTGTGCCGCGTAATCAGGACTGCCATTGACTATGGGATTTGTGCGCTTTTTCAGCGTGTTTTACGCGCCAAAGAATTGACATGACACTGGTTTTTTTTGTTTTGTTTTTTAACAGCGTGCTTTCCCATTGATGTCAATTGGAAGCTTAAAGAGGCTCTGTCACCACATTATAAGTGCCTTATCTCCTACATAATGTGATCGGCGCTGTAATGTAGATAATAGCAGTGGTTTTATTTTGATAAACGATCATTTTTGAGCAAGTTATGAGCAATTTCAGATTTATGCTAATGAGTTGCTTAAAGCCCAAGTGGGCGTATTCTTACTTTAGACCAAGTGGGCGTTGTACAGAGGAGTGTATGACGCTGACCAATCAGCGTCATGCACTCCTCTCCATTCATTTAGGCAGCGCGTAGGGATCCTTTTTAGATCATTATGTGCTGTCTTATACTAACACATTAACGATACTGAAGTGTTTAGACAGTGAATAGACATTCCACGGAATGTCTATTCACAATCTCTGCACTTCATTACTGTTTCTGTGGTAGTTACAGCAGAGGAAGCGTGATCTCGTTGTAACCTGTCATCTACAGTGTAATCTCACGAGATTACGCTTCCTCTGCTGTAACTACCACAGAAACAGTAACGAAGTGCAGGGATTGTGAATAGACATCTCGTGGAATGTCTATTCCCGGTCTAAACACTTCAGTATTGTTAATGTGTTAGTATAAGACAGCACATAAGGATCTAAAAGGATCCCTATGCGCTGACTAAATGAATAGAGAGGAGTGCATGACGCTGATTGGTCAGCGTCATACACTCCTCTGTACAACGTCCACTTGGTCTAAAGTAAGAACACGCCCACTTGGGCATTAAGCAACTCATTAGCATAAATCAAAAATCGCTAATAAAGTGGTGAAAACAGATCGTTTTTTTTAAAATAAAAAGCACTGCTGTCATCTACATTATAGCGCCCATCTCCTTATGTAGGGGATAGGGCACTTATAGTGTGGTGACAGAGCCTCTTTAAACCAAGCGTTTTTGGCGCGTAAAACAAAAAAAAAAACGCGTCAAATGCATGCCGTGTGAACAAGGCCTTAGTCTTCAGAAATTTAGTTATTGCGTATCTTTATAGTTTGTTTCCATAACAATCGTGATGAATCAGAAGTCTTTTGTTTTGGTTCTTATTGTATATTTAGTGTTTACAATACAGTTGTTCCTGTCTTGTGAGCCATTTGGAACGTCTAGAAGTTGTTACTCCGGTTAGACATTTGGGTGACAAGTAAGTGTCAGGTTTTTTTTTGTTTTTTTTAAATGAATAAAAACAAAGACTAAGTTCACACAGAGTTTTTTGACGCGGAAACCGTGCCAAAAAGCTCCTCAAAAACGGCCCAAAAATGCCTCCCGTCGATTTCAATGGGAGGCGGGGGCGGTTTTCTCCCGTGAGCAGTAAAAACGGCTCCCGGGAGAAAGAAGCAACATGCCCTATCTTCGGGCGTTTCCGCCTCTGACCTCCCATTGACTTCAATGGGAGGCAGAGAAAGCGTGTTTCGCGGGCGTTTTGTGCCCGCACCGCCCAATGGCCACGGGCCAAAAATGCAGGGAGAGGAAAATCTGCCTCAAACTTCAAACTGAATTTTGAGGCAGAAATTCTGCCTGCAAAGTACTCCGTGTGAACATAGCCTAAGGTTTCAAGACCATATCTTGTAAAACGTGATTGTGCCAGAGAAACTTACTTTTAGGTTTGAAATAAAATTGTAGAACTGCCATGATATTTAGTCTGTAAAGTATCTACAGCTCCACAAACTTGTAGCACCACGGTCACAGCTTCGAGAAATGCAAAACGGCAGATTAACTTTTGAACAGATATGTCTTCAGTTGACCGAAAATTGTCCAAATGGTTGATTTAGTCTCGCCAAAATCTCTAGTATATGGCCAACCGCTGTAATGTAGATTACAGCAGTATTTTTTTATTTAGAAAAACTATCAATTTTGATCAAGTTATGACCTATTTTAGATTTATGCTAATGACTTAATGCCCAACTGGGTGTTTTTTAGCTTTTGACCAAGTGGGCGTTGTGGAGAGAAGTGTATGACTGACCAATCAGCATCATACACTTCTCTCCATTCTTGTACTCCGCACATAGCGATCTTTCTAGATCGTGATGTGCTGTCACTTACTCACATATTAACGTTACTGAAGTGTCTTGAGAGTGAATAGACATCGCTTCCAGACAGGACGGGATGTCTATTCACAATCCTGACACTTTGGGAACGTTTGTGTGGGACTTAATGACAGCAAGCGTGATCTCGCACGATCACTCTGTAAATCAGTCATGTATCTCTATTATGTGGTAATAACTTGGGAATGCTTTTACCTATCCAAGCGATTCTGAGATTTTCTCTTGACATCTTGTACTCTTAGTGGAAAAATGTCATCAATAAATTCAGTATTCCTTTGAAAAACACCAAACGTTAGAGAAAATTTGCAAAAATTAGCATTTTTCCAAGCATTTATTTAAAAAAAATAAATTCTAATAATAAAGGACTTTTTAAGGAAAAGGGCGTATTTTTTTTTGTTATTATTTTGAAATGTTACATTTTTTTGTAGCTCTGCTTAAGATTTTTGTTTTTTTGGTCCCACTAGGGGCATGAACATCCAATTGTTGGATCGTTTTTATAATACCCTGCAATACTTATATATTGCAGGGTATTATACCTGTCAGTTTGACACTGACAGGGGGCATAGAGGCAGGACCTAATCACCTTCCATAGATGGCAGAGCGGAGGCCTTTGTTAGGCTTCCGGTTGCCATAGCAACAATCGGCCCCGGTGATCGCATAGCTGGGTTCCGATGTTATAACAACTTAAATGCGGCTGTCGCTATTGACCGCCACATTTAAGGGGTTTGTCGGCGGGGATCACCGATGTGATCCGACCTGATGTTTTCCCCCAGTACTAAGGCTGCTAGTAGTAGCCCGTACTTGGAGATGCCGGGCATAGGGGAATGCCTGTCTGCTCTGTTAGGAGCACACGTAGATTAATGGGCTGCAGGCAGAAGGATCAGTGCTGCAGCCCGTTAATCTACGTGGGGTGGTTGGGAAGGGGTTAAGAGGTTTACCATATGTTTTCATTTATATAGGCAACATTCTTTTAAAATTGTATATAATTTTTTAGGACGTTATAGGGCTCATAAGCTCATTAGCAGTTTTTCAAATTGTTCACAATCTGCAAAACCTTTTAGGCGTTTTAGATAATGATTATTTAGGCCACACTCCTTTTCGCTTACCACGCTCCCTATTTGCATTACGCCATTGAATTACTATTTATCCCCTGGGCCTGCTGTATACTACTGTATATAATATACCCCCTGACACTGCCCGCACAGTCTATTGCCCCCATAGTGCTCCCTACTCAGTATAATGCTCCCTATAGCTGCCTGCCACACAGTATAATGCCCCCTATAGCTGCCTGCCACACAATATAATGCCCCCTATAGCTGCATGCCACACAGTATAATGCCCCTTATAGCTGCCCTCCACACAGTATAATGCCTCCTATTACTGCCCGCCACATAGTATAATGCCCCTATAGCTGCCCTCCACACAGTATAATGCCTCCTATTGCTGCCCGCCACAAAGTATAATGCCCCCCCCATAGCTGCCCTCCACACAGTCTAATGCCCCACCCATAGCTGCCCTCCACACAGTCTAATGCCCCCCCATAGCTGCCCTCCACACAGTCTAATGCCCCCCCATAGCTGCCCTCCACACAGTCTAATGCCCCCCCCCATAGCTGCCCTCCACACAGTATAATGCCCCCCATAGCTGCCCTCCACACAGTCTAATGCCCCCCATAGCTGCCCTCCACACAGTCTAATGCCCCCCCATAGCTGACCCCTGACATTGCCCTCCACACAGTATAAAGTCTCCCATGTGCATAATAAAATAAATACTTGCCTAACCCCATTCCAATGACGAGTGGAGGAAATCCCTCTGCTCCTCCGGTCTATGTGGCTTGGCGCAGACATGCGCGACGACCTCACTTCCTCCCACCTGTCTGCTCCGAGCAATGAGCGTCCGGCGACACGTAGTGAATGATAGAGCAGAGACGTTATGGCTCCCTGCTCTACCATTGGATTCAACTGTAAGGACGCAGATACAGTTGAAATCGTGGGAAAAAATATTTTTAAAGAAAAACATGTGCAAGATAACTGGTTAATTGCGTTAAATTTCACTTTTGATTTTTTCTTCCGATTAAATGCCCAGCCCTATTTGAGGGGCCTATATAATTTTTTACCCCTCCATAAATCACCCCAGTTTGAAAAGGGCACCCTTCAATGTATTCAAAACAGCATTTAGCAGGTTTGTTAACCCTTAAGTTTCATAGGAATTAAAGCAGTGAAGGTGAAATTTCCAAATGATTATTTAAAAAAAATAAATAAATATGGCCAGATTTTCAATTTTAATCTCTCTGTTTTTCAGTAACACAGAAGATGTAGACAGAGAAACACAACTCTGTATTTATTGCCCAGATTCTGCGGTTGTCAGAAATATTCCATATGTGGCCCTGGTATAAAAAAAACCCTCTATATTCTCATAAGGACTATAGGAGATAAAGCCCCATATGTGGTCGTAAACTGCTGTTTGGACACACGGGAGGGCTCAAAAGGGAGGAAGCGCCAGTTGACTTTTGAAGCGCATATTTTGCTGGAACTTTTTTCTGATTCTGCCGCAGACCGAACAGATGTTTTATAGATTTTATTAGAAAATGTGCCGTGAATAGTTTTTGGTTTTTTTCATTATATGTAGTTTTAGCTCATCGTTTTTCATTTTCACATGGAATACAGGAGAAAAGGCACCGCTGAACTTATGTAATTTGTTAAGAGTAAGACTATACCCCATATGTGGTCGTAAACTACTTTTTGTACACACGGAAGGCATGTAAAGAGAATGAGTGCAATTTGGTTTTTGGAGCACAGATTTTACCGGATTGATTTTTAAAGACCATGTTACATTTCCCGTACCGGTACAGTGTAAACCCCTGAAAAGTGACCCTAGTCTGGAAACGACACCCCTCAAAGAACTCTTCTAGAGGTGTAGTAGTTTTTTGTAGAAATTAGTGCTCAATAGATGATGCAGAGTAAAAATTGTAATTTTCCCGTAGATGTGCCAAATATAGGGCATAATAAAGTGGTCTAATAATGGGGGAATTGAATAATACAATGAAGAATCAATAGATGTGTGGTACGCTTTGAAGCAATCCTTTATGCACAGGTCAGGTTTTTTGGGGCAGGTGTCGCTCTTATAAATGGTGTCAATTCTTATCCCCCTTTTGAAACACACTTTACACATTTGAGTCTTTCCCTCGTTTGCCGAACTTTTCTGGGAAAGTGTTGCCCTGGTACAGTAGGGGGGGGGGGGTCTCGCTTCCAGTGGAGATGATGTTTGTGGGCAGGCTTACTTGGGCCCTCCCCTTCCTGGTTCCTAAATATTAGGGCTTTGATAACCACCTCTTGAAACGAAAGGAATGTTCCAGTCTGATCTGCTTATCGGAATTGCACATAAGTGTTATACAATGCCATCTGCGCGATGTACACGGCCAGCTTTTCGTACCACGGGACATGGCTATATGGTAAATGGGGTTATGGTGCAAAAATATTTGCACTCTAGTATTACCTAATCTTAAAGAGGCTCTGTCACCAGATTTTGCAGCCCCTATCTGCTATTGCAGCAGATAGGCGCTGCAATGTAGATTACAGTAACGTTTTTATTTTAAAAAAACGAGCATTTTTGGCCAAGTTATGACCATTTTTGTGTTTATGCAAATGAGGCTTGCAAAAGTACAACTGGGCGTGTTGAAAAGTAAAAGTACAACTGGGCGTGTATTATGTGCGTACATCGGGGGGCGTTTTTACTTCTTTTACTAGCTGGGCGTTCTGACGAGAAGTATCATCCACTTCTCTTCAGAACGCCCAGCTTCTGGCAGTGCAGATCTGTGACGTCACTCACAGGTCCTGCATCGTGTCGGACGAGCGAGGACACATCGGCACCAGAGGCTACAGATGATTCTGCAGCAGCATCGGCGTTTGCAGGTAAGTCGATGTAGCTACTTACCTGCAAACGCTGATGCTGCTGCAGAATCAACTGTAGCCTCTGGTGCCAATGTGTCCTCGCTCGTCTGACACGATGCAGGACCTGGGGAAGTGACGTCACAGCGTGATCTGCCAGAAGCTGGGCGTTCTGAAGAGAAGTGGATGATACTTCTCGTCAGAACGCCCAGCTAGTAAAAGAAGTAAAAACGCCCCGATGTACGCACACAATACACGCCCAGTTGTACTTTTACTTTAAACACGCCCAGTTGTACTTTTGCAAGCCTCATTTGCATAAATACAAAAATGGTCATAACTTGGCCAAAAATGCTCGTTTTTTTTTTTTTTAAACTCGTTTTATTGAAGGAGATACATAAACGCCATGATAAAAGACATTTCTGGGCCCCCGCACAGCGGACATGCCCTACATTAATACAAAAGTGCGTGTTACAATATCATGTCAGCAATGCATGGCATTACAATCAATCTCAATTTAAACAGGAAATAAACTAAAACATAGTATATAAACTTTTCACAATCGTTCATAGTGCACGGTGTTCCATATTTTCTTAAAGCAATAATATATCACCAAAAATGCTCGTTTTTAAAAAAATAAAAACGTTACTCTTATCTACATTGCAGCGCCGATCTGCTGCAATAGCAGATAGGGGTTGCAAAATCTGGTGACAGAGCCTCTTTAAAGAGGCTCTGTCACCAGATTTTGCAACCCCGATCTCCTATTGCAGCAGATCGACGCTGCAATGTAGATAAGAGTAACGTTTTTTGTTTTTTTTTTAAACGAGCATTTTTGGCCAAGTTATGACCATTTTTATATTTATGCAAATGAGGCTTTCTAAAGTACAACTGGGCGTGTTTAAAGTAAAAGTACAACTGGGCGTGTATTGTGTATGTACATCTGGGCGTTTTTACTTCTTTTACTAGCTGGGCGTTGTGAATAGAAGTGCATGATGCTGACGAATCAGCATCAGACACACAGCGTGTCCTCGCGAGATCACGCTGTGACGTCACTCACTTCCTCCCACAGGAACTTCATCGCGTCGGATGAGCGAGGACACGCTGTGTGTCTGTGCACTGCCAGAAGCTGGGTGGTAACGAAGAGAAGTGGATGATGCTGATTCGTCAGCATCATACACTTCCATTCACAACGCCCAGCTAGTAAAACAAGTAACGCCCAGATGTACACACACAATACACGCCCACTTGGACATAACTTTAAACACGCCCAGTTGTACATAAGAGGCTCATTTGCATAAATATAAAAATGGTCATAACTTGGCCAAAAATGCTCGTTTTTGAAAAAAAACAAACATTACTGTTATCTACATTGCAGCGCCGATCTGCTGCAATAGGAGATAGGGGTTTGAAAATCTGGTGACAGAGCCTCTTTAAAGAGGCTCTGTCACCAGATTTTGCAACCCCTATCTGCTATTGCAGCAGATCGGCGCTGCAATGTAGATTACAGTAACGTTTTTATTTTTAAAAAACGAGCATTTTTGGCCAAGTTATGACCATTTTCGTATTTATGCAAATGAGGCTTGCAAAAGTACAACTGGGCGTGTTGAAAAGTAAAAGTACAACTGGGCGTGTATTATGTGCGTACATCGGGGCGTGTTTACTACTTTTACTAGCTGGGCGTTCTGATGAGAAGAATCATCCACTTCTCTTCACAACGCCCAGCTTCTGGCAGTGCAGACACAGCCGTGTTCTCCAGAGATCACGCTGTGTCGTCACTCACAGGTCCTGCATCGTGTCAGACGAGCGAGGACACATCGGCACCAGAGGCTACAGATGATTCTGCAGCAGCATCGGCGTTTGCAGGTAAGTCGATGTAGCTACTTACCTGCAAATGCTGATGCTGCTGCAGAATCAACTGTAGCCTCTGGTGCCGACACGATGCAGGACCTGTGAGTGACGTCACAGATCTGCACTGCCAGAAGCTGGGCGTTCTGAAGAGAAGTGGATGATACTTCTCATCAGAAAGCCCAGCTAGTGAAAGTAGTAAACACGCCCCGATGTACGCACATAATACACGCCCAGTTGTACTTTTACTTTTCAACACGCCCAGTTGTACTTTTGCAAGCCTCATTTGCATAAATACAAAAATGGTCATAACTTGGCCAAAAATGCTCGTTTTTTAAAAATAAAAACGTTACTGTAATCTACATTGCAGCGCCTATCTGCTGCAATAGCAGATAGGGGTTGCAAAATCTGGTGACAGAGCCTCTTTAAGGTCTTTTCTGGCCCGGTCATTAAGGGGTTAATCTGTACAAACCAGACAGGAAAATCAAGGAATGCTCTATCTGATGCCGTATGTACTATACAAGCACCACCTGACGAAGTGTTGTACAGCGGCACGTGGAATTCTGTATGTGACTCCGTGTGTCGTTGTATATCTTCTGTATCCTCTCTTACGGATCCTGCGCACAATGATTTGGTTATAGTCTGGCTGATGAGTGGTAGAATGGTAATTTCAGGTCTTGCTGTATATGTGTGTTTTTGTTGCTAGAGATGGACAATTTGTATCTGGTCCACAGTCACTTGCTGTCTGCCTGCAGCTACTTCTTCAAAGCACCAAGTACATTGCGTGCTAAACTGCATATTGGTGTGGGCTGTTTTAATAATAGCCAGCCGGTCACACATGGTTTGTTCTGATTGATCTTTTGTTTAGCTATGGTGGCACAATTTGCTAGGGCAACCCTTTTCAGTTTGGCTGCAGACACATTTTATTTTTTTGTTCTGCGTGAGCTATTGAACTCATGACATTTCTGGGTTTTAGCCTTGTAGTAACAATATTCATCTTTTATAAAAGTATTTTAGATGATCTGTCGTCTCAAACTATGTTTGTGCATCCTAATTCTAAAATGATTAGCGTCCTCAGATTTTTTTTTTATGTGAAGAGATCCTGGTTCATCTTGCTGGCTTCTGTGCGGAGTGGTATCATGGTGTTACAGCCTTTTCTTTCTTCCGATCTCCCACCTTCCCTATGCTTGTAATTCTCGAACGTATGTTTGGCTTTGCACAAGTCTGACTTCTCTCTGCTCTTACATAATTCTGCTAATTGGGGTAATCCCACAATGGCCCCCTCCAAACAGTCTAAAATTTCGGACAAAATGGATAAATCCACTGATCCTGCATTTGGGGATACTCCCTTTTCTCCTAGGTTCTGTGTGGAACGTTCACATCGGGTCCCGACTAAAGCTCCTCCACCTGGGGCACGTACTTTCATTGCCAAGTTTCTGAATTTCAAAGACCGAGACAAATTGCTGGAACTTACGAGAAAACGGTCCTTTGAGACACACCAACCAATCCCTCAATGCAGGAGATCTACCTGAATTCCCACAATGTTACATTGGTTAAATAAAATTTAACAAATCTTTCATATTGAAGAATCTGCTTCACACACTCTCTAGATTCACCATGATCTGAAAATCCTTGGTCTAATTCTGCATCTCGGAACACTTTTTAAGCGAGGTCCTAGAATAACAGTAGCCACCACACACACAGGAAAACTTAGTTGTTACCATTGTTTTGCTAGGTCTTAATAAAATGTACCTTTAAAAAAAAAAAAGTCAGGCCAGTTACTTTCCTGCACAAACCAACGTTACGGGTGGAGAGACACTCATGCACGCTGGGCAGTACTGTTGCCGTGACAACCATACAAAGCCAGAGAGTTGCAGGGTCACGTGGAACCTTTATGGCATAGCGCATGGATATGCCATCAAGATCTATGGTGGGAATAAACACTTTAATTCAATGCACGTTACTTTTACCTGGTTTATAATAGAAATATATTAAGACTTTCATGTTGCTGCACAACTTTGTCACCCAGCGTTGCTGGAAATGTATTGCCAATTGACAATTTCCTTGCTTGGATCTTCAGTGTTAAAGGGAATGTGTCACTAGAAATTATTTTATTTTTTTCCGTTAAACAATTAGTATTTGAGTGATTACACTGTTTTAATTTTGTAATTTTTTTTTCACAAGTCAGGAAATATTATAAATTAGATTATAATTTATAACATTCCCATGTGCTGGCCACTAGAGGGAGCAGTTCCCAAAATTGCAGCATGGTCACTGTGGTAAAGCAACCTCATTGATTTATGCTGCAAATTTGGGATGGACACACTCCTTTCGTGTCCTCACACAATCCCCCCTCCCTTCTTCTGGCTAGTGCCAGGAGAAGGAGGGGTTTGAATGTCTTCAAACCTCCTACACTGTGCGCTGCCATTTTCTGAGCGACTGCACAGAGTAGGAGGATTAGAGACAGGGCTCAGCAGACTGTATCACACGAACGTAATGCACACATCACATACACGAACATAAATTACCTGCTCCTTCCGCCGCCTCCTCTGGTCTACGCTCCTATTCCTTGCGCCTTCGTTTCATTGAACATATGGCCGGAAGGCGTCCTCTTACTGTCCGGCAGCGGCTTCCGGTCCACATGAAAATGGCGCCGCATTTCACTCTACGAACTAGCTTAGTTTTGGTCTGTGTGGGAGCTGCGCATGCCATATAGCATCTCTGTATGTGTCGTTAATCGACACCTACAGAGATGAAGAAAAGAATGGCAGCCACATAGAGAAGTAAAAGTTTGAATACAGTAAAAAGTAGAAAGTCACAATACTAATAAATAAAATTTTTGTTTTATATTTTATTAAAAGCAATATAATAAAAAAATAAAAATAAAATCATGACGCCTTCCCTCTAACCCCTTAAAGGAACAGTGTCACCAAATTTTTTTTTTTATATCAGTTTTATGTTAGGGTTTTATTAAAAACGTTTATATTTATTTGTGTGTTTGTGTGTTACTTTTTTCTATTACACTTTTTCTTCCCTATGGGGGCTGCCATTTTTTTTTTCCATTTCTGTGTGTGTCGATTAACGACACATACAGACATGGAATATGGCAGCTCCAGTCCCATAGGGAATGCGAACGGGGCCCGTTCCATCCACTATCGTGTACGCCGTGTGTTTGACTGTATTTTTTTTAATTTTTTTTCCACGAACTTAACTGATTGACATTTTTTTTAAAGTCCCACCAGGGGACTTCACTATGCGATCAGTTGATCGCATATATAATGCTTTGGTATACTTAGTATACCAAATCATTATTGCCTGTCAGTGTAAAACTGACAGGCAACCTGTTAGGCGATGCCGGAGGCATGACCTAACAGGCAGATGCTGAAGACAGACCTGGGGGTCTTTGTTAGACCCCCGGCTGTCATGGAAACCCGACGGCAACCCACGATTTGTTTGCGGGGGCGCCGATTGGGTGACAGAGGGAGCTCCCTCCCTCTGTCAAACACATTAGGTGCCGCTGTCACTATTGACAGCGGCATTTAATGGGTTAAACTGCCGGAATCGGAGTGCGCTTCGATTCCGGCAGTTGCAGCAGGAGCCAGGCTGTGTATATAACAGCTGTGCTCCTGCCGCTGATCGCGTGGGTACAGTGGCAGTACCCGCGCAATCACAGGACGGATATATCCGTCGTCCTGCGCGAACTAGCAGCTGCTGAGGACGGATATATCCGTCCTTCGGCGTTAAGGAGTTAAGTCTGCTTACGTCTTGATAAACCTTGTTTGTTTTGTTCCAGCGATGTACTCGCCCTGCCTATCTTCAAGCAAGAAGAGTCAAGTCTGCCTACAGAAAATGAAAACAAGATCCTACCTTTCCAGTATGTGCTGTGTACGGCTACCTCCCCCGCTGTGAAGCTTCACGAAGAGACCCTTACCTATCTCAATCAAGGTGACTTTCCGTGGCGATAGTAGCTGTAGATTTCCTATGTGTGCTCACCAGACCTCACTATTGAACAATTTGTTGGTTTACAATCCACTTTTCGGTTTAGTCCGATTGGGACTCTAGCATGTTGTCCTATATTTTGAAGTGGTTTCCATTCTGACCGTAAAGTCCAGCATGTCTCATCCTTTGTTACCCCGGGAGATAGTCTTATATCTTTCCGTATAGCAATAAACATACAACCGTGTGTATTTATGGGGGAGCTGGTGAAAGGTAGCTGTTGACAGTGGTCAGCCGGTGTGTATCTAATGTATATGGGCCAGCTTTAGGCAGCCCTACTTACCATATATTATTTTCACAAATAAGTAGAGTTTACTGTTGTGGTGGTCAGAATATATCGCAAGTATTTATAACGTGAGATAAGGGGGTTTTACACTGGGCGATTATTGGGCAGACAAGCATTCATAGAACGCTCGTTGCTGATCATTGCTCTGTGTAAACAGGGCAGCGATCGGCAGACGAATGAGCAAACGCCATCTGCTGATCGTATAGTTTAAAAAAAGTTAAATATCGTTGTCGGCAGCACATCTCCCTGCGTCTCGCGCTGCCGACATGATGATGATGATGATGTATGGGGACGAGCGATCTGAGTAACGACCGCTCGTCCCCATCCATAGCTCCATGTGACAGGAGCACCCGGCAATTATCGGCCAGTGTAATAGGGCTTTAAGGTTTGTCGTCGGCTCCAGGAATTCATTGTGAATCAATAGATTATATATTGGAAGTATAGCAGAAAGAAGGACTCCAGCTCTAAAGATGTCATGGGATCTGACGAAGTGGTAAATATTTTCTCATGATGCATGGGTCCTGTAAAGCTCCAGTCCAACCGATTAAAGCATAACAGATGATCCAGCACTCCATGGCTTACAATTAAAGGTTTCTTTATTAACCCGTTAGTGACCGGCCCAACGTTTTTCTACGTCGGTCACTAACGGGCCTTATTCCGATGCCATAGACTTTTTACGTCGCGGCATCGGAATAAGTTAACAGAGCAGGGAGCTGTCAAATCTCCCTGCTCTCAGCTGCCAGAGGCAGCTGAGGGCTGGGAGCGTCCCTGCTCTGCCGGGTGAGATCGATATTCGGATCGATCTCACCCGTTTAACCCCTCAGATGCGGTGCTCAATAGCGAGCACCGCATCGGAGTGGTTTTGGAGAGAGGGAGGGAGCTCCCTCTCTCCCCCACCGACACCCGGCGATACGATCGCCGAGTGTCTGTGTCTCCAATGGCAGCCGGGGGTCTAATAAAGGCCCCCAGGTCTGCCTGGAGTGAATGCCTGCTAGATCATGCCGCTGGCATGACCTAGCAGATGCCTGTCCGTGTTAAACGGACAGGCAGTAATACACTGCAATACAAAAGTATTGCAGTGTATTATAAATACGATCGCGGAATCTCATATTATAGTCCCCTAGTGGGACTAGTAAAAAAGTGAAAAAAAAGTTTAATAAAGTTAATTTAAAAAAGAATGTATGAAAAACCCAGCTTTTCCCCTTACAAAATGCTTTACTATTAAAAAAACAAAATAAAGTTAAAAAGTTACACATATTTGGTATCTCCGCGTCCGTAACGACCCAGACTATAAATCTATTACATTATTTAACCCGCACGGTGAACGCTGTAAAAAATGTAATAAAAAACTATGGAAAAATTGCTGTTTTCTGTGAATACTGACTTTAAAATAATGTGATACAAAGTGATCAAAAAGTCGCATCTACTCCAAAATGGTACCAATAAAAACTACAAGTCTTCCCGCAAAAAAAAAGCCCTCACACAACTGCATCGGCGAAAAAATAAAAACGTTACGGCTCTTCAAATATGGAGACACAAAAACAAATAATTTTGAAAAAAAAAAGCGTTTTTACTGTGTAAAAGTAGTAAAACATACAAAAACTATACAAATTTTGTATTGTTGCAATCATAACAACCCGCTGAATAAAGTTATTGTGTTATTTTATATCACACAGTAAACGGCGTAGATTTGACGTGAAAATTTAAAATTTTTTTCTATTTCCCCCCCAAATAAAAGTTAATAAAAGTTAATCAATAAATAATGGCCCCCAAAATGGTGCTATTAAAAAGTACAACTTGTCCTGCAAAAAACAAGACCGTATACGGCTATGTCGACTCACAAATAAGAAGGTTATAGCTCTTGGAATGCGACGATTGAAAAACTTAAAAAATGGCCTGGTCATTAAGGTCTAAAATAGGTTGGTCATTAAGGGGTTAAAGCATCCACAAAGTTACAGACACTGTTCCAACAGCACAAAAATGTTAGCATTGTTTCCGGTTGATTTACTCTGAAGGGGCATTACCAGAATCAAAGATTATCACTTATCCACAGGATAAATTATGATTTACTGATCGCTGGGGGCCCCATTGCTGGAACCCTCACCTATCGCGAGAATGGGTGTCCCGAACCCATTGTTCTTCCTCACTGCTCGACCACAGTGAGGAGGACATTAAATTTAGCTGTGGCTGAGCATGCGCCCACCTCTCCCATTTAGTGTCAGAGTGACAGAAAGCGGTGTACACAGTTAGTTGTCAGTCCCATAGACTTTGGTTGGAGCAACTGCGCGCATGCTCGACCACCGCTCCATTCAATGTCCTCCTCAATGTGGTCAAACAGTGAGGCGGAGAAACAGTGTGTTCGGTGCCCCCAGCGATCAGACAATTATCACCTATCCTGTGGATGGGAAATAATTTTAGGTTATGGGAATACCCTTTTAATCAAACTTGTAAGCGTGAATATTTTTGAACTGATGGAACAGTGTCTCTAGCTTTGTGAATGCTTCAATAAAGAATACTCTATTGTAACCCACGGAGTTCTGTATTATCTTATATAGCTTATGTAAGTACACATCAAGAAATCTGTTACCGACTGAATTCCATTAGGATTTGGAGTTCCGCGTTAGTTTTTCTTTATGCAGTCATTATGGCTGGGTCAAATAGAAAAAAAAACGGAACAGTGGTTTAATATGGTCACCGATCCCGGTATAGTTACTGTGCTGTGGCCTGTAGTTCTACTCTGCTCTCCAGGTGTAGCTCCATACGTAGACAACTCTTGGAGTGCCTGTGGCTTGCTAACTGTAAAGGTATGTTCACACGGCCTATTTTCGACCGTTTTTCGGGCTGAAAACGGCCGAAAAATCGGAAGCAGAACGCCTCCAAACATCTGCCCATTGATTTCATTCTGTTCCGATGGGCCATTTTTTTTACGTGGCCGTTTTGAAAAACAGCTGCGAAAAATAAGTGCAGGTCAATTCTTGGGACTTTTTTGGAGCCGTTTTTCATTAACTCTATAGAAAACAGCTCCAAAAACGTCCGTGAAAAACGCTGCGAAAATCGTGAGTGGCTTAAAAAACGTCTGAAAATCAGGAGCTGTTTTCCCTTGAAAACAGCTCCGTATTTTCCCTTGAAAAGTGCTCCGTATTTTCAGATGTTTTTGAGTTTGCGTTTGAACTCTTATATTGGGCACTTAGACTGCGTCCATTCCAAAATTCTTCAGCATTCCTGGCCCCTGTGCTGGGGGCCTTACGCTGTTTTGTTCATGACTTGGCAAACGAGTTACTGCCATATGTGCACGTTCTGGAGGAAGAAATCACCATCGGGAACTGTCACATTCTTTACTTCCTTGGGATGATGGTCTGCAAGCCATTATGTGTAAACGTGAATTCTTCTGTGTATGAATTATTACCCCTCTCCTTCACACAGTGCTGAGACATTTACCTCTGCTGCCATGTACGTCTTCATTACCTCCACTTTAGATGGCTGCCAGTTAGGGCTGAGCGATTATGACCTAAATTAAAATCCCCATTAATTGAACGTGTAACCTCAATTACGATTAATGAAGTTATCTAGGCCACACCCCTTTTTGCGGACCACACCACCTATTTGCATTCTACGCCATTGAATTAATATTTATCCCCTGAGCCTACTGTATATAATATACGCTGACATTGCCCCCACACAGTATAATCCCCCCGTAACTGCCCTCCACACAGTGTAATGCCCCCCTGTAACTGCCCTCACACAGCCCCAATAGTGCAACACTGTTTAATTCATTTCAATAAAAAAATGTAAAAAAAAATCAAAGCCACTTTTGTTTTGTAATTGACTTTTATTTATTTTTTTAAAATGCACTGTCTCACTTCTTCTGCAGCTTCTATATATCGCATTAGCCATTCTCAGCCATATCCGCAGGGGAGCTACAGGGGCAACTTGGCTGACAGTGGCTCTTGCCTGCTGCTGAGTAATTTTCTAAGATCAGTTCTTATCAAGTCAAAGTGGATTGACTGTTCCCACACAGTCCAATGATTGTTCCATGTAAATAGAGCTAAACGAGCGCCGATCAATGTTCTATATTGTCAATTAGCGCTTGTTTACCAGCAGAAATCTGCCAGTGTAGAAGGACCCTTAAAGAGGCTCTGTCACCACGGTATAAGTGCCCTATCTCCTAGAGAAAAGTAGAAAAGGGAGGAAACCTCCAGCTCACCGGTTCTGCGTCTCAAGACACCTCGCTCGGATCCCCACGACGGCCCACGGTAGGTAATGCAGAAAAGGAAAAGAGGTGATCCAGCGCTGTGTGAAGTTAAAAGGGATACTCTGTTCCCACTTTTATTAGCAAAAAAATGATTAAAAATAGAGCAGAGACGCAGTCTCAAGGTGAAGAGTAGTGCGGGTTGGTACATAAGGAGATCGGCGCTATAATGTAGGTGACAGCAGTGCTTTTTATTTAGAAAAACTATCTATTTTCACCAATTTATTAGCAATTTTAGATTTATGCTAATGAGTTGCTCAATGGACAACTGGGCGTGTGTTACTGTTTCTGTGGTAGTTACAGCAGAGGAAGCGTAATCTCGTTGTAACCTGTCATTTACATTGTAATCTCGCGAGATTACGCTTGCTCTGCTGTAACTACCACAGAAACCATAATGAAGTGCAGGGATTGTAAATAGACATCCCGTGGAATGTCTATTCACTGTCTAAATACTTCAGTATCGTTAATGTTAGTATAAGACAGCACATACTGATCTAAAAGGATCCCTATGCGCTGACTAAATGAATGGAGAGAAGTGCATGACGCTGATTGGTCACTGATTGGTCACTGATTGGTCAGAGTCATACACTCCTCTGTACAACGCCCACTTGGTCAATAGTAAAACACGCCCAGTTGTCCATTGAGCAACTCATTAGCATAAATCTAAAATCTCTAATAAAGTGGTGAAAATAGATAGTTTTTTTAAATAAAAAGTACTACTGTCACCTACATTATAGCGCCGATCTCCTTATGTAGGAGATAGGGCACTTATAATGTGGTAACAGTCTCTTTAAGGTAGTATTACACAGCCTGACGTGGTACGTGATAACCAGTGCTGATCAACAAGACAGCTGGTTGATCTGTGCTCGTTTGCTTCCATCACACGGAGCAATGATTGGATACATATAGGGATGAGCGCTCGTTACTACACAGGGAGATGTGCTGCCGAAAATGATTATTTTTAATTCTTCGTAAAAGGGCAGTTCAGCTAAGGAATGTGTGTTTGATCGTTCATTGGCTGATCGTTGCCCTTATTACACAGGGCAATTGCCTGGAACGATTCATATGAACACTCATTTGCTCGGTCATTGGCCCATGTAATAGGGCCTTTAGTCATAACACTTCTTAACCCCTTAGTGACCAACAATACGCGTTTTCACGGCAGTCACTGAGGGGCCTTAGGCTAGGCCGCCGCCTTCTCACGGTAGTCCAGTCTAAGCCCGCACGTGTCCCCCGTACAGGCTGGAGCCGGGGCTCGGCTGTCTGACAGCCAGTCTCCTGCTCTACCAGCCACGATCGAAGTTTACTTGGTTCACGGCCATTTAACCTGTTAAATGCCGCGGTCAGTACCGACCGTGGCATCCCATTGACGGCCCACAAATGCAATCGCAGGCCTCTGATGGGGTGTCATGTCAGCTGGGGGCCTGATAAAAACCCCAGTTCTGTCCTGGGCATATGTCTATTAGGACGTGCCGGAGATTTACTCTGACTGGCAATAATGCTTTGGTATACTAAGTATACAAAAGCATTATAGCAAAGATCTGAAGATTGCATGGTAAAGTGCCCTAGTGGGACTAAAAAAATAAGTAATGTGAAATAATAATTATTAATAAAAATGACAGTAAAAAAATAAAACAATTTTTTCCCATAAGTGTTTATTTAGTAAAAGTGTAAAAAAATACACAAAACTACACATATATGGTATCGCCGCAACCGTAATGACCCAAACAATGTTAGTATGTAATTTAAACCGCACTATGAAAACCTTAAAAAAAAACACGTAAAAAACAATGGCGAAATTGCTATTTTCCATTGCCCCCCAAAAAAGTCATAATAAAAGTTAATCAATAAGTCCCACGTACCCAAAAACTGTACCAATTAAAACTACATCTTGTCCTGCAAAAAACAAGCCCTCATGTCACGACATTGACAGAAAAATGAAAAATACGGCTCTTGGAAAGAGACTGTGCAAAAAGAAATAATTTTAGTTCAAAAGTGTTTTTATTGTGCTAAAGTGGTAAAACATAAAAAAAACCTCTACATACAGTGAAGGAAATAAGTATTTGATTCCTTGCTGATTTTGTAAGTTTGCCCACTGTCAAAGACATGAACAGTCTAGAATTTTTAGGCTAGGTTAATTTTACCAGTGAGCGACAGATTATATAAAAAAAAAAACAGAAAATCACATAGTCAAAATTATATATATTTATTTGCATTGTGCACAGAGAAATAAGTATTTGATCCCCTACCAACCATTAAGAGTTCAGCCTCCTCCAGACCAGTTACACGCTCCAAATCAACTTGGTGCCTGCATTAAAGACAGCTGTCTTAAATGGTCACCTGTATAAAAGACTCCTGTCCACAGACTCAATTAATCAGTCTGACTCTAACCTCTACAACATGGGCAAGACCAAAGCGCTTTCTAAGGATGTCAGGGACAAGATCATAGACCTGCACAAGGCTGGAATGGGCTACAAAACCATAAGTAAGACGCTGGGTGAGAAGGAGACAACTGTTGGTGCAATAGTAAGAAAATGGAAGACATAGAAAATGACTGTCAATCGACATCGATCTGGGGCTCCATGCAAAAATCTCACCTCGTGGGGTATCCTTGATCCTGAGGAAGGTGAGAGTGGGCAAACTTACAAAATCAGCAAGGGATCAAATACTTATCTCCTTCACTGTATGTGGTATCTTCGTAATCGTACAAACCCATAGACTAAAGGTAACATTTTATTTACACCGCACAGTGAACGGCGTCCATTTAAAACGCATAGAACAATGGCGGAAAAAAAGTTAATCGAAAAATTATATCTACCCCAAAGTGGTGCCATTAAAAAGTACAACTAATCCCGCAAAAAAAAAAGTCCTCATACAGCTATGTTGATGGAAGAATAAAAAAGTTATAGCTCTTTGAATGCAACTATAGAGAAACAAAAAAAATAGCTTGGTCACTAAGGGGTTAAAGGGGTTGTTTAGTTTACAAAACCCATTTCCATATACTCTTTTAGGTATTGACGGTCTGTGTGCCATAGTAGGCCAACAGGTAAATACCCTCAAGCTGCCTCGTGCTGATTGGTCAGCATCAGGAGAAGGGATCCTAGTTGGCTACCGACAGCAAATTAGCAGATAGGGAGCCATATCTCACAACAGTGGGCCATATCTCTGGAATGGGAGGGTCCAGGCGAAAAAGAAAAACCGCGCTGGAATCGGGGAGATGCTAGTCAGGTCAGTTAACCAGTTCATCTTATGTGACCTTGTGACATGTCCTCTATAAGCGCATCCACGTTTTCCTGTTTGTGTTTTACATCGCTTTCTTCTCTCTGCGATTGGCTTGTTTAAAATGTTTCTGGTAAATTTTAACCAGTTTTCTATAATACAAAAATGGTGTCATTTATGTATCGTATTACATCTTTATTCCTCTTAGTCTGTATAACCAGGTTAAGAAATATCGACCATTTGTTCCCAACAGGCCAGTCCTATGAAATCAGGATGTTGGATAATAGAAAACTAGGAGAATTGCCTGAATTGAATGGCAAGCTAGTTAAGGTGAGTGTCTGAAGTTTTATAGTGTACATTTTATCAGAAAGTTTAATTGCATACATTCAAACATACCACAAAAACGATAGGAATTACATTGCTGGAAGGCCGGCATCTTTTTATCATAGTCTGGAAGTCAGCAGGAAGCGGATTGCTAATTTTAATGGCTACGTAAGTAAATGACTGAAATCTCCTAGGAAAAGAGTTCTTCTCGTGTACCCCATGCTTAGGATCTTGTATTTACCTTGTATCCCCTCGTGCAGAGCATCTTCAGAGTGGTGTTTCATGATCGGCGCCTGCAGTACACGGAGCACCAGCAGCTGGAAGGCTGGAGGTGGAACCGGCCTGGAGACAGAATACTTGACATTGGTAATAAGACAACTAGTCATTCAAAGCAAGTTCGCAATGTATAAACACACTACCTAAATCACTTGTGTTGATATAAGCATCTCCTTCAGTTTTCTTTTAACCCCTTAATGACCGGGCCTGAAAAGACCTTAATGACTAGCTAAATTTTTCTGTTTTTGCCTCTCTGCATTTCAGCAGCCATAACTTTTTTTATTTTTTCATTGACGTGGCTGTATGAGGCCTTGTTTTATGCGAGAGAAATAGTATTTTATCTTTCCCACAGTTTGGGGGGTAAAAAAAATTTTTTTTACGTCGTGCATATAGGAAAAAGCGATTCTCGGAATAGTTTTTTTTGATTATTTTTTATCCCGTTCACATTTCATGCTAAATAACCCATTAGATTAATTCTTCAGGTTATTACGGTTGTGTAGATACCTAATATGCGAAGGTTTTTTGTTTTTATTTAGTGTAGGGGCAATAAAATGTATTTAATGCAAAATAAAGACTCTTTTTGGCACTTTTTTTTATTTATTTGTTTTGTTACTTTTTTTTTTTTTTTTTTAATCCCATCAAGGGATAACTTTATTTGTAACTTTATTTTTTACTTGTAATGTATTAGCATACTTCTGTATGCTAATACATTACACTGTGTCACTATGACACAGGCTACTGATCGGGCAGCACATAGTGTGCCCGAACAGCAGGCACACGGAACAGACAGCCCTGGGGTCCTTTGTAGGTCCCCAGGGCTGACTGCAGAGGGATTCCCCATTGTTTGATCGCATCACTGGAATCCCGGTGATGCGATCAAAGAGGGGAATTCCCTTTGATCATGCCGCGGTCACGGACCGCGGTAATCAAAGGGTTACACAGCTGGGGTCCGAATGTTTGCCCACCCCAGCTGTGTTCAGGAGGCTGCTCTAAGATCAGGAGCTGTTAGTAACAGCTCCTGCTTAGAGGACGAGCGTTCACACGAGCGCTCATCAGCCTGATCTACAGCGACGCCAAAAGACGTCTCTGTAGATTAAGCACCCGCACCGCCTGACGTCAAAAGACAGTGGGCGGTCGGGAAGGTGTTAAACTAGTTTTGCTAAATCTCCTTTCGTGCTTGACTTTGCAAGTTGGCGTACTGTTGAAAACTAGAAGGCCTCATGCACATGAATGTGTTTTCTGCGTCCGCAATTCACCTGAAAATCTGCAGGTGAATTGCGGACCCATTCAATGCTATGGGCCCATGCACACGACCGTGGTTTCCACGGTCCGTGCACTGGCTGGGAGCCTGGACTGCAAAAAGATAGGACATGTCTTATTACGGTCCGTGATTTGTGGGCGGCCCGCGGATGACGCCGCAATCATGGGCCGTGCACACCGCTACAGTCGTGTGCATGAGGCTTAACCTTACTGCAAATCTGAGCTAAGGGGTATAATATCACAATTTTGTTAAAAGTTGTCTGTGTTGCGGAGAGTGTAAGGAGGAGATCTGCGCTGTCTCTTCTAACGCTTTCCATGATATGGCTGTTTGGGATTTCTTGGCTGAGTTTACGCCATAACATTATGATTGGGGGTCTGACCCTCTGGTTCCCCTGCCAACCACGAAGGGGTTAAGTTCTTTTTACCTTGCAGAGTGGTTTTCTCATCTGCCCTGTAGGGAACTGCAACACCGCTCTATTTAAGTGACTGGTGCAGATTTGCCCCTTTAATGACCGGTTGACAGGTGCGCCTTTTATTCTGAGGTCTCTTGGGGGGCTATTTCTACATTGTCTAATATTTTTTCATACCTGTTCATATGTTGAAAGGTAATTTTTTTAACTTTTTTTTTTTTTTACTTTCTCCCTTACCAATGATTTCAGATATCCCTATGTCTGTGGGTATCATTGACCCAAGAGCGAATCCAACTCAGCTCAACACTGTTGAATTTCTCTGGGATCCTGCTAAGAGGACGTCTGTCTTTATACAAGTAAAGAGCTTCTTATTCTGTAGTTTACATATACAGAACTCGCTTAATTAATAAATTTTACCAAAGTCTCTGGTGCAACACTGTTTTTATATTGGACTGCTTGGTGCTTTACTTCAGCACATGAAAAGTGTCTTACAGTGAGTGTGCCACGTTCAGGATAAAGAAGGTTTGGCCACACATCCTCTGTATTATTTCTGGTTTAATAGAGGATCGTACTATGCAGTAAATACTTTTGTTTTTCCCTAGCAGCTTTCCTATGAACAGTGCATGTCCTGTGCTGGAGAGACAATCCTGGTTTGAAGTTAGACAATTAGTATTAAAGTATTATAAAGATGTCCTAAAAGAGGCATCTCCGACTATATTAGTCAGAGGGTAATACTCCTGCCAAGAGCGGCTGTTGCTCTAGAGCAAGTCCACCATGTATCACATAGTCACTCATTGGTGTAATAGTACATGCTGGATCCCCGGAAAGGGGGTTTTCTTTTCTGGGCAACACCTTTTAACCCCTTCCAGATATCTAACATATAGGTACTGCTTCAGGATCTGAGCCAGCTCCATATGCAGTGGGTGTCAGCTGCATATTACAGCTGACACCCTGGTCTAACGGCCGAGATCGGAGATCACTCTGATTCTGGCCGCTAACTACTTAGATGCCTCGGTCAAAAGTGACTGCAGCATCTAAGCGGTTAGACAGATCTAAATTTTGTATCGTACTGATACATTTGTAAAAGTTCTTCAGTACTTTAAATGGTAACTTAAATAGTGCCATTATAAAATACAACTCCTCCTTAAAAAAAAAAAACAAGCCCTTATACGGCTATGTCGATTAAAAAAAAAAAAAGTTATAGCCCTTGGAAGCTAGGAATGATTAAATGAAAATGCGTAAACTTACAATAGCAGTTACAATCACTGACCGTTTTAGTAGTATGATTGCACTATGTAAAATAGCCTGTGTAGCTTAGGCATAAGTGCAGGAGGGAATCTTCATATCTGTGACCAGCTTTACAGTGGTCTAGAAGGAACTTCACTAGGGCAGGGATGGTTCCCCTTAGATCTCGGCATTTTTATAACATTCTCTTTTAAAGCTGGACTTAGTGGGTATTGTCCCTTGACACACTGATCGAAGGAGGAGATGAGAAAATGGGTATTAAGGGATTCCCCTCCCCTGTCGGACACCCACCTCCCTTTAAAAAGAGTCAAGGCTCTGTTGAAGCTGGACATTTTGA
This sequence comes from Rhinoderma darwinii, assembly GCF_050947455.1. Lineage (NCBI taxonomy): Eukaryota > Metazoa > Chordata > Amphibia > Anura > Rhinodermatidae > Rhinoderma > Rhinoderma darwinii. The sequence continues at coordinate 96,749,097 of NC_134688.1, forward strand.
GCCCACTTGGTTCAATTGCATGCATGGCACCCTCATTGTGTCTAGTGGGCGTATGATTGCTCCGTTTTAACAGTATGAAGAGTCCTGGTAAAACAGGCACAGAGTTGCAGCACATCTGAGACAGCTAGTTTTTAATATTTGTTCTTGTAAGTTTCATTCTCGACGGAACAGGGCGATCAGATTGGTTGCGAAGTACAACACTGTCTATACTAGTTTTTATTCATGAGGCACAATATAGCGAGCCCTTTTTGTAAGCATGAATAAGCAAAACTGCTTCGTGAATATTCACTAATTGTAGTATTTTACTGGATCTTCTGTATTTTTGTATTGTTAGGTACATTGCATTAGTACAGAATTTACCATGAGGAAGCACGGGGGTGAGAAGGGTGTACCTTTCCGAATCCAAATTGATACTTTCAAAGAGAATGACAGCGGAGAGTATACGGAGCACCTGCACTCGGCCAGCTGTCAGATCAAAGTGTTCAAGGTATGTTGGTTTTTGTAGCGGGCAGCTACTCTACGGAGCATTTACATCTCTTTGGTATAATTTGTGTTTTATTTCAGGACGTATTATTGCCAAAACAGATTACATATATAATTTACAGCTAATTCACATTTTATTATGAGTTTTGTTTGTCAAGTGTTTCATTCTCATGTTCATCGTGGAAATGTCTTTTATGGGTGCCGGGCGTACACGCTTGGTGCCCAGCCTTTTTTGACTATTCATCAACGCTAATGGACCCGTTAAGTCTGAATAGCCGGAAATCTTCTGCAATATTTTGGGGGGTTTTATCTTTTGAATACAGACAGTACCAAAACACCACATAGGGTGGGTTATAGGACTTTGCGGTTATGAGTTCAATATTTTCTTTCTTGACTGCAGCATAATTGGAAATGTATGTTTTAAAATGGCTTTAGGCCTGCTTCGCGCACAGAATATTTCTGCCAATTTAAACAGCATCAAAAAACGCTTCTAAAAACGCCAGCGTTATTAAAATGGAGCATGCATTTTTAGTAGCAGTTTTCATTTGGTGTCCTTTTGTACATGCTTTTTTTCTGATGTTTTCAAGTTCTATAGAGAAGCCCTTGAAACGCATACAAAAAAGCCATACCCGGAAAATGCTGCGTTTGGGAAAGAAACGCCACTGACTACAAAATTGCCTCAAAAACACCACAGTTGTGTTTCGTGAATTTGATATTTTACTATAGACTTTAACGTAACTTCCGTCCGCACTAAAAAATGCTGCGCGAAACGCTGTATGTGAGTCCATCCGTAAGCCATTTTCAAGACACACAACTGGTCGTCATCAAAACATCTAACGCAGCGTATATGCATGAGACGTTCAGCTCTCAGGCCACATATACTCTGTTATAACCTCTAAAAGACCATGTAACATAAATGTTTGGTGTGTGGTTCTAGGCTTTAAATCCACGCCCCTGTAAGGCCGGGCTCACACGAAGCGCAAATACTGCATATTTTCCATAACGGATTTCATTGCAGAAAATCGGCAGCATATTACAGTAGCAGCAAAGTGGATGAGATTTGAACAAACCTAATCCACACGCTGCATAAAAAACTGCAGAGAAAACATTCATAACTGCGGTGCGTTTTTTTTAAACCAAAGCATGTCAATTTATGTTGCAGAATCGCTGGTTTTCTGTTGCGGGTATCCCCCATTGAATTCAATGGGGAGTTAAAATCCGCAGCAAATTGCAGATGTTGCTATTTTTGCAGCAGAAAAGCTGCGATTTCACTGCAAAAATTGCAACTCAGAAAAAAATTAAAAACCTCATACTAACCCAGATCTCTCTGCTCCTGTGTCCCGTCCGGCCTCCAGGGATGACTTTTCATCCCATATGACTTCTGCAGCCAAACATAGGCTGCATCAGTCACATTTGACAAAACGTCATCCCAGGAGGCCGGGCTGCAGTCCAGACTTTTTTTTTTTTTGTACTGCAATTTTTTTTTAGACGGAATTCCCTGTGGCGTCCAGGGCAGATATGCTGTGTACAAGGGTTGTTGTGATACCAGAATTTGGGCTTCGATACCGATACTTTGTGTAGTATGGCTATTTGGATACCAAAACGATACTTTTCCAACAGTAATAAAAAAGAAGTTCTTCCATTTTCTGATGTGAGGCGCGTGGTGTGATGAATTTTGAATGTGCCTCACATTAATAGTAGTTAATCCCATCATGTTTCTCCGTCATAATGGGTTAATGTGTGAGGTACATGATGGGGTTAATTACTATTAATGTGAGGCACATGGAGGTTAAATTCATCACAATAAGTGATAGAAAGCCGTTTTTATTTTATTTTTTTACAGCATGCACATCATAACGCAAAAAAATTGTTGTAAAGGTTACTACGGTCGCGCCAATACCAAGTATGTGTATTTTATGTATTGAGACTTAATTTAATTTTTATTGTAGAAAAGGTGTATGTGTATTTTTTTTAATTTAACATTACTTTTGTTTTTACTTTATTCTAAAACTTTAATGTACTGGCATATATCTATATGCCAGTACATTAGCCTGTGTACAGATAGAACACAGGCAGTTGTTAGGGCATACTTTGGTATGTCCTAACAGGAAATATGGTCAGACAGCCCTGGGGTCCTTCAATGGACCCTGTGCTGTCTGCCCATATATGGTATGTCCCTCAATCACGTCACAGGGATTCATTAGTGCAGCGCTGGTCTCATCACATCGTTTGAGGGTGCACGGCATCGAAACCGTATCGACGTTTCGATTCATCATGCATCCATACTGTGTACTTTTATGCAGCTTATCCACCCTGTGTGAACATACTCTAGATGTACGGCTCAGGTTTAGAGCTCCTGCAATCTAGCAGGAGCAGATTGGTCTATTAGCGGTAATACTGTTGCCTCTATTGGGCCTGGCTCACGGCATTAGCTGAGCTGCTAGATTTTAGCAGACCCAGATCAGGTCTGTCGGATACAAATGTCAAGAGTGGGGGCTGTCTTCACCGGTGCCTGGGTCTCCTTGGAATAATAATTTTATATATTTTTTTTTATATTACATAATATGTACCACAAGAGGTCATAAGACCGCTGGGGGATATCTATATTTCCCCCAGAAGTCTTTTATGACTTCTTGGGTTATATATTATGTAAAAGAGAAGAAAAATATACACACCAATACATTATAAGAAAAAAAAATTATTCCGCCTGTGCCAACCCAAACGCTCTATTGTCGCCCCGATACCATACACGTAGAGCAGAACGACCAGAACAAAACTCAGAACCCATTCTAATGCTCTTATTTTCTTGTGAATTTGCAAATTTAAAAAATACAAATTATTACTTATTTATTGTTTTACTCTTTTTACAATTTACCCATAAAATGATGGCAGACCATTGTTTGCCAGAAATGTGATTTGTAAGGTTGTTCCGGCAAACAAGCGTATGGCATGATCGGCCAATTGTGGCTGATCATTTGCCACTTTGTGCAAGCCCTCTCTGTTTTAAATTTAAAAAACATAAATTACCTCCCTGATCTGCTGGTTTTGTCTGGCATGTTGGTGGTCGGTCGGTCATACATACGAACGATCAGACCTACAATTGATCGTCCGCAGTCTGGCGGATACTTATCTTGTGTATGGCCTACTATAGGGTTGAGTTCATTTAGTGCCAAGACCTTGCATCCTTTTGGAGAATGGTGAGGCTCCCAGCAAATGTGGATCGTTTGTTTAGTCAGACAAATTTACATTTGCTTAACATGGACCACCCCTTTAATCGCTGATCAGGTTTATTGGCTCATTTATTAATGCATTCATTCTAGAAGCACACAATAGCTCATTCTAGGAATTTGTCATCTGCATGGCCACGACTGGTTTGACTGCTATTCTGCTACATAGACTCTTTTCATGCCAGACTTTAGCTTTTTGTGCCTCAGGTGGTTTTCCTTCATGTAAATAGAAATGGCAATTTTCCAGTTGTGAACCTTCATCTACTCTTGGCAGTTGACTCTTATGCACTAAATATTTAGAACAAAGGTACTGTAATGAAATCTGCAACAAGAGCTCGTCACCCCGTTCGCCCTCCGACTGGTTTTTCATTTTATGCTGTTGCAGTAGTGGCGTCTGCTTACCGTGTTAGATTTGTTTAGTAAAATCGGGATTCATTTTTTATTTTCAGTATGTGAAGATCTTGTATTGACCTTTTTGAGTACAAATCTCTAAAAAGAATCCAAAAACTGTACAACGCTGTTTTGATTTGATTTTTGAAACTCCATAGGTTACCCTCTAATCTGCAGAGAAATAATCCACTATATGTGAATGGGGATTTATAATACCCCATTGACTAGCATTTTATTGTAAATTCTTCCCCGACAATCTGCAAAAAATTTGCCAAGTTGTGTGTGACCTGAACTACACAACTGAAAATGTTGGGTAGACCATATCAAAGAAGCCCAGTGTATAAGGTATCATCTTTCTTAAAAACCGGGCAGCAGTCCTTAAAAACTAGGCTAGGCTCACCCTACGCTTGAGCACTACTTTCAGGTTATATGCCATAAAAGGCTCCCATGTTCGCATCCAGTGTGCCAAACATACGGTAAAATAATGTCCTTACATACGTTTGCCCGTTTACTTTTTTTCCAGATCAACTGTACTAAATAATGTAGCCAACATATGCTTTTTATTACAATTTTATTCAGAAAACATGTCAATAGGAGACCACATTTGACATATATTACTATATAGGTTTACAACTCACTGACAATGGGATCAAATTTACAACATCATCTCACAGAAGGCCATACTGAAACTACATTTTGTGTTTTTTTTGTTTTTTTTTTATTAAGCGTCACTTGGCCAAGGAAGTTTGCGACTTTGTTACCTATAGAATAATTGTAGTATTGCAGCGCTTTTCACATCCTTTGCGCGCATACTTGTCACTGCAGACTCAGTATAACTTACATCATCTTCCTACTTTTTCAATAGAAGAACTTCTCTGAAGTAGTAGTCGTCTTTTTTCACTTCTCATTCCTAGAAAGGTTGTCGGGTTAACGCCAGTGCATGTTGCTTTAAGAACTTTCTGCATTTCTGAGTTAAGTGTAAGACCAAGATATTTCTGATCCTGAGGGCTTTGGTGACCTTGGGTCAAGGGCAATGTTAACAGCTCCTTGAGGAATTTATTAAGCATGCCAGTAGATATTAATTTAAAGCATGTGCATGTTAATTTAGAGACTGTAACATTGTTTTGAACAGTGAACCTACTTTGGAATTCGTTTTTAACCATTGAGCTTCTTAAGGGGCTGGGCTGTTAATGTTTTCACTATTTTGCGGTAGACTGCCCAATTGAAAAAAAAACTTAAGGCCGGGATCACACGCAGTTTTGATTCAGTTTGTTGGCTGTTTTTTTTAATTTTTTATGCCAAACACAGGAGTGGACACGCAAGAAAGAACATGTATCGGTCTTTTCTTTATACCTTCCCATTACTTTTGGGCCACTTCTGGCTTTGGCTCGAAAAACAGCCGAAAACTGAGGTTCTGGCCTAAAAAGTCAATACTCCAATCCCATGGTTTTATTTAAAGAGAGATTGTAACCTTCATATCATAAATGCAGCCATATATTGACCTATTTATAGCGGGTCGGTCAGATATTTATGCTGCGATGTCTCAGAGCAGCATAAAGTGACTGATTTCAGCGTGCGGTCACTAATTCGTTAATGTTACGTAGTCATTGAGTATTTAGAATTTATACTTGCCGTGTGACTGAGTCAAGTGTATTCATGTACTCGTGCTGACCCCCCTCCCTCCAGCCACTGATTGACACTTTTCTTCCTATGCGCAGTAATATTGTTCCCCATCATTGCCCTGTTCAAACAAAGCAACTATCAGCCGATGAACGGGCAGACGCTTGTTGATTTTGTTCATGCAGTCAATAAAATGGTCGCTAGTCTGTAACAAATCTCTGTGTAAACATGGAATTGTGCTGCTGACATATATGGGGACGAACGATCCTAGTAATGATCACTTGTCCCCATACGTTGCCGATCAATGCTTATTGAGAAGAGCAGACTAGCACCGATCCACGAGCTGTCTCGCCAATCTGTGCTTGTTTGCGCGGCCCATGTCGGCCATGTAAATTGACCTTAATGATTGGTTATCTCTGCTCCTGGTCTTACGGTTAGGTGCCAAAAACAAGTGTGTGGTGTGTTGTGTGTGTGTGTGTGTGTGTGTGTATAGCCCAATTGTTTTTGTGGCAGCCATGTTATTCGTTTAAAATGGGTGCTGGGACTTGCTCATTCAGAACATCTATGTCCATCTCATCTGGACCTTCACCAATGTGACCTTCTGACCTGTCTGATTTGACCCTTTTTGTTTTATTTCTGTTTGATGTGGTTCTTGTGTTTTTAATACACTTCTAGCCAAAAGGAGCAGACCGAAAACAGAAAACTGACCGAGAAAAGATGGAAAAGCGAACCCCACAAGAGAAGGAAAAATATCAGCCTTCATACGAGACCACCATTCTAACAGAGGTAAATGGCTTATTCAATTGTTTTTTTTCTAGTACAGTTGTCAAAATTATTGTCACCATCTCTCCAATTTAATCTCTAAATTTATTGTGTATCAGTTAATATCCATAGACCGTAAAGGTATTCGGTATGTTAAGCAAAAAGCCCCTAAACATTCATGACCTTGAAATCTGGGATATTAGTGCAGTTTAACAAAGCGCAGAAAGCAAACGACTAACTTTGGAGGATCTCCTCTAACCTTCATTACCGTTCTATTTAGGGGAAGAGCGGAAAACCACTCAGTCCATTTATCTAAGAAAAAACGAAACGCAAAAAAATCCCAACAATTCTTTTCTCTTTTTTTTTTTTTTTTACATTTTACATTTTTTTTGTTAATCTCATATTGCAAATAGAATAATTATTTCTCAGCTTTGTGTGTCCCACTAGAACACACACACACACACACACACACACACACACACACACACACACACACACACACACGTCTGACAGTAAAGGTCCTTTTATATGGATTGATACTCTGCCCGATAAGCGTCGACCATGTCGATCAGTGCTCATTTGCTATATTTGGTGGAAGCAATGATCGCGGCTTTGCACATTTTTAATCTCTTCTACAGCACATCCCGTATTTACACAGGGAGATGAGTTACTGACAAGCAACAAGTTTTTTGGCCAGATTAAAAATGCAATCAGCCGACGAATGTGCGTTTGCTTGTTAACTGGCTGATCCGCTGCCTTGTACTCGTTCGCCCGATCATTGGCCGATGTAAAAGGCAACTGGCCACCTTAACACAACTCGCTGCAGCAGGAACCCCCCCCCCACCCCCATAAAAAAAACATGCAGACAGACAAACGGTGTGGACAAGTAAATCATGCCACAGTTATAGACATTATAGGATATTACAGTTTAAGCAAAAAAAGTTATTCTTGTATAATGAAAAGGTAATACAATTTTCCAATATACTTTCTGTACCAATATGCTTCAGTTTCTTTCAATGTCTCTGCTTGCAGTGATTCAGTTGGAACTTTTATTGCTTACTTCCAGGGGATACAAATCTTTCCTGGTCATGTGATGGATCCAAAAGCACAGGGCTGATTACAGTTACGATGGATATACAGATTAGACAGCCAGTCTACTGTTCAGATGGTTGTTCGGCTGCTGAATATTTAGGCCAACGTCTCCATACACATTTCAGATGATATTGGCCATTAGTCATAAAATATGTTGATACATGTCCAACGAGACAAGATTACCAGCCGTTGTATGGCTTGAAGTGATGTAACCTGCTTACACTCCTATGTGGATTGGCATTTACGGAATGATCATCCGTGGTCACGCATGTGACCCATACACATTCCAATACACGAACAAAACTTTCTCACATGGCCAACCTGTTTTTTTTTTTTGTTTTTTTTTTTTATAAGATTACTGTCGGCCATCAGTCCGTTAAATTTAAATTTTTCACTTGCATCAACTTTTGTCTAATGTATATGGCCACCTTTACAGTATCTGTATCAGATCTGTGTATTATCATATGACCAGGATAGATTTTTATCCACTGGAAGTAAACAATAAGTTATTTTTGAATGCCTGCAAGCAGAGATCTTAAAAATCATGAGGAATTGGTGCAAGAATGATTCCAATTGTGGTCATTTTGTTCATTCTATTGGACCTTTGTTGTTTACAGTGCTCACCGTGGCCTGAGATCACTTATGTCCCAAATGCTCCCTCCCCTGGATTTAACAGTTCACACAATAGTTTTACAATTGGTGAAGGGTAAGTTGTCTCCTGCTTTCATTCTAACAAGATTAACTATGCTTTAACTCTAACTGGCCTGGTTTTGGAAATGGTTTATATTTTAAATATTATTTTTCAAAGAAGGAACGATTTAGTTGCAAACATGCAATTGTATTTCAGTTTTTCAAGTTATATAGCCTTCGTCCAACTTTAATATATATATATATTATAAAAATCATTACACCATAATATGTGAGTCTACTGTCTATACTTGACCACCCGCCTGTACTAGGAACGTCCTGAATATTCGGGTATGACTGCTGCATCCTTCAGCTTTGTGTTGCATATCCTAGAATCCAGTATTGTAGTGTCTAACTAAATCCTAACCACTTCATGAGCTGAGAAAATGTGGTTTTAAAGCGACCCTCCGGTTTGCAGAAAAAATGTCACTATACATGCAGAATGTATAGTTAAAGAGGCTCTGTCACCAGATTTTGCAACCCCTATCTGCTATTGCAGCAGATAGGCGCTGCAATGTAGATTACAGTAACGTTTTTATTTTTAAAAAACGAGCATTTTTGGCCAAGTTATGACCATTTTTGTATTTATGCAAATGAGGCTTGCAAAAGTCCAAGTGGGCGTGTATTATGTGCGTACATCGGGGCGTTTTTACTACTTTTACTAGCTGGGCGCTCTGATGAGAAGTATCATCCACTTCTCTTCAGAACGCCCAGCTTATGGCAGTGCACGGACACAGCGTGTTCTCGAGAGATCACGCTGTGACGTCACTCACTTCCTGCCCCAGGTCCTGCATCGTGTCGGCACCAGAGGCTACAGTTGATTCTGCAGCAGCATCAGCGTTTGCAGGTAAGTAGCTACATCGATTTACCTGCAAACGCCGATGCTGCTGCAGAATCAACTGTAGCCTCTGGTGCCGATGTGTCCTTGCTCGTCCGACACGATGCAGGACCTGGGGCAGGAAGTGAGTGACGTCACAGCGTGATCTCTCGAGAACACGCTGTCTGCACTGCCAGAAGCTGGGCGTTGTGAAGAGAAGTGGATGATACTTCTCGTCAGAGCGCCCAGCTAGTAAAAGTAGTAAAAACGCCCCGATGTACGCACATAATACACGCCCAGTTGGACTTTTACTTTAAACACGCCCACTTGGACTTTTGCAAGCCTCATTTGCATAAATACAAAAATGGTCATAACTTGGCCAAAAATGCTCGTTTTTTAAAAATAAAAACGTTACTGTAATCTACATTGCAGCGCCTATCTGCTGCAATAGCAGATAGGGGTTGCAAAATCTGGTGACAGAGCCTCTTTAACATATCTGGTGCCCTCATTTTTAACCCCGTCCCACTCCTGGTCGTACTATTAGGTCATGGTAGCTGTATCGTTCGCGCTCCATGACCTAATAGTACGTCTCTGGAGTAACGGCCTTTTCGGCCGTCCTCCCGACACATACAGGAGCTGTGACAGCTGCTGTCTCGTACAGCAGCTGTCACAGCTCCTACAGCGGGGACCGATCGCTGTGTCCTTGCTGATTAACCCCTTAAAAGCCGCGTTCAATAGAGATCGCAGCTTTTTAGGGGTTAAGCTGCCATCGCCGGCCTGCTACACGATAGCGGCCGGCGATGGTGACTATGGCAACCGGACACCAAACAATGGTGTCCGGCTATGCCATCGACGGAAGCCTAGTGGGTCCTGACAAAGTCAGGACCCACTATGCTTGCTGTCAGTGAGTAGCTGACAGTTCTAATACACTGCACTACCCATGTAGTGCAGTGTATTAGAATAGCGATCATGGCCTCCTGCCCTCAAGTCCCCTAGTGGGACAAAGTAATAAAGTTAAAAAAAAAAGTAAAAAAAAGATGTGTAAAAATAAGAAAATAAAAGTTTTAAAAGTATTAAAAGTAAAAATCCCCCTTTTTCCCTTATCAGTCCTTTTATTATTAATAAAAATATATAAACAAATAAACGATACATAATTGGTATCGCCGCGTCCGTAACGGCCTGAACTACAAAATTATTTCGTTATTTATCCCGCACGGTGAACGCCGTAAGAGAAAATAATAATAAACCGTACCACAATCACAATTGTTTGGTCACTTCACCTCCCAAAAAATGGAATAAGAAGAGATCAAAAAGTCGCATGTACCTAAAAATGGTACTGATCGAAACTACAGTTCGTTACGCAAAAAAAAAGTCCTCGCACGGCTTTATTGATGGAAAAATAAAAAAGTTCTGGCTCTTAGAATAAGGTAACACAAAAAGTGAATGATTTTTTACAAAACTTATTTTATTGTGCAAACGCCATAAGACATAAAAAAAAAACTATAAACATCTGGTATCGCCGTAATAGAATCGCCCCGCAGAATAAAGTGAATATGTCATTTATAGCGCACAGTGAATGCTGTAAAAAAAAAATTGAATAAAAACACAATAGTAGAATTGCTGTTTTTTTTAGTCACCACGCCACCTAAAAATAGAATAAAAACTGATCAAAAAGCTGCATGCACCCCAAGAAAACTACAATGAATTCCTCAAGGGGTCTAGTTTCCAAAATGGGGTCACTTTTGGGGGGTTTCCACTGTTTTGGCACCACAAGACTTCTTCAAACCGGACATGGTGCCTAATAAAAAGGAGGCCTCAAAATCCACTAGGTGCTCCTTTGCTTCGGATGCCGGTGCTTCAGTCCATTACCGCCCGAGGGCCACATGTGGGATATTTCTCTAAACTGCAGAATCTGGGCAATAAGTATTAAGTTGCGTTTCTCTGATAAAACTTTTTGTGTTATAAAAAAAAAATGGTATAAAAAGGATTTTCTGACAAAAAAAAATAAATAAGTAAATTTCACCTCTACTTTGCTCTAAATTTCTGTGAAACACCTAAAGGGTTCATAAACTTTCTATATGCTGTTGTGAATACTTTGAGGGGTCTAGTTTCTAAAATGGGGTGTTTGATAGGGGTTTCTAATATATGGGTCCCTCAAAGCAACTTCAGAACTGAACTAGAACCTAAAAAAATAAATAAATGAGGCAATACTTTGCTTCTTACATTATACTGATAATGAGCCGTGCCCACCCAGAGATGACCCCAGTTTTGACCGTTTGTATAAACGGAGACCCCTATTAGAACGTTTCAGTGCCCGGTTTTCCCAAGTATATACCCACAAGAATTGTATTTCTATTGATGAGTCCTTGGTACATTTTAAAGGGAGGGTTCAATTCCGCGAGTACCAGCCGGGTAAGAGGGCAAGGTATGGCGTGAAGATGTATAAGCTGTGCGAGAGTGCATCAGGGTATACCTACAGATTTAGGATATATGACTGAAAGGACACCAGTATTCAGCCCCCAGAATGCCCCCCCCCCCCCTTACTGGGAGTTAATGCAAATATTGTGTGTGATTTGGTGCACCCACTGCTGGACCAGGGTTACCACCTCTACCTGGATAATTTTTATACCAGCGTCCCACTCTTCAACTGCCTCGCTTCCAGAAGTCCTGCGGCATGCGGCACTGCTAGAAAAAATCTGAGAGGCCTCCCTAAGACTCTGCTTGGGCAAACAAGGAGGGGTGAGAGCAGGGCACATTCTAGCAGCAACATATTGTGTGTCAAGTACAAGAGAGATGTCACACTAGTACCCATGTACCAGTAGGAGGTACCAGTACAGAGACCCCCAAACCAGACTGCATCCTGGACTACAATAGGTACATGGGAGGGGTGGACTTGTCAGATCAAGTCCTGAAGCCCTACAGCGCCATGCGGTGTGGTATAAGAAGCTGGCCGTGCACATCATACAGATGGCGTTGTACAATTTGTACGTGCTACATCGATGTGGACGGGAACTTTCCTGGAATTTTAAGAGGTGATTATCAAGAACCTAATCTTTAGGGACCAAGAAGGGTGGGCACCCAGTACTTCTGGGAGCGAGGCCACACGCATCGTACCAGGGCAACACTTTCCAGGAGAAGCATCCCAAACTGGCAAGAAGGGAAAAAGTCAAAAGAGGTGCAAAGTCTGCTATAAGAGGGGGATAAGGGAGGACACAATATATCAATGTGACACGTGTCCCGAAAAACCAGAGCTCTGTATGAAAGTGTTTTAAAATTTATCATACAGCCCTTGGTTTACCATTTACCCCAATTTTACTTACCCTGATGTACTCCGCACAGCTTATCCCCCCTCATCTTTCCCTTCTGAGCCCTGCTGTGTGCCCAGATAGCAGCTAACAGCCACATTGAGGGTATTGCCATACCCAGGAAAACCCACATTATAGTTTATGGGGTGTATGTCTCCGGTCAAAATGCTCACTACACCTCTAGATGAATGCTTTAATGGGTGTAGTTTCCAAAATGGGGTCACTTCTGGTGGGTTTCCATTGCTTTGATACCTCTGGGGCTCTGCAAATGCGACATGGCACCCGAAAACCAATCCAGCTAATCTGGACTCCAACAAACACATAGCGCTCCTTTCCTTCTGAGCCCTCCCATGGGCCCAAACGGCAGTTTATCACCACAAATGGGGTATTGCCGCACTAAGGACAAATTGGGCAACAAAATGGGGTGTTTTGTTCCCTGTGAAAATAAGAAATTTTGATCACAAATGACATTTTTTGGGAAAAAATGACATTTTTTTAATTTTACATCCCAATTCAAATAGGTGCTGTGAAAAAACTGTGCGGTCAAAATTGTAACAACAACCATAAATGAATTCCTTGAGGGGTGTAGTTTCCAAAATGGGGTCACTATTGGGGAATTCCTACTGTTTTGGCACCTCAACACTTCTTCAAACCTGGCATGCTGCCTAAAATATATTATAATAAAAAAAAGGCCTCAAAATGCACTAGGTGCTCCTTTGCTTCTAGGGCTTGTGTTTTATTCCACGAGCGCAGTAGGGCCACATGTGGGACATTTCTAAAAACTGCAGAATCTGGACAATACATATTTAGTAGTGTTTCTCTGGTAAAAGCTTCTGTGTTAGAGAATTTTTTTTTTATAAAATTGAAATTCAGCAAGAAAAATGAAATTTGCAAATTTCACCTCCACTTTGATTTAATTCCTGTGAAATGCCTGAAGGGTTAAAAAAAACTTTCTAAATGCTGTTTTGAATACTTTGAGGGGTCTAGTTTTTAAAATGGGGTGTTTTATCAGGGTTTCTAATACATAGGCCCCTCAAAGCCACTTCAGAACTGAAGAAGTACCTTAAAGGAAATGTGTTGCCAGCAAAAAATTTTTTTTTTTTTTTTAGTTAAACAATTAGTGTGTAGGTGATTAAACATTGTTCTAATTTTTTTTATTTTTTTCATGAGTCAGGAAATATTATAAGTTAGATTCTAATTTATAATATTTCCCAGCACTGGTCACTAGATGGAGCAATTCCCAAAATTGCAGCATTGCATATGGTAAAGCAACCACATTGCTTTATGCTGCAAAATTGGAAAAAAATCCCTCGCTCTAGTGAGCTCTCAGAATCCCCCCCTCCTTTATCCTGGCTAGTGCCGGGAGAAACGAGGGGATTGAACGGTCTAACCTCCTATACTGTGTGTCGCCATTTTTTGAGCTAACACACAGTGTAGAAGGTTTACATACACTAGTAAACACACACTGAAACACGAACATACATAGAAATCACTTACCTGCTCCTGCCGCCGCTGCTCCCTCCGGTCCGTCCGCTCCGTCTGCTGCCGCTGCTCCAAGTGCTCAAGTCCGGAAGCCGCGACCGGAAGTAGTAATCTTACTGTCCGGCCGCGACTTCCGGTCTACAGGAAAATGGCGCCGGACGGCGCTCAGTTCAACTTGGACTGTGTGGGAGCGGCGCATGCGCCGTTCCCACACAGACGGCGTACACCATAGTGGATGGAACGGGCCCCGTTCGCATTCACTATGGGACTGTAGCTGCCGTATTCCATGTCTGTATGTGTCGTTAATCGACACATACAGAAATGGAAAAAAAAAATGGCAGCCCCCATAGGGAAGAAAAAGTAAAAAAATAAAAAAAAGTAACACACAAATACAAAAGTTTTTAATAAAACACTAACATCAAACGGATATAAAAAAAATGTTTTTGGTGACACTGTTCCTTTAAAAAAAGGCTTTTGAAATTTTCTTAAAAATATGAGAAATTGCTGTTTATGTTCTAAGCCATGTAATGTCCAAGAAAAATAAAAGAATGTTCAATAAACGATGCCAATCTAAAGTAGACAAATGGGAAATGTGAACTAGTAACTATTTTGGGGGGTATAACCGTCTGTTTTACAAGCAGATGCATTTAAATTCTGAAAAATGCTATTGTTTCAAAATTTTCTCTAAATTTTGCAATTTTTCACCAATAAACACTGAATATATCGACCAAATTTTACCACGAACATGAAGCCCAATGTGTCACGAGAAAACAATCTCAGAATCGCTTGGATAGGTTAAGCATTCGGACGTTATTACCACAAAGTGAAATATGTCAGATTTGAAAAATGGGCTCTGAGCCTTAAGGCCAAAACTAGGCTGCGTCCTTAAGGGGTTAATGTTGGTGCCACGGTTTATCCCATTCCATATCATACAGTGTGTTAAAATTCTGTTTTTGCAACCCACTGTACAGGGGAACGGGGAGCTGCCATAGTGGCTGCTGGCTTTAATAGAACTAGGGTTATCCGTGTCTATTCACTGGGACAAACCTGCAGCCGTTATGACCCCTCTCTGGTCCCCTGTGCATGTTGTAGCGGCTGGCAGTATTAGCACTTGATGTGCTGAGAGACACTGATTTTTACATTCATGCAGAACCCCTGGTCTTTGTGTCAAGTTGTTAAAATGTTTCTATTCAGCTGCTCCTTTGTGACATGTTTTTGGGAATGATAGATGACATCACAGTTGTCACATTGGTGTCCTTTTCTCAGATTGTGGAATGCTATGACTGGAATCACACGTGCAGTTTTCGTGGCACTTTTGGTGCAGTTTTTTGTGCCAAGCCAGAAGTGTATCCAAAAAGAAGGAAAAGTATAAAGGAAAGACTGATACTTCTCTTTTGTTTCCACCGGCATTATAACTGCCACGAAAACTGTGTGTGAGATTCCTGCCTAATTCTGCCAAGTTATTAGGGTCTACAGTAATAAATTATTATTGCATAACTAGATAGATAGGTTTATAGAAAATGCTCTTTAACCCCTTAGTGACCAGCCCATTTTAGGCCCTAATGACCAAGCTATTTTATTCGTTTTTCTATAGTCGCATTCAAAGAGCTATAACGTTCTTATTTTTTCGTCTACATAGCTGTATGAGGACTTGTTTTTTGCGGGATTAGTTGTGCTTTTTAATGGCACCATTTTTGGGTACATATAATTTTTATATTAACTTTTATTAACCTTTTTGGGGGGGATTATAAAAAAAAACTGAAATTCCGCCATTGTTCTATGCGTTTTTAAATTGACGCCGTTCACTATGCGACGTAAATAACATGTTACCTTTATTCTATGGGTCAGTACGATTACGGCGATACCACATGTATAGAGGTTTTTTATGTTTTACGACTTTTGCACAATAAAAACACTTTTGAACTAAAATTATTTGTTTTTGCATCGTCGCTTTCCAAGAGCCGTAATTTTTTTATTTTTCCATCAATGTAGTGATTTTTTGGGCTTGTTTTCTGCGGGACAAGACGTAGTTTTGAATGGTACTGTTTTGGGGTGCGTGGGACTTATTGATTCATTTTTATTATGACTTTTTTGGGGGGCAATGGAAAAAAATTGCAATTTCGCCATGGTTTTTTGCGTTTTTTTTTTTACGGTGTTCACTTTGCGGTTTAAATTACATATTAACTTTATTAATGGAGTCATTACGGTCGCGGCGATACCACATATGTGTACTTTTTTTTTTTTTTTTTACACTTTTACTAAATAAAACCACTTTTTATGGAAAAAAATGGTTTTATTTATTTTTTTACTGTACTTTTTATTATTTATTTCACTTTGATGACTGATTTTATTAGTCCCACTAGGGGACTTTACTGTGCGATATTCCGATCGCTGCTATAATGCTCTGGTATACTTCGTATACCAGAGCATTATTGCCTGTCAGTGTAAATCTGACAGGCAATCTGTTAGGACGCGCCGGAGGCACGTCCTAACAGGAATATGTCCAGGGCAGACCTGGGGGCTTTTATCAAGCCCCCGGCTGCCATGACACCCCATCGGAGACCCGCGATTGCATTCGCGGGCCGCCGATGGGTGACAGAGGGAGCGCACTCCCTCTGTAAACAAAGTTAAATGCCGCGGTCGCTATTGACGGCGGCATTTAACGGGTTAAACGGCTGCGATCGAAGTAAACTTCGATCGCGGGCGTTGGAGCAGGAGCTCAGCTGTCATCAGACAGCAGAGCCCCGGCTCCTGCCTGCACGGGAGACCCGTGCAGGACTTAGACTAGGCTGACGTGAAAAGGCGTCAGCCTAGCCTAAAGCCCATTAGTGAATCACGTAAAAAGGCGTATTAGTGGTCACTAAGGGGTTAAGGTCAGAATGACGCACACGGTATTGATGTCTTTTTTGGGTTAGTGGAACCGAAGGGAAGGTGTAAAGAAAAGACTGATGCATCTCCTTTCTTTTGTGTGTCCACTCCTTTGTTTGGATAAAAAAAAAAGCTGAGCCAAAAACTGCACCAAAGCTACGTGTGTGATCCTTGCCTTAACCCCTTCCCTCCTCAGCCATAAGTTGTAGTTTTTTCATGGAACCATTTAATGTACCGCATAATGTATTGGGAAGCTGAAAAAAAATATTTGTGGGGTGAAATGGGCAAAAAACAGCGATTACGCAATTTTTTGGGGGATTTTGTTTTTACGGCATCCATCAGGCGGTAAAAAACGATAAATTCACCTTATTCTACAGGTTGATACGATTACGGCGATACCAAATGTATGTTTTGTTTTATGTTTTACCACTTAAAAAAAAAAAAAAAAATTACAACTATTTGCTAAATTAAACAAATCTTTTGTCGCCATGTTCTGAGTAATAACTGTCATTTTTCCATCAATTTAGCTATGTGAGGGCTTACATTTTGCAGGGCGAACTGACTAGTCTTCACCGATAACTTTTTGGGGTATATGCGACTTTTTTCTCACTTTTCATTTAATTATTATTTTTTGAACGCTGAAGTGACCAAAAAACAGCAATTTGCGTATTTTATATTGAAAAAATGTACGCCATTAACTGAGCGGGTTAAGCAACGTTATATTGTGATAGTTTGGACTGTTAAAGACGCGGCGATACCAGTTATGTTAACTTTTATTTTTTTTAACATTGACTTAGGGGAAAAAATGTGAAAAGTTTTTTTTTTTTAACTCTTAATACTTTTTTTCTTTGGAACATTAGTCCCCCTAGGGGACTTACTTCATCGCTTTCATGATATACTTCAATATTAATGTATTGCAGTATATCGTGATTCTGACAGTTTCCAAGGTGTACAAACGTGGCAGACCTGGGGGCCTTTATTAGGCCCCCAGTTTGCCATAACAACCGTTATAACCGGCCGATCGTGCCGTGGGGAGGGGGGGGTGATGGCTTGTTTGAGGGAGCGCCCCTCTGAATCGAACACTTTAAATGCTGTGTTTGACCGTGGCATTTAAGCTGTTAAATGGGCGGAATCAAAGTGATCTTTGATTCCACCCATTGCAGTGAGGTGTCGACCGTATTACACAGCCGTCACTCCATACTTCCCCTTATCACATACAGTTACGTGATAATGCGTTAAGGGGTTAAAGAGGCTCTGTCACCAGTTTAGAAGTGTCCTATCTCCTAACTAATCTGATCGGCACTGTAATGTAGATAAGTGGTTTTTATTTTGAAAAAGGATAATTTTTGGGCAAGTTATGAACAATTTTAGATTTATACTAATTTGTTTCTTAATGCCCAACTGGGCGTTCACTTTTACTTTTTAAGTGGGCGTTGTAAAGAGAAATGTATGACGCTGACCAATCAGCGTCATACACTTCTCTTCATTCATGTTTAGCAGTACTCGCACCACAGCGAGATCACGCTGTGCTGTCACATACCCCCACAGTAACTTTACCGAAGTGTCTTGAGAGTGAATAGACATTGCCTCCAGCCAGGATGCGATGTCTAATCACACTCCCGACACTTCGATAAAGTTTCTGTGGGACTTACAGCACAGCATGATCTCGCGAGATCACTCTGTGCTGTGAGTACAGCTAAACATGAATGAAGAGAAGTGTATGACGCTGATTGGTTAGCGTCATACACTTCTCCTTACAACGCCCACTTGGTAAAAAGTTAAAATTAGCATAAATCTAAAATTGTACTTCTATAAAATCTATAATTGCACTTATAAACTGGTGACAGAGCCTCTTTAAGGGCTTGTCCAGTTTATAAAAAGATGTCTGCTTTCTTCCCCAAAAATTTAAAATGCCAAACCTGTTAATAGATTGTATCTGGTATTGCAGCTCAGCTTCATTGAAGTGAAAGGGACTTAATTGTAATACAACACACCACCTATGGTCACGTGTGGTACTATTTTGGAAGTTAGCAGACATGTTTTTCTTATCTCGGACAACCCCTTTAAACTTAAAGAGGCTCTGTCACCACATTATAAGTGCCCTGTCTCCTACATAAGGAGATCGGCGCTGTAATGTAGGTGACAGTAATGCTTTTTATTTAAAAAAACGATCTTTTTTCACAAAGTTAGGAGCGATTTAAGTTTATGCTAATGAGCTTTCTTAATGCCCAAGTGGGCGTACTTTTACTTTCGACCAAGTGGGCGTTGTACAGAGGAGTGCATGACGCTGACCAATCAGCATCATGCACTCCTCTCCATTCATTTACACTGCACTAGCGATATAGATATATCGCAATGTGCAGCCTCATACACAAGCCCTAACATTACTACAGTGTCCTGATAATGAATACACATGACCATCCAGCCTGGACGTCATGTGTACTCAGAATCCTGACACTTCTGAATCTTTTTTGTGAGATTCCAGCAACGGATACGAGGTCTCGGAGCTAAACGAGATTTGGTGTCACTTGCCGGAATCTCACAAAAAAAGATTCAGAAGTGTCAGGATTCTGAGTACACATGACGTCCAGGCTGGATTTCATGTGTATTCATTATCAGGACACTAGTAATGTTAGGGCTTGTGTATGAGGCTGCACATTGCGATATATCTATATCGCTAGTGCAGTGTAAATGAATGGAGAGGAGTGCATGATGCTGATTGGTCAGCGTCATGCACTCCTCTGTACAACGCCCACTTGGTCGAAAGTAAAAGTACGCCCACTTGGGCATTAAGAAAGCTCATTAGCATAAACTTAAATCGCTCCTAACTGTGAAAAAAGATCGTTTTTTTAAATAAAAAGCATTACTGTCACCTACATTACAGCGCCCATCTCCTTATGTAGGAGATAGGGCACTTATAATGTGGTGACAGAGCCGCTTTAATGCTGTTATTTTAGTATGTATGTGTGTGTATTATAGAGCTACTTTTGGTATATTAGTTTCCTTCATCTAGTACCTTCCCTATGTTGCCTTACTACTTTGTGTAAGTAGGAAAATTCCACTTTAAAATTAAAATAAGATGCTAGATAGTTTAGACATGTTAATTTTTAATTTATTAAAAGTCCCTACTTACACTGTAAGGACACTGACGCATTGTTGCAGATTTTCAGAGCGCAGATGTGGCTTTATAATCTCCATGTACATTCTGTGGAAAAGATCCATTTATTGAAATTGGTGAAGTCCTCTGCAAAGTCCATGTGAATAGTCCCTAATATCTGTAAGTGAGGGATTTATCTGCTCTAACAGAACAACCTGTATGTTTTATAGGTGAATTGAGGCAACAATGGGTCAGCTATGTCTATGACCACATTTTTTTTTTTCCACCGCTCTAAATCCACAATGCACAATTTAGGACCCTTATACTCCCCACCGTTTCTTCACAGTATTATTCACTGTGCCCACCCTACGTAGCTCTTCCTCACCGTACTACTTTTTATTTTAATTGCAGCCCATTTTAATTCCAACCCCAATGGTGTAGGCAGAAGTATACAGTTGTATGTATGGCTAGTCCCTTCTTGCTGAAATTTTAGTATGGATTGTTTTTGGTCATTAAATACCCTCTAATGAAGCTACAGTGCTTGTACTTTGACACTGATCGTTTTTTCCACTTGTGAATATTGAAATGCTTCGAGGCACAGCTATATGCAATTGATTTTATGTAGATGGTCCTATTGGCCGGACATGGCAATAGGGGTCATTAAAGTAAGAAAAGCTCTGCAGTAGCTTGTGTGACATGTAAGGATAATTTCTTCCTTTGTTTTCCAGTAATGGTTCTCCAAACCATCAACCTGAACCACCCGCCCCTATCATTGATGTAAGTTCTCCAATGACGCCCGTTCAGGTACGTGTTTCACCTCTATTTGATTAGCCCTTAGATTGTGTACATGGCCATTCTGTTACACGGCACATATGGTGCCATTCACTTTTATTAAGTGACCTGTAATACCATGAAAGGTATATGTTGTCTAGTGGCACCACTGTATAGGTCTGTATATGCCATTACAGTGTTAGATTGTTGAGTGACAGTCCATTACAATCCAAGCTGTGATTTGCATTGAAAGGATGGTTTCCCTTTGCTCTTCTAAAACAGGCATGACTGCTGGCTTGTTGATGTTTGAGCAAAAGCAGAAAAACCAGATTTTTTTTTTTTCTTTTTCTTTTTTTCTTTAACACATGAAAGGTATTACCAGCTGAGTAGACCAAGCACTGTCTGCTCTGTATTAATCATTGTGTTATATTTTTTTTTTTTAGTCCTTTTATTTCAAATATGTTTTTGGTTGAGTCCTTCTCCAATAGGTTGCTATTGTGGAAAAAACTAATATATACTCAACAGTGAAATTGCAACACCAGGAATGAAAAGGTTTGAAATTGTGGAAATCACCGGATCGATTGGACATGTTAATGATAAAAAAATGGAAACAAAATATTCCAAACATCTCGATTTATTTAGTATAGAGTACGAGTGCCACGTGCAGAGATACACGCACTTACTTACACGCCTTGGCAGGCGTGAGGTTATTAATGGTTGTCTGAGGAACGTTATGCCACACTGAATGTACTTAGGCACGCAAATCATTAAGATTGGCTGCTGGCAGCTCCCTTTGCAATTGCCGACAAATGACATCCCAGATGTGCTCGATGGAAAGTCTGGAGACGCTAAAGGCTATGGTAGCAAGTTTCTGCCACGCAGGCTGCTCACAGTAGCACAAGCAACATGTGGCCTGGCGTTGTCCTTTTGAAAAACTGCTTCTGGGACACGTTGGAGAAATGGCTATACCACTGGTTCCACGACCAAATCAATGTAACCCCGAGCTGTGAGTGTACCTGAAATGAAGACTAGAGGGGTCCTGCTACATTATGCCACCCCACGCCATAATCCCAGAGTAGGACGGGTGTGATGTTCCCTTGTGAAGGCCTCTTCATGACCAATCTTTGGCTATCTTTGTGTCCGAATCAAAAGCTGGATAAACCTCCATTCCAGCCCCCATTTTCATCTTGTTTGAACACCTGTAGCTGGACGTCTGGCTCGTAGCCCAATGTTGTGCAAACGCCTTCTGATGGTTTGTGTCGACGCTGGTTGCTGCCTCATTGCTTGGTATGTGATCACTGCGCACCATTCTTGCAATCAGACCATCTGTCCGTGCAGAGGTTTCTTCTCCGCACCTTTTGCTGTCATTCCTTTTCGTTGTTGTTCTCCCAACCTCCAGGACACAGAATGTTGAACAGTGATGACATCTTGGGCTAGGCACGTTGCGATCTGCCGGAGTGATAAACCAAGGTCTCTCAGTTCAAGGATTCTGACCCTCTGTTTGCGACAAGTGGTGATAACAGGCACATCGACAAACAGGAGGCATCGCACAATCATCCCACAACACCTGATTTTTGAGGTTTCAGGTGGCTAAAAATCTTTGCTTGAAAATGTGTTCTTTTGCAGATCTTAACGACACCTGCTACTTCCTCGACTTGCATAACTTTACAGCTTGTCCTTCTTGGTGTTGCAATTTCAATGCTGAGGAGTGTATAAACTGATGAATTGGAGATTCATACATTTCTAAGCAACGTCTATTGCAGGATTACAATCCAGATATATTTGTTACATTAATGCTCCTTTGGATTAAGGTTACATTTTTTTTTTTTTACCAATGCTACCCTGGTGGAATAAAGAAAATATAGAGTTGATGGCATGTACAAGTAGTGTATACCTTTTTAGAGGCAGGTTTATTGAGGTTCTTATACTGGCCTAGTGGACAAATAACATTTTGATCCAGCGAGCAAAATGCCACTCTGTGCCCTAGCACTGTGCACGTGTAAGCAGAAACGGTGAACGGTCATGTGCCACGTGAAGGGCTGTGGAATACACAGCTTGGCAGAATGTGTCCAGAGAAGCGGGCACACACATGTATATGTGTGTGTGTGTGTGTGTATATATATATATATATATATATATATATATATATATATATATAATGTGTGTATGTATGGCTCCCTTCTGCTCCACGGGAGGTTTCTGTCCTCCCTGAGCTCGCCATACATACATACATACATACATACATACATACATACATACATACACAAACACATATTTGTGCTTACACGTGCATTGTTTTGGGGCTGTAGTGGCTTTGGTTTGCTTACTTATGTGTTTATCTATTAGTTTGGGTTATTGGACACATTTTGCATATAACATTTAGTGAGAACCAGTGAAGGTGTGGTGACGGCATACACAAGAACCTCATTGCAGGTTGAACACAGTCTTCTAGAAGAGCAAATGCCCTTTTCAGTGAGACACTGATTTGTTACATAATGTACAGAATGGAGTTTTGTGGAGCTCTCTTTATGCATTTCTCTTGTAGAACCTCTTGCCTACATCAACCCCTCAGGAGGCACAACAGTGGCTACATAGAAATAGATTTGCTGCATTCTCGCGGCTATTCACAAATTTCTCAGGTAACTCCCTAGGAGGAAAAGTGTTAATGCAGTGCTGTTTCACATTCCCTCGACCTGCAACCTACTTTCTCTCCCTCCCCGGCTCCATAAACTTGTGTATACTTCTCTCCCACATGGGTGAAAAACGGCTGAGCATGAAAAAGTATTGCTTCTGGATGGAAACGCAAACTCTGAAATAAATGATCCTCAAACACTAGAATTTCTTTACTGTAAGCAGAAGTGGCTCCTGTTAGTTGTGGCCTCCTGCCAGTCTACACATGACCACTGACCAGAGTCCTCGTTTTACCTAGACTTAATGCGCATGGTAAGCGGATGCTGATTGGCTTTTATAATAGATGGGGGATTTTTATGCGTCTTATATCAACTCGTTTTTGTCTTTTTTTTTTTTTGTTTGATTTTCTTCTTTCTCGTGTGAACTCAGGTTATCATTTACCATATATGCCAGACCTCTTAAAACCTGTAATAAAGATGGCACACTGACTTTATCTTGAGCCCTTGGCTATGTATTGGCATTAAATGTGTTTTTGCGCTGTCAGATCAGTTTGTCAAATGCAAGGGCAAACCATTTTGCCTGGTTATATAAGAACATGGATGAAAGGTTCAAACGAGGTCAGGAAGGCACAGCAAAGTGTTAACTTGCTGGTAGCAGAATATTGCAAAATATTGCAGTGTCCTCCACCTTCCAATGACCTCTAAAGTATGTTTCTACTCTGAACGTTTTATAATGCAAGGTTCGGTCAGTAATTCGGGTGTTAACAGTACCGCATACATAGTCCTCATAAAGAGTAATACATCTTCTGGGCTGAGGGCTAAGGAAAGCCGTGATGGTGGCTAACCTAATGGGCTCAAAATTTAGAACGGTACGAAAATGTTTTTTGACAATATTCTAAGAACTGCTGGTGCCCTCTTAAGTAGTGTTACCCTTGGTATCTCTACCGCAGGGTGGCCTTTTTTGAGAATCCTCTTTGTACATTTTCAAGATGTGTATCTGGAGTCGTTTCCGTACTTCAGCCGCAAAGTAGCGGTCTTGGAGAAAATCTTGGAGCGATAATATCCAAACAGCTGCTTTTTTGTGCTCCTCTTTTTCACTCAGAAGTATACATAATCACAGAGCTATCCAACTTTGGAACACACCTGCTTAGCAAATCCAACCAAATCTCTTTCTACACTTCTAGACTTTATATTCTCTTGTTATATTTCTGTGTTAAGCCTCACAAACCTCAGCACTTTATTTTTATTATATTTTTGTGACAATCCCTCATCAGGCATCGGTTGGCTAGTTAATAATTATTGTGCTGCAGGAATAATGTTCTAGCCATATTACAGGAAATTGTATTTTACTTAGGTCTCAGGAGAAGATACTTACATGACCTTATTGCCACTACTATAGAGAGAAAATAAAGCTAGGCCTAGGAAGAATAAGATCTACTTTTTACTCCACGTACAATACGGTTTTCCTAGCTTGAGAATTTAGTTTTGTGCAATGTAGAATGAAAATTATTATTTTTTTCTACCAAGTTACGCTTGCTAAACATGGGCAGATGTTCTCTCAGACAAGGATTGTCTGAGACATCTGCCCCGAGCTAGAAATCCCTGCTATGCCGGTAAGGGAAGATTGTTTACATCTGTCAGATGTATATGATTTAAGCAATGATATCTGCTACTGATCATCAGAAGCGTTCATTTGCATCCTCCTACATGGCCCAATTATTGGTCTACCTGGGCCATGTGTGCCCACCTTGCATAGCCTAAATGATCAATGGTCCCACAATGCAGATTGTGTGACTTGTAGTATTTTTATACAAAGGGCAGAGAGCTCCACATCGTTAGACCTCCAGATAAATACGATTTTAGGTGTGGGAGATGAATTTTTATTTTTTATTTTAAAGGGATTGACTCATGACAGATTTTTATTTTATTCTTTTTGTTACTTTTATGACCTGTCAATAAGACAAATTCTAAAATGTGACAATGACATCTTTACCAAAAACAGGTGCCTCAAGTCCGAGTTGTTGGCTTGACTGTTGCATAGCCATTAAATGAATGGTACTATCGGAAACATCTGAGCGCTCACATTTGTCTGTTTCCTGTCCTCCCATTCACATGGCTTCTAATTGACAGGTCATAGACATAAAAAGGAAAAAAAAAAGGGTTGTCATTGGATTACCCAAAGAAATATAAGCAACACGGGTATGGGATCTGTTGTGTGGAATGCTTGAAATATATAAAAAAAATCTAGTAAGTACAGTTTGGCTTCCCTACGGCCTCCTAACTAGATTATCCGTGTGTTTCCCAGTGACGGTAGTGGGAGCCATGTGCACGTGTCATAAACAATCCAGAACTATGCTGGTGGTTGATTTATTTCTGGACTTTTGGTTCTCTTTGTATAGATATAGGCTTTGTAGATGATGGATCATGTATGTCTCTAAGCCAACATAACCTTTTCCATTTGTTTCAGGTTCAGATTTATTAAAGCTAACTAGGGATGATGTTATTCAGATCTGTGGACCTGCTGATGGGATCCGGCTCTTCAATGCACTAAAAGGGAGGTGAGCTGCTGTCCTCGGCTTTGTCGCATGTTTACAGACACCGTGTATGACTCTTGTACATTTGTGTTTTTTCTTCTGGTTATCACTTCATGATTTCTTAAGGTGTTTGTTGAGATGTGACATTGGCCTATAACATTAAAATACAGATCTCCTGTCCGTAAAGTGTACAATATTGTGGCCCTGAGCCAACAAACCATGTATTCCCCTCCTAATATAAGTAGTGTCCGATAAGCTGATATCTCAAGTTGAGGCAGGAATGGTTTTAATCCGTTGGAAAAAAAATGATTTTGTTACGGAATTAGGATGTGCTTTTCTTTGCCCTGTGCAGATTTGAAGGGGTTTCCTAGGAGAAAACGTTCCTAGGATAGGCTAATGTGTGATGGGAGCCTGACTCCTGGAACCCCCACTAATCGGCAGAATGAAGGTTTATGCCATTATTACAAAATTTGAGCAATCATTCTCCCATTTTAGATGATATTCTTTAGAGGAGTTTCCCGGGGCTAAAACATTTACGGCCCGTAATTTACCCCTTCCAATCAGAAAGATTGGGGCTGAGCTGCAGTGCCAGGCACAGCCCAGTTTATTGATAAGCTGCTTTGTCTGGCTAAACACCGAAAGGGGGGGGGGGGGTTTTCGCTCAAGAAACGCCTGATTTGTTTTTATTGATCGCTGGTGGCCTGATCCTTTTTGATTAAATATTAATGGCCTAACCCAAGGAAAGCCCACCGACGTTTTAGGTTCTGAAAAACCCTTTAACAGTTCCTCTTCTAAAAGCGTGAAACTTGCTCAAACTTTGTAACGATGACCGCATTAACATTCATTCTGTTGGAGTTCTGGTCTCAAGGACTACAGCTACATTTTCTGGCAGAGGTTATGGATGAGTGTTTGCCATTTTGTGATAACTTGGCACAAGCATTAAATCCTCTGGTTTTTCTCTTTACCCACTAGGATGGTACGGCCAAGGCTCACTATTTATGTTTGCCAGGAGTCACAGCAGCTAAGAGATCATCAGCAGCAGAAACCTGAAAATGGAGAGCAAGGAAATGGTGCTTTTTATGGTAACTGCTAAATGAAGTATATGATGGTGCAGTGATGACCGCTAGTATCCAGTTAGTATTATTAGCCGAGCAGAATAAAGCTGCCTGTGCTGCTGTCGGTTTACATGGTAGCACCTCGCAGTTAGGGCTTATTTACACGAATGTGTAATACGTCCGTGCAACGCGCGTGACTTTCACGCGCGTCGCATGGACCTATGTTAGTCTATGGGGCCGTTCAGACAGTCCGTGATTTTCACGCAGCGTATGTCCGCTGCGTGAAACGCACGACATGTCCTATATTTGTGCGTTGTTCGCGCATCACGCACCCATTGAAGTCAATGGGTGCGTGAAAATCGCGCGCAGCACACGGAAGCACTTCCGTGTGACGCGCGTGATTCGCGCAATAGCAGTCAAAACTATGATTGAAAACAGGAAAGCACCACGTGCTTTTCTGTTTACAAACATACAGACTGTCATAATGATGGCGGCTGCGCGAAAATCACGCAGCCACGCATCATACGGGGATGACACACGGAGCTGATGTCATCCACGCATCATACGGGGATGACACACGGAGCTGATGTCGTGTAAATCCAGCCTAACAACCTGTCTAGCTGTTCACCTTACCTTGTGTTAAAATACTAACACGCTGAAATTAACAGTAGTTACAGTCTGTCAATTCTGTTCCTTACATGTACATCATTGCTGATCAACAGCGGGAGTGTGGCTGTGATTGACAACCGGATTGAAGAAATCTTCGATCCCAGCTATTTAACCCTTGATGCACTAATAGCAGATTTTTGTTATGCATTCTCCATTTTATAAAAATGATGTATATTAAATGGACACTTACTTTCAAACAACCTATGTTAATCTAATAATATACATTTTAACTATCAACTTTGTAATTAGCTTACTGGTAGTTGTTTCAGCCACTTAAATTCTGTGTGAAGTTACTGCCACTAGGTGTTTTTCATATGCGCTCCACCCCCTGTTGTCAACCAAAGTCAGTCTGGAGTTACAGAGCAGAATTGACTGACTGCAGTAGGTGGGTGTGTCTCTTCACAGCCTGCCCATAGAAGTCTATGTAGAGGGGGGACAAGAGGTAGCAGGAGCAGAGTAAGTAAGACAGACACGCTGCCCATACAACTCTATGGAGAGGGTAGGGGGGGAGCAGATTGAGAATGATACAGACAGACGTGCAGCAGTGGTTTCTTACCCCAGTACTAGATTCTTAGCTACACTGCTCACTATTGCTGTATAATGTACTCCATGCTGCTGCAGCTATTATATGTGATAAAGATAGGAGAGCAGGATTCTCCTCTTTTCTGTGTGCAGTGTATAGAAGACATGATAGCTGTTAGACTCCACACACTAGCTCAGAGAAAACTGAGAATTAGAGAGAGAGAGAGCCTGCAGAGGTGAAAACGGCTAAATTACACATACAAGTGCTATAATGACCAGAAATAGTTATTCCTTATGTACACAGGCATGACCTCTTGCTCTGAAAAGTTAGGTACGCTTTAAAAGCTACCTTGTGGCTATGTTCACATGACTAATTCAGAAAAATCCATTTCTGATTTTGTTGAAAATCCCTGATCGTAAAAAAACTGCCGCAGATCCAATTGGGCTAATCTGCGTGTGGCTGCCCAATAACGTTTTCTGCGCCGTATTCCGCCCAAAAGTAGTGACATATCACTTTTTTTATTTTATCGAGGCGGTTTCCCATTGAAAGCAATTAGAGGTTTTTGCAAGTGGAATTTACGCTGGTTCCACCGCTGAAAATTTGCTGCTGTGTGAACAAGGACGATTTGTCCCCGAAAATTATAAATATTAAAATATATTCTTAAAAAAAGAAACTAATCGTTTCTCGTGAAAATTCTCTTGCTTATTTAAGGCCACAATTGACTTGGTCCTTAAAGGGTAACTAAACTTTCAAAAAATGTTGACATGTCCTAGTGACATGTCAGAAGTTTTTTGATTGGTGGGTTTCCGGGCACTGAGACCCCCACCGATCGCTAAAACGAAGCGGCAAAAGCGCTCTGGTGAACGCTGTGCTGCCTAGTTTCTGATCGGCTTTGTGGTGTACGGGCTCAAACTTTCTATTGATCCCAAACACCGCTGCGAAGAAAGCCGATCAGAAACTAAGCAGCACAGTGCTCACACAAGCGCTTCTGCCACTTCGTTTTAGCAATTGGTGGGGGTCTCCGTGCTCGCACCCCCACCGATCAAAACGTCTGACATGTCACTATGACATATCAAAAAAAATAATTGAAAGTTTAGTTAAGGGGATGTGCAGTGGATACGGTCTTGCATTTGATTTAGTATAATCATTTCAGTATAAAGTTTGATCCATACTTTTCCTCAACAGTATATCATGCCATCTACCTGGAAGAGCTGACGTCTTTGGAATTAACTGAAAAGCTTGCCCAACTTTTCAACATTTCTCCTCATCAAATTAACCAGGTTTACAAACAGGGACCCACAGGCATTCATGTGCTTATAAGTGATGAGGTAAGTCACCCACACACTAGGAGCTTATCACCTGATTATCAGTAACTTTACCATTTATGTGCACGTCAAACAATCCCATAAAGCTGGCCATACATTTCAGACAGCTGTTTCTCCCCACTCCCCCATACACATGCACGCTTGGCTCGGCTAAGAGTGCATGCATTATCGAGAATGGCAGCGACTTCTATGGCAGCGGTTTATCGCCTTGAAAAATAAAAGGACATCGGCTATCGGGAGACTGCCATACACATTAGATTGTTGGCTGCTCATACATCTAATGTGTTTGGGCACCTTAACCCCGTCGCGCTCAGCGACGTACTATTCCGTCGCGCTAACCAATACATTCGCGCTCAGCGACGAAATAGTACGTCGCTGGGAAAATGAATCGCCATTTTCCATCGGCGCGTGCACGAGCTGTGACAGCTGCTGTTTCCGACAGCAGGCTATCACAGCTCAATACGACGGGACCTGACGCGATGGTCCCGCCTCCACGATCGCCACTAATGGTCAGTTAGTGAGTAACTGTCCAATAGTGGCGATCGGTCTCTTCACTTCCTCTCTCTGACCTTACATTCTGCCGCTCCCGCCCTGAACGCCTCTGTTGGAGATAGCGAGGCGTTCAGAGCGGTTGTGAGAAAGAGAGAGAGAAGAGAAAGTCAAAGAAAAGTTAAAAAAAAGTCTAAAAAACTTTTTTCAGCATCCCACCTCTCCCATCCACTACCCATTCCTGTACCCTTCCTCCTTGTGTTTCCCCCCACATTTTTGGTCAGTGATCACCTATCACTGACCACTTCTTAGTCTTCAGGACCAATTTTTTGGTCCCTGGGGATTCTTTTTTCTTTTCTTTCTTTATAAAAAACATATAAAACAAAAAAATATATAAAAAAAAAGTTAGTTTAGCCAATTTTGACAACTTAACTGGTTAGGTTAGTATTAGGGTTAGTGTCAGGGAACCGTCAAAAAGCGTAGTTAGGTATAGCGTCAGGGAGTTTAGCGTCCGGAATCCGTCACCGTAGGTAGATCTAGCGTTAGGGATCCATCACCGTAGTTAGGTTTAGCGTCAGGGAAGCTCGGAATAATCTAGATAGGTTTAGTGTCAGGTACCCGTCACCGTAGTTAGGTTTAGTGTTAGGGAAGCTCTGAATAATCTAGTTAGGTTTAGTGTCAAGGAATAGTCGCCGTAGTTAGATTTAGTCTCAGGGAAGTTCAAATAAAATCTAGTTAGGTTTAGTGTTAGGAACCCTCGCCCCAGTTAGGTTTAGTGTCAGGGAAGCCCACTTGTTCTATAAAAACGTCAATATTTTTGGCTGGTTTAGGGAAGCAGTCAAACATGTCCAAACGGACATTTAGTGCCGAAGAGGCATATTAATTTCTTGCCTCCGACACAGAGTCGTCGGGTGGTGAGACTCTGTTTTACTTATCCACCTCCTCATCCAGTGATGAAGAGAAGGAACCCCCTAGGAGACGCCCCAGGACCACCACCACCACAGTTGAAGCCCCTGAGCGAGATGACCCTGCCGCAGTTCAATCCCCCGAGTGAAGTGACCCCTTTTGGACCCCCACACCAGACATTTGAGCCCCAAATCCCAGAGTACACGGGCAGCTCAGGGATAAAATTTAATACGGCAGGGCACAGTGAAATGGACTTTTTCAAGTTCTTCTTCACTGATGACTTTATAGATCTTATGGTCTCCCAGACTAATTTATATGCCCAACAGTATATTACGAAGAACCCCACATCATTTTATGCCCAATCCCACAGGTGGACCCCTGTAGATGCAGCAGAGTTGGACAAGTTCTGGGGACTTCATTTGAACATGGGGCTTCTGAAAAAGCCGTCCATTAGAATCTATTAGAGCACGGACATCTTATACCACACCCCGATGTACCGTATGGCCATGTCCAGGATGCATTATGAGGCAATACTTCGCTTCTTACATTATACGGATGAGCAGTGCCCACCCAGAGATGACCCCAGTTTTGACCGTTTGTACAAACTGAGACCCCTATTAGACCATTTCAGTGCCCGGTTTGCCCAAGCATACACCCCCGAGACGTGTATTTCTATTGATGAGTCCCTGGTACATTTTAAAGGGAGGCTTCAATTCCGCCAGTACCTGCCGAGTAAGAGGGCAAGGTATGGTGTGAAGATGTATAAGCTGTTTGAGTGCATCAGGGTATACCTACAAATTTAGGATATATGAAGGGAAGGACCGCAGTATTCAGCCCCCAGAATGTCCTGTCCCGTCCCGTCCCCCCCTTACTGGGAATTAATGCAAAAATTGTGTGGGATTTGGTACACCCACTGCTGGACCAGGGTTACCACTTCTACCTGGATAATTTTTATACCAGCGTCCCACTCCAAGTGCCTCGCTTCCAGAAGTCCTGCAGCATGCGGCACTGCTAGAAGAGATCGGAGAGACCTCCCTAAGACTCTGCAGGGCAAACACTCAGAAGGGGTGAGAGCAGGGCACAATCTAGCAGCAACATATTGTGTGTCAAGTACAAGACAAAAGAGATGTCACACCAGTACCCATGTACCTGTACGAGGTACCAGTACAGAGACCCCCAAACCAGACTGCATCCTGGACTGCAATAGGTACATGGGGGGGGGGGGGTGGTGGACTTGTCAGATCAAGTCCTGAAGCCCTACAGCGCCATGCGGTGTGGTATAAGAAGCCGGCCGTGCGCATCATACAGATGGCATTGTACAATGCGTATGTTCTACGTCGATGTGCAGACCAGAGGGGAACTTTCCTGGAATTTCAAGAGGTGGTTATCAAGAACCTAATCTTTAGGGACCAAGAATGGGGGGCACCCAGTACTTATGGAAGCGGAGCCACACGCATCGTACCAGGGCAACACTTTCCAGGAGAAGTTCCCCAAACTCGAAAGAAGGGAAAAAGTCAAAAGAGGTGCAGTGTCTGCTCAAAGAGGGGGATAAGGAAGGACACAACATACCAATGCGACACGTGTCCCGAAAAACCAGGGCTCTGTATGAAAGATTGTTTTCGAATTTATCATACATCCCTTAATTTTTAATTTACCCTGATGCACTCCGCACAGTTTATCCCCCTCATCTTTCCCTTCTGAGCTCTGCCGTGTGCCCAGGCAGCAGATAACAGCCACATGTAGGGTATTGCCGTACCCGGGAGAACCCACATTACAGCTTATGGGGTGTATATCTCCAGTGGCACATGCTGGGCACACTATATCGGACACTGACATGGCATATATATATAGAAAATTGCAAATCTCACTCTGCACCATCTGCTGCGCATTATCTTTTACACAGTACCTGTGGGGTCAAAATGCTCACTACACCTCTAGATGAATGTCTTAAGGGGTGTAGTTTTTAAAATGGGGTCACTTCTCGGGGGTTTCAACTGTACTGGTACCTCAGGGGCTTCTGCATACATGACTTAGCACCAGAAAAGCTTCAGTAGGCCAAATGGTGGTCCTTTCCTTCTGAGCCCTGCCATGGGCCCAAACGGCAGTTTATCACCACAAATGGGGTATTGCCGCACTGAGGACAAATTGGGCAACAAAATGGGGCATTTTGTTCCCTGTGAAAATAAGAAATTTTGATCAAAAATGACATCTTATTGGGAAAATTTTTTTTTTTTTTAATTTCACAGCCCAATTCAAATAGGTGCTGTGAAAAAACTTTGCGGTCAAAATGATAATAACAAGCATAAATGAATTCCTTGAGGGGTGTAGTTTCCAAAATGGGGTCACTATTGGGGGATTCCTACTGTTTTGGCACCTCAACACCTCTTCAAACCTGGCATGCTACCTAAAATATATTCTAATAAAAAAGAGGCCTCAAAATGCACTAGGTGCTTCTTTGCGTCTAGGGCTTGTGTTTTAGTCCACGAGCGCACTAGAGCCACATGTGGGACATTTCTAAACTGCAGAATCTGGACAATACATATTTAGTAGTGTTTCTCTGGTAAAACCTTCTGTGTTACAGAAAAAAAAATTGAAATAAAATGTAAATTCAGCAAGAAAAATGAAATTTGCACATTTCACCTCCACTTTGCTTTAATTCCTGTGAAATGCCTGAAGGGTTAAACAACTTTCTAAATGCTGTTTTGAATACTTTGAGGGGTCTAGTTTTTAAAATGGGGTGTTTTATGGGGGTTTCTAATACATAGGCCCCTCAAAGCCACTTCGGAACCGAACAGGTAGCTTAAAAAAAGGCTTTTGAAATATTCTTAAAAATTAGAGAAATTGCTGTTTATGTTCTAAGCCTTGTAACGTCCAAGAAAAATTAAATCTTCAAAAAACGATGCCAATCTAAAGTAGACATATGGGAAATGTGAACTAGTAACTATTGTGGGTGGTATAACCGTCTGTTTTACAAGCAGATGCATTTAAATTCTGAAAAATGCTATTTTTTCTAAATTTTCTCTACATTTTGCAATTTTTCACCAATAAACACTGAATATATCGACCAAATTTTACCACGAACATGAAGCCCAATGTGTCACGAGAAAACAATCTCAGAATCGCTTGGATAGGTTTATGCATTCCGACGTTATTACCACATAAAGTGAAATATGTCAGATTTAAAAAATGGGCTCTGAGCCTTAAGGCCAAAACAAGGCTGCGTCCTTAAGGGGTTAAGCTTTACGGAGAACAATCTGATGAGCCTTTTTTGTTTGGAACATGAACTTACTTTAATGGTGCGCGACTGCCTATTAGTCAAACTAAAACCACCCAGTCCTCAGGAGCGGTGTGCACCCACGATGATCCGTATTTGGACATCATAAACACTTTGGTGGGAAAAGCTCTTTACTAGGCTCACTTTTTTTTCTCTATGGGCTGGCTAAACAGCTGTAGCCATTATATTCATGTTTTTAATCCTTTGAGACACAGGCCTCTCTATTTTATTTTTTTTGTGACTTTTTCTTTTATGGTTTAAGTTGGTAAAAAAAAAACATTTACCCTTTGCACTGCTATTTGTCACAATGTTATTTTTTATATCGCTCAGAAAGCAAGCACACAAATCAGATTTCTCTGGATTTTCCGTTACACCACTGCTTTACTACTGCGACTGCAGGATTTCTCATATAGTAGCTGAAACGAAGTATGCGCTAAGTTGTATGCATGTCCCCGCAATGATCAATATTAATAGCGGCATTCAGTTTTTATTTTGGGAATTGTTACTTTCATACCTACTTTATTAGTTTCAGAATCTGGCAAATTGTTTAATAGACCACTGGCTGTTTTGTTTTACTATGTATAAAGTGTCATGCACGTGTGTATTTTGCCTTGTAATAAAGTGCACAAAACTATTGCGGCCGCATGTTCCGGAGTGACCGTCTGTTTCACAAATTGAGTCTTCCCCCTCCAAGCACTGAATTCAGTATTGCTCTGTCCAAGATGCTGCATGTTTTTTTTGTAATGCTAACTCCTTTTAGAAACTCTGACACACTATCTGGTATTCGTGTGATACAGATCCCAAATACGTTCATGTGCATAGGCCTTGGGCTAAGTTCACACGGGGGTTATACGCTGCGTAACAGGTGGCCGCAGGGAATTCCGGCCGAAAAACCGCATCAAATTGTGGTGCAGTTCTTTGCCCAGAATGTCCTCTGCGGAAAACTGCAGCGTTTAGCCAGCCTGCTGGCAGGATGTTTCATTCCAGGAGACAGCTGCAGCCTGTGATCGGCTGGAGCTGCGGTCATATGGGAAGAAACGTCATCCGCGCCAGCCTCCTGTGTTGACATTTCATTCCATGTGACTGCCACTAAAGCCTGTGATTTGGCTGCAGCGGCCACATGGGATGAAACGTCATCCCAGGAGGCCGGCATGAAGAATGTCGGAGAAAAGAATTAGGCCTCATTCACACGGCAGGGTTTCCCGGCCGGGTGCCGGCCGCCGGCCGTTCATAAATCGGCCGGCACCCGGCTGCATTAGGAATAATAGACCCCTAATGGGGCTATTCACACGACCGATTTTTTGACGGCCGGGAAATCCGGACGTCAAAAAATAGGACATGCTCTATCTTTGCCCGGGTACCCGGCCGCCCGGCTCCCATAGAAGTCTATGGGGCCGGGTATTACACGGCCATCACCGGAATGTGTTCCGAGTGATGGCCGGGTTTCCCGGCGCTTGCGCTCTATCTCCTCCTCCTCACAGCGCAGAGTGCATGTGAGGAGGAGTTGATGCCATTCTGACGAATGGCATCGCTGCACACTGTGTGGCACACTGCGCTGGCTCCCTTCCCCTGCTTGTTAAAATCACCCTGGTCCGGCGACACCTTCGATGGCGCCGCTAGCAGCTGCTACTACTGTAGCGACGCCACTATAGCAGAGCGGGGAGGTATCTCCCCGCTCTGCTATGTGCTAGCCGCACTTTAGCTCCTTGAAGGAGCGGAATCCCCGTGTTTTCGGGGATTCCGCTCCTGGACAGAGCGCTTGATGTCTCTGTCCATATCTGGGCAGTGACATCAGGGGAAACTCCTGAAGCGGAATCCCCGAACACATGGGGATTCCCCTTCAGGAGTTGCCGCTGATGTCACTGTCAGGATCTGCCCGGCCCGGCATGGATGCAAAACTTTATGCAAACCGGCCGGGCAGAATGGCCGATTTTACCGGCCGGCACTCGGGCTCGGGAACGACCTGTTTGTGTGAATGCCGCCTAAGGTGTTTTGTTCTTTTTTTTTTTTCCCCCTAAGTTGCGATTTTTGCGGTGTAATGGCTGCGATTTTTCCGCAAAAGTTGCAACACGTCACGGTTTGTTTTGGATCCCCATTGACCTCAATGGGGAAAACCTGCAGCAAACTACCGGCGATTCCGCAATCACAATTGACATGCCGTCGCTTAAAAAGCCGCACTGCGGGTCAATTTGTGTGCGGAATCTCCACGTGATTTCTTGAAATCTCATCCACTCCTCTGCTACTATATTATTCTGCGGATTTTCCGCAACTAAATACGTTGTGAAAAATCCTGCAGTATTTATGCTATGTGTGGACTAGCCCTTAAAGTTGCCCTTGGTCTTGTGGTCAGTAGTACTCACATGTACCAGTCACTTTTGAGCCCTGTTGAGACAGGACGTGTATAAAATAGATTTGTCCTAAAAAACGGACTTCTTGGAAATCTGGGTTTTAACTATAAGAAAAAGCTGCCACCTTATCTGTGCACATTTACAAGCAGACAAAACAAACAGACTTTTATACGGCTTCCCTGTAGTCTGTAAGCTAATTCTTGACCATGACCCTTACTGGAGTTTTCAGTACAAAGCATTACATGTATGGCTTTTAGAGCTCATGATAAGATGCTGTGACAGAAAACCATAACTATCTAGTTTGAAGGTCATTTTATTGCTGTAAAACCCTTCTAATGTGACTGATTTATGAGGTTAGTACATAAGAACTATATATGCTACACCTTGAGTGGTGCTGTAAAATATCTAATGCACTTCCGAGGCCAATTAACAGGGCTTTTTCCTATACTACAGGTGTACTTTAAATGTGTTATGCTTAAAGGCTATGTACACTTTTTTTTGTAGCAAATGTTTTGGATTTTTTTAATTATAAAATTAATGTATTTTGTATTTTTAAGCAACTCTCCAATTTACTTTTTAAGATACAACTTTTATGTATCCTGTATATATAGAAGCCGTATTGTTCTAACTTGGTTAATTCATCAGGTCCTGGGTGATTTTGAACTTATGTGATCGATACTAGGTAGATCCTGTGTGTCAAAGGCAGGAATGGATCACACCTGAGCCGTCCGTTCATCTGAACGGAGTCAGCTGAGTTAGAACCATACAGCATCTATGTAGATACATAGAAGCTTTATTTTAAAAGGACACTCCAGGCAAAACTCAACTTTTCCATGTGTACCATTATGGTATTACATGTGTCTCATCTGTACCTTTTGTTGCTGCTTCTCTATATATCAGACTGGGATGGTTACTTATCAGCAGTGTAAATCAGGCTCGGTGACATGCTTCTGTCTATGGAGATCTATGTGTCACCCATCACAGGCTTCAGCAGTTCCTGTGCCACACTAGTTTAGCACGGGGGGGCAGAAACTTAGATCATCAGCCACTACTGATACTCACACCGGTATAATGTAGAGGAATATAGTGCAGTCTCCATGTCTTATGGTTTCTCAGCTTATTTAGGAGAATATAGAGAAGCATAGTGAGAGTGATAGCAAAGCAGAGAGGAGGAGAAAACTGGGGAAATCTAATTCAAGATGG
The DNA here is from genome assembly GCF_050947455.1 of Rhinoderma darwinii. NCBI lineage: Eukaryota > Metazoa > Chordata > Amphibia > Anura > Rhinodermatidae > Rhinoderma > Rhinoderma darwinii. The sequence continues at coordinate 96,786,654 of NC_134688.1, forward strand.
AGGCTTTTTTAAAGCACAAAAAAGGCAGCGGTTCAAAAAGTAAGTACAGTATACATAGTGTAGTGTGGTATACAGTCAGGTGGAGAATGCAGACATGGAAAGTTGTTTCCACTGGAGGGTAAATTGGAATGTTTCTTAAAAACACCCAATACATTGAAGTGTACATAGCCTTTTAAAGAGAACCTCCTTTTAGAGTAAGGCCCCACGGAGCAAGGGTATGATGTGACTGAAAACCGCACCGGCATGCTGATTGGCACATTTGTCAGATTGCTTCTTAATGGCTGCGCGGTGTTGCAGGCAAAACGCAGCAATTTGACAAACTTAACAAACCGTGTGCCAGCACGTGTTTTACGGCTACATTGCGGCTGGGTCAATGCCGCTCCCATTGGGACTTATCCCAAAATAAGTTCAGTAAATTGCTAGTGGCCTAATGGAGCCTGGCACGGACTGATAAGCAGCATGTGTCTGAGTGCGGTCACACGGGCTCCTTCAGCTAGGCAGAAAAACCTTCTAAACAGCAAAGCTAAGCACTTCTACTACACAAGCTGTAAAGCCTTGCTGCCCGGAGGTTTAACTTACTAGAGGATGATATCTCTGACTCGCTGAAGGAGCCTGTATGAGGACACACTGTTCACAGGTTACGTGCTGTGGGCCCTAAAAAGCAGGACTAACAGAACAGTTCCTCAATCATTGGTTTTCAGGGCTTAATACTAAGCATGTGTCGAGTTTCTCAAAGGGGTTCTCCGAATTAAGAAACAGCTGTAATTTGTTGCAAGGCTGAAAGGGCTGAAATATTTTAGTTAAGTTTAGTTAAACTGGTCTTAATTCTGGGTCTCCCTTTTTATGGGCCTGTTGCGGACATTGAAATCTAGGTACGCACATCCATAATATACTGTACATACTCCTGCCCACCCACAATGCTGATGGGGTTTGAACTTTGACATAGAAATTACAACACAGATGCACAAGGGCAATATTGCGATAAGTTCCTTAATTTCAGATGTGTGTCCCCCACCTCTGAACTCGCTCAGATTGTAGACCAAAGAGAATAAGAATGATGGCAGCCCACATAGCATGGAAGGCAGTAACCAGTGCTGTGGGTTTTCTTATTCTATTAAGTTGAATGGACTGTCCTTCCTATGAGCACTTACATTACTTGGGTGCTGGTTCAGTGTACTCCTTTTACATGTGTTTTATAGCAATACAGCACGTTACACGTGAACTTCTGCATCCTTACACGCGGTCGACAACTGTTCACGTGATAGTAAAAAGAACAAGACCTGTGTTAATGAGGTGTTTGGAGATTTTATAAATACCGCTAAATCTGCAACATTTCAGGAACCAACAAGGAATGTGGGGAGAATATCTGTTTACTTACACATCCAATCTATACAGCAGCGCTAAACTGTATATGGAATACATACATGACAAGCCGTGTCTCCCTAGGAGGCAGGATCCCGTTCTTTTTCTCATCTTTATTAACATACTGTTTGTTTTTTCGCTAGATGATTCAAAATTTTCAGGACGAGTCATGCTTTGTGTTGGATACAATGAAAGGTAAATTTTGTATAGCCATGTATGTGAATGTGGTTAAGTATGTGATGGGCAGGGCTGGCCTTAGATTGGATGGCGCCCTGTGCGAGACTCTCTATTGCTGCCCTCCACAAACCAAAAATTAACCACCTATATTGACACGCACATACTGGAATATAAATACTGCTACATAGTGGGACATATTTGACAAACAGGCAAATATATCTATAGATATATATATATATATCTATACTAATTCATAAAAGGCACAAAAACATTCACATACATACCCATATATACAGATAATGTAGTATGTCACCTGCAGTCCTTCGTAACCCCACAGATCTCACACTCTGATAACTACACACACACACACACACACACACACACACACACACACACACACACACACACACACACGTATGCACACGTTGACACTTACCATCTCTCCTTGCTGACAGGCTTCTTGCAGGGTGGGCGAAGCTTCCACCTCTGCTCTCCTCGTTACACACACGGGGAAAACAAGAGCCGAGGCAGAGCCCAGTGGCTGGGAGGGTGCAGCGCCTCACGCAGGTCATATACAGCCCTAAGGCCGGCCCTGGTGATGGGCTTTCTCTGGCATTTACCAACATGTATTGTGGGTTTTTGGTTGGCTGCTTTTTTTTTTATCCTTATGCAGCCAGTTTTTTATTCTGAATTTCAGCGTTCGTTATGAATGTATTAATGTATGATTGTATTGTGAAGCGGATTACCTGGCAGTATCTATAGCTGCAATACTGTGACTGAACACTTTATCCAGCATGATTGCAGTTTTATGGTAGGCTCAGTGGGGAAGATTTACTTTTGGCGTTGCACCAGAATTCTGTCCTTTTTGGTGCAACTTATTTTAGACAAATTAATCCCTGAAATGCGCCAAAAAGAACATGTTTGCAGCTTGTCCGACAAAGGGGTGTGCTTAACTGAAAAAGGGGGTTGGCTTTAGATACGCTAAATTGACGCACAATGTTGGCACAATTAAACAAGTGTCAAGGTACGCCAAATTCATCATCCAGCATTAACCACTGTTATACATTTGTATCGTATCTAGACTAATTCTAAGCTGTCTGAATTTGGGACCCTATTAGAAAATCTGCCCCAATTTTCTTTATTTCAGTTCCACTTTAGGGATTTTTAAATATATTTAATTGCTAACCAAAAAGGTACATTTGGGATTCCCCAAGACTTCAAACTCTGTAGTCCTCCCACCTTTAAAGAGTGTTATTTCGTAAAACATTTGATATGTCATAGACAGAAGTTTGGATTGGTGGGTGCGGTTGCCGAGACCTCCACGATTGCTGAAACGAAGGGGCAGAATAGTTTAGCAGAGCGAAGTGCTCCTTCAGCTGTAATGGAATATCCGCTCACCTCTGCTCTTCTTGTAGATGTTGGGTTTACTGAAGACCGGCTCACAGAAGTGCATATCTTTACGTTAACTCAGCCTTTTTTCGGAAAGACTAAGTTATCCCATTACAGCTGAAAGAGCACTGCACTCGGCTGAGTGCTTCTGCCCCTTCGTTTCAGCGATCGGTGGGGGTCTCGGCACCCGGACCCCCGCGGATAAAAGCTTTTGCCTATGACATGTCAAAATGTTTATGAAAGGAGTTACTCTTTAATATATGTTTGGAACTCTTCTTTTGTCTGAGATTGAAGGTGGGGTATGTATTAGAAGGTTTCAGCACTTTTATTGCATTGCTATAACGAATAGCTGCCATGTTCTCATAAGTAGTCCATACCAACCCTATTATATTAATCCGTGAAGGTAATCAGCCAAATAACTAGATGCCCCACATTAACCCTGTCATTTCAGCATGATGTGTCTGTGAGTGCCCTTATTAAGGCACTGAACTGCAGCCGAAATATGAAAAGGATTTACTATAGCACTGATATGGGCACTATACACTGGTGAAATGAAAAATTCCAGAACTTAGAATCTGCATTTTATGACATTCAAATCTCAGTGATGAAATATCTTCTTGATATGCACTTTACCCCTTAATGATGAGCGACTGATATATCCATCATGAGCGGGTACTAATTCCTGCATTGTGACAGATATATCAGTCACTCTGCTCTCGTGGGTACAGCCACTGTATCCACAAGATCAGCGTCAGGAGCACTTCTGTTATACACAGCCAGGCTCCTGCCGGAGTTAGAGAACTCAGATTCTGTCAGTTTAAACCCCTTAGATGCTGCCAATAGCGACTGCAGTATCTAAAGTGTTTGACAGAGGGACGCACTGATGGGTTACTATGGCAGCCATGGGCCTAATACAGGCCCCAAGGTCTGCCATCAGTAATGGCTTAATAGTATTCCGAAGCATTACGGCCTGTGTAAAACCAACCGGCAACCTAAGTATTCCAAAACATACAAGCGATCAAAGAATCGCTGCATCAAGTCCCCTAGTGGTCTAAAAAAAAAAAAAGTTAAATGAAGTCTAATAAAAATTAAGTACACCCAATAAACCCTTTTTTCATTAAAAATTATTAATTTCTTTAAAAATGGGTTACTAAAAAAACCAAGACATATATTTGGTACTTCCACAATCTTAACAACCCGTAGATCAAACACGCAAAAAATGTTTTACTGAATTGCTTGGTTTTAATTTTTTTGCTTTCACCTATAAAAAAATTTTTTCTATATAAAAGTTAATCAATAAGTTTTATATGTATCCCAAAATGGTAGCAATAAAAATGAAAACTTATCCCGCAAACAAGCCCCCATATTGCTACATCGATCTAATAAAAAAAAAAGTTGTGGATCTCCGAATGCGGCGGCACAAAAATCACTTTTTTCACGAAAACAACATGTTTTTTAGTGCAAAAGTACTTAGATGTTAAAAAAAACTCTACATACTTGGTATCGCCGCATTCGTACCGACCTTTACAATAAAGTTAACGTGTTATTTTTCCCGTATGGTAACCGGCAAAAAAAAAAAAACGCAGTAAACCATGCCATAATTGCTGTTTTTGCATTCCCATCCAAAAAAAAGTCAATAAATTATATGAATTGGTTCCATTGAAAAATACAACTCCTCCCACAAATAACAAGCCCTCATAACAGCTAAGGCCGAATTCACACGAGCGTGTTCGGTCCGTGTCGGCCGCATTTCCCGGACCGAACACACTGCAGGGGGCCGGGCTCCTAGCATCATAGTTATCTATGGCGCTAGATGTCACTGCCTCGATGCGTGAAAACTGTCCCATACTGTAATCATGTTTTCAGTACAGGACAGTTGTCCCGCAGCGAGGCAGTGACACCTAGTGCCATAGATAACTATGATGCTAGGAGCCCGGCCCCCTGCAGTGTGTTCGGTCCGGGGAATGCGGCCAACACACGGACCGTATAGCACGGACTGAACATGCTCGTGTGCATGGGGCCTAAATCAATGGAAAAATTAAAGTTATGGCGCTTGGAATGTAAGGATGAAAAGATTTGTCATTAAGGCCCAAACAGGCCTTAATGACCAGCATTGTGAGAGGAGATGCCTAATTTGCGTGTTGGAAGGTGTAATTTGCAGCATGGTGAACATTTTGGGGCCCTCCATTCTTCACGATCAGTTCAATGGCCTGGATTAGCTGCAGCAGTCAGATCATTCTAGTACTCGACTTCTGGTAGTCCTTCATGGAACATCAACAGTCCTCACAACGGTTTCCATAGGTCTATATTTTATTACATGCATATCACACATCACATTTGTTATCTTTTTCCTGTTAGGCAGGGTTCACACAGTGCATTTTTTGTTTATTAGCCTTCGTTTTTTTGTTTAGGTAGATGAACTCCAAACACAAATAGTAATAACTGTTAACCACGTGTCTGCTACCTTTTTTATATATTAACTTTACCAACATAGAAAATTCCGGTTTTAATACGCTACTGGAATGTACCAAATAAGCCGCTCTTTGCTGTTTTTCGTACACTATAGAATGGTCACCACCACTGTATGTAGAATATGCCGGCACGTGGACAGCTATATGGTATGAGGACCGAGGTAAATGGCTCCGCTTAGTGTACCTATCGTTATGCTGATGTCTAGATCTATTACTTCTACATGTACAAATTCTTGTGGCTGCCACTAGAGGGTGCATGGCGAATACATGCCTCACCAAGCCCTACTGCGAGGAACACAGAGGATTTGGAGCTGTGTATGAGACGTGTGGACCTCCAACCCATTATAATTTACAGGAATGACTTCACTATATGAATTGAATATATTCTGAGGGAACAGTATATTGAATGTTTTTGGTTTTTTTTCCCACTTACAGCTGAAACCAACGACAGCTACCACATCATTTTAAAATAAGGTGCTGCACGTGATCCACCTTGTCCCGCTCATCACTGAAGACACAGAACTGGTCTCCGCGCTCTCCAAAAGACTCAAGACTTGAATGCACTAGAGACAAATGAATCTTCAGCGTGTTGCCACGTCAGACTATGTGACCCTCGCTTTCTTCCATATTGAGATAGTAAGGCTGCTCCTGATTGTGCTGACTGAAATCACACATCCGTTCGCAGACAATCTCTGATGGATCAGGTTTGGACTGCACAAGGATGAGCAGTTCTACTTAACAATTAAATGATGGTAAATTCTGGATTATGTATGAACTGGCCATACCACTACACTGGCTGGCATCTTTCTTTTTATACTTAAGAAATGAAAAAAAAAAAAATAAGCAAAAATAAAAATGCATTTTAAGCTGATCTCACAGGCTGCTGGAAGAAGTGGATACGAGATTCTTGAAGCATATTGGTGTATGTTATTGGTTACCCCATCAAACTGTACTGTCTGATATAGATGGTAATGGGGGGGGGGGGGGTGGTTAGTATTTTTTGTAGCATGTGTCTTTTTGTATGATGCCTTTTGTAACACCAGCCATCTTCCCCAGCTGTCCCTCTCAAGACTGCCGATTTTTAATTGCCTTTATACTTTTTTTTTCTCTTTTTTTAATGAATTGCCACAAGAGATGTTTATTATGACTGCAGGACAGGTACAGTTCCTGTTACTGATCGGGTTTATTTTTAATGCGAGATATGGGTGATCTTATCAGCCCTACTGTGTCCTACCCTCCCATATGTAGCGTTGTTCTCAAACTCCGTTCCAGCATGCCGCGGCTTGTAGGGCAGGGATTGATGGAACTTGGAACAGACAATGACCAGTCCAAGGCGAAACAACTCAAACTGAACGGCCAGTCAATGTATCCTTTTACCGCCCCCTTTTTCTAGTTTCCTCCCTTCCATCTATTATTATTATTGGATTTTTGCATTTTGTCTCTTTTTTTTTAAAGCCTTATTTTTGTATCCTTCTTTTTTTCCAGTTGTAATTGCATTTAATTTCCAAGAGATTTGCTCCTCTATGGCGGCATCTGTGGCATTCTGCAAGTGTTGTGGGACAGTGAATACCTCCAATAATAACTGCTGGCATTTTAAGAATCCCCAGATCCTGCTGCGTTCTAAAAGGTGTCATTTCTTCCTTCTAAACCGAATCATGACTAAAACCATGAAAATATGTTCGGAGTGAATGAAAGTGTAGCGATAAGACATGTTCCTTTTTTTTAAAACAATATTTTGAGCCACTTTATATTTTTTGTGTGGATTATTTCCAATATTTGCTTATACTGATCACAAGCATGGAAATACAGTATGAATGGCCTAGAGAATCCATCAAAGGACTGTCACCTGGCAGCAAATCTACATGCAAGAAGGAAACAAAGCCCTTTATTTCTAACCTTTTAAATACGGCATAATGTATTTCATAATAAATGGATAAACTTATTTTAGTCTTAAAAGCAATGATTATTATTTTGTTTGAATGAGTAGGATCAGAGTTGTCCATCATTGTTGGAGATTACTTAAAGGGAATGTGTCGCTAGAATTTTTTTATTTATTTTTTTAGTTAAACAGTTAGTATATACATGATTAGACATTGTTATAATTTTAATTTTTTTCACAAGTCAGGAAATATTATAAATCAAATTCTAATTTGTAACATTTCCCTGTGCTGGTCACTAGAGGGAGCAGTTCCCAAAATTGCAGCATTGGCTTGTGGTAAAGCAACCTCATTGATTTATGCTGCAAATTTGGTGTAAACACACACGCTCTAGTGTGCTCAAACAATCCCCCTCCTTTATCCAGGCGAGTGCCAGGAGAAAGGAGGGGGTTGAATATTCAAACCTCCTACACTGTGTGCTGCCATTTTTTGAGCGAATGCACAGCGTAGGAGGATTAGATACAGTGGTAATCACACAGTATAACACGAACATACAGACATAACTTACCTGCTCCTGCCGCTGCCTCCGGTCCGTCTGCTCCTTCCGCTCCTAGTGCTTGCTTCAGAACACATGTCCGGAAGCTGCGACCGGAAGTAGTCATCTTACTGTCTGGCCGCGGCTTCCGGTCCACAAGAAAATGGCGCCGGATGTCGCTCGGACGAAGACCTTCCATTTGGACCGTGCGCATGCACCGTTCCCACACAGTACACCATAGTGAATGGAACGGCTCCCGTTCGCATTCTCTATGGGGATGTATGTGCCGTATTCCATCTCTGTATGTGTCGTTAATCGATAGTCGTTAATCGATAGTCGTTAATCGATAGTCGTTAATCGATAGTCGTTAATCGATAGTCGTTAATCGATAGTCGTTAATCGATAGTCGTTAATCGATAGTCGTTAATCGATAGTCGTTAATCGATAGTCGTTAATCGATAGTCGTTAATCGATAGTCGTTAATCGATAGTGAAGAAAAACATAGAAAAAAAAGTAAAACACAAATAAATAAAAAATGTTTTAATAAAGCACCAAAAGCAAATTGATCCCAAAAATTTTTTTTTCCGCGACACCCTTCCTTTAAGTTACATTGGGATTCGTGGATCCGCCACTCCTCCTCTGTCACTTGTCTACTATGAGCTGCTATGTTGAAATAGAAGATCAGCCATACTCTTTAGAAGAAAGCCTGCTGGACATGCCGATTTTGGCTGGAGCACTGTATGTAGGGGGCCGATGTTGGGAGAGAGTGGAGCATCCGGCATGTTAGACTTCAGCCCTGTTACAAGAGCCGAGGGTTAGGGAGCAATGCCTTTTGCAAATATTGCTATAAGAACCATTTACACTTGCAGCACAGGCCATACATATCAACAAAATTTATTTTTATTGAATTAGATTTGATCTTCATTCACACTGGCCAGTTATTAAAATTACTCCGCAAGAAAATGGGGGTAAAATTACCAAGGAAAGTTACACCATTCAGCCATAACATTAAAGTGCCTGCCTAAAATTGTGTAGGTCCCCCTTCCAATACAGCTCTGACCCCTGAATGTGTCCTGTGATATCTGGCACCAAGATGTTAGCAACAGATCCTGTTAAGTCCTGTAAATTGTGAGATGAGGCCTCAATGTGTTGGACTTGTTTTTCCAGCACATCCCACAGATGTATGATCGGATTGAGATCTGGGGAACTTCAAACGCTGTCATGTTACTCAAACCATTCCTGAACTACTTTGCAGGGTGGCAGGGCACATTATCCTGCTGAAATAGGGCACTGCTATTGGGGAGTATCATTGCCATGAAAGGGTGTATTTGGTCTGCAACAATGTTTAGGTGGGTGGAACACGTCAAAGTAACAGCCACATGACTGCTAGGACCCAATGTTTCCCAGCAGAACATCACACGGCTTCTGTTGGATCGGCAGCAGGCTAGCCCTTGCGCCCTAGGCACACCAATGAGCTCTGCCTTTTTTGGGAGGTACTAACCACTACATACCAGGAACACCTCAGAAAACCTGCTGCTTTGTTGATGCTCGGACCCAGTCACCTCGCCATCACAATCCGGCCCTTGTCAAAAGTTGCTCAGATCCTTACACTTGTCTATGTTTCCATTACATCAACCTCAAGAACTGACTATTTTCTGCCTAAAATATCCCACCCCTTGCCATTGTAACATTTTATGTAAGTCACTTGTCAGTGGTTTTGATGTTCTGGCTAAATGGTGTATTTTTTTATGTTTTGTATTTAATCCCGGTTTTGAAAAAGGAAAACCATTTCAGGCATGTCATTATGGTTTCAGGACAGGTAATAATAGATTGTCAGCAAGTCAACCGAGTAAGATAGTGGGGCAGATTTTGCATAAAGCCAAAACCTGAATAAGACTTAAACAAAAAAGTATCGGCCATTTTCTGCTGCTGAAATGGCTTGAAAATCATAATGAACGTTCCTTAGGCTAGGTTCACACTTGCGTTGTATAATCAGTTACTCGGATTCGTTTTTAGATCAGAATAAGGATAAAAACTGATCAGTTAAAAATCCCATTGAAATTGTGGCCATTATGTTAGTCATCCGGAAGTACAGGACTTTTACTCCGTTCAAAAAAACCAGATGTCTAATGGATGGGTTATCTTTCTCATTGGTGCCACTGAAATGGATAGAAACCATTTGTAATCAGTTTGCATCTGTTTTGATTTCAATGGGATTTTTAACTGATCATTTTTCCTTCTTCTGATCTAAAAACGGATCAGTGTAAGGCTGGATTGACACGAGCACATCACGTCCGTAATGAACGGAACGTATTTCGGCCGTTAGTCCCGGACCGAACACACTGCAGGGGGCCAGGCTCCTAGCATCATAGTTATGTACGATGCTAGGAGTCCCTGCCTCTCTGCAGGACAACTGTCCCGTACTGTAATCATGTTATCAGTACGGGACAGTAGTTCCACGGAGAGGCAGGGACTCCTAGCGTCGTACATAACTATGATGCTAGGAGCCCGGCTCCCTGCACAGAGTTCGGTCCGGGACTTGCGGCCGAAATACGTTCCGTCCATTACGGACGTAACATGCTCGTGTGAATCCAGCCTAACTGATTATACAACACAAGTGTGAACCTAGCTTAATAGATTTAGCCACAGATTTTCACAGCTTTCCATTGCAGTTGGTGAAATTAGCAACATGCCCTAAGTCCAGGATCACACAAACCGTTTTGATGCAGTTCTTGGTTTTTGAGCCAAAGCAAGAAGTGGATCCAAAAGGAAGGAGAGGAATAAAGAAAAGACTGATGGCGGCATCTCTCGTGTCCACTCCGGTGTCCAGCTCCTAAAACGGCAACAAAAGAAAAAAAACGGTGTAAACTATCTACGTACATTGTACTGTACTACACTTTATTGCAACAAAAATGCAATGTGTGAACGTGGCCTAAGTAATTCCTTTGCATCTATTAAAGGGAATGTGTCGCTAGAATTTTTTTTTTAGTTAAACGATTACACATTGTTTTAATTTTTTCACAAGGCAGGAAATATTATAAATTAGATTCTAATTTATAACATTTCCATGTGCTGGCCACTAGAGGGAGGCATTGGAACGTTACAGGGGGTCACCCCCCTGTTTTTAGTCAATCTGCGGTCGCTATTGATCGCGATATTTAACGGGTTAAAAAAGCAGGATCCTGCTCGTTACCCGGAAGTGTCGGCTGTAACACAACCATCACACTCGCTCCATGGAGCGGGCTCAGCCTGTGAGCCCGCTCCATACTCCCCCACCCGGCGTGCGCCGTATATATACACGGCGGATGTCGGGAAGGGGTTAAGGATCCACTTTTGGTGGAAAAATAAATAAATTGTATTTAGTGTATTTACACGTGTGGTAAAATCACAATATGACTGCAACGTGTGAATAAACCCTTTGCAAGGGCACCTTTGCTGCAGTATGTGAACAATGCCTAAGACCTCACACAAGCGTGTCCAATTTGCACTCTTGTGAAAAAACACGCATGTGTGAATAGCCCCATTGTACTGCATGGGTCAGTGTGCCCTCAGTTATTTCAAAATATGCTCCGTTGAATAAGGCCTAAGGGTTAAAGTGATAGCTACTAATGTGTCTGAACAGCATTTCACACATACAGCGTGATGTCAGAAACCTTTCCTTATCAAAGATTGTGCATGGAACCTAATGTCCAGTTCACTTATGGCACACGTGTTCCACATTTCTGCAGCGAAGTACAGTACAATGCAAGTGTCTGAAGGAACGTGAAAAAACGAGCTAGTACACGCTGATGATGATGATGATGATGATGATGATGAAGGCAGCATAAAGTAGTGACCGAGACCCTGATTCCAGCCGTGTGTCACTCCCTTTCTAAGATTCAGTACTTTTTATTATCTCCTGCAGCGTGAGCAGAGCTAGGTGTCCTTTAAGGCTAAATAAACATGATGCGTATTACGTGCGGTTTTGTTGCGCGTATTTGCGTGCGGCAAAACCACAGCGTGATACATTACCAGCATAGGCAATGAGATTTCAAGAAGTCCCATGTAGACGCAGTATTTTCCCACACGTAAATTGACCATCAGTGAGTATTTTCGGAACCGCAGCATCTCAATTTATCTCATGATTCTGCTTGCATTTTTTCTAACTTTTTGTTTTTTTTGTTAAAATGAATTTAAAAAAAAGCTCATACTTACTGGCATTCGGGCCCAGAGTAATCAGCTATTGATGGTCTATCCTGCGGATAGGCCATCAATTTTTAGGGACTGGAAAACCCCTTTAACAATCTCCATTCACGAATAGTTTAAAAAAATCTGCAGTGGACTCTAGACATGCTGCAGATCTCGGACTATATGTTGCTGAAATGCCATGGATATTTAGAGCAGATTTCAGTCATTCATTGCAATGAGTGAGATCCGTGGCTGTATGTATCCACCCAAAACAACATTTTTGTTGCGAATATTGGTGTGGATTTGTAGAATGGTTATGCTAAGGCCTCATGCACACGTCAGTATTCTGGTCAGTATTTTGCTTCAGTATTTGGAAGCCAAAACCAGGAGTGGAACATAAACAGAGAACCTATAATGGAAATCCATGTTTTGGCTTCCAAATACTGAAGCAAAATACTGACGTGTGCATGAGGCCTAAGGGTATGTTCACACGGCCTATTTACGGACGTAATTCGGGCGTTTTAACCCCCGAATTACGTCCGAAATTACGGCTTGAAAGCATTGACAAACATCTGCCCATTGAAAGCAATGGGCTGACGTTTGTCTGTTCACACGAGGCGTATATTTATGTATCGCTGTCAAAAGACGGCGCGTAAATAGACGCCCGCGCCAAAGAAGTGTCATGTCACTTCTTCAGACGTAAATGGAGCCGTTTTCCATGGAAAACCAGCTCCAGTTACGTCCGTAATGGATGCGGCGTTTAAGCGCCTGCACATGCCGTTACGGCTGAAATGACGGGGATGTTTTCTCCTGAAAACAGCCCCGTAATGTCAGCCGTTACAGACGCTGCCTTGTGACAAGAAAAAGTAGAAAAAATCCTCCAGCTCACCTGACACACTCCTGTGTGTCGTTGATAGCGCCCGGATCCTCGTGTCGGCACACGGAGTATCAAGTAGAAAACAAGGGAAGAAGGTAGGATCCAGCGCTGAGGCGTTTAAAATGGAAAACAATTTTCCAAGTTTAATTGTTAGATTCTAAAAGGAAGTCCAGTGATATAAAGTCCAGGGTGTATAAGAAATTTGAGGGAGGGTATCCTCTGTAAGCCTACGCGTTTCGGACAACGCTGTGTCCTTAGACTTGGCTGCCTTGTGAACATACCCTAAGACTGAGGACCCGGCCTATAGGGTACATCCACCTTTGAACACCAGTTCACTGTTTACATATAGTATGAATATACATAGTGAAGTAACTTTAGAAGTAGTTTGCAAAACTTGTTTTAAAGGGAATGTGTCGCTAGAATATATATATTTTTTTCAGTTAAACAGTATATAAATGATTACACATTGTTTTAATTTTTTCACAAGTCAGGAAATATTATAAATTAGATTCTAATTTACAACATTTCCATGTGCTGGTCACTAGAGGGAGCAATTCCCAAAATTGCAGCATTGGCATGTGGTAAAGCAACCTCATTGCTTTATGCTGCAGATTTGGAGTAGACACACTCGCTCTAGTGTTCTCACACAATCCCCCCTCCTTTATCCTGGCTAGTGCCAGGAGAAAGGAGGGGGTTGAATGTTCAAACCTCCTACACTGTGTGCCGCCATTTTCTGAGCGAATGCACAGTGTAGGAGGATTAGATACAGTGGTAATCAGACAGTATAACACTAACATACACACACATCACATACACAAACTTACCTGCTCCTGCCGCCTCCGCTCCTAGCCCTTGCGTCTGCGCTGCCTTCAACATATGGGCGGAAGCTGCGACCGGAAGTCGTCATCTTACTGTCCGGCCGCGGCTTCCGGTCCACATGAAACTGGCGCCGGATGTCGCTCTACCAAAGACCTTCCTTTTGGTCTGTGTGGGAGCGGCGCATGCGCCGTTCCCACACAGACGGCGTACGCTATAGTGAATGGAACGGCTCCCGTTCGCATTCTCTATGGGGATGTATGTGCCGTATTCCATCTCTGTATGTGTCGTTAATCGACACATACAGAGATGAAAAAAAAAATGGCAGCCCCCATAGTGAAGTAAAAGTTAGAAAAAAGTACAACACAAAAACACAAAATAAATAACATTTATTTTAATGACATACTAAAAGAAATATTATATTAAAATAAATAAATTTGTGACACCTTCCCTTTAAGGTGTCCATAGAATAGATGTCATGTGAACGCTCATTCAGCCAACAGCTATTCTTACTGACTGCAACGTAAGAATTCCGGCAGATTTCCGTTTTAATGACTGAATCAACAGCGCAGTTGACTGCGCTATTGATTCTGTCGGAAAACAGAAACCTGCCGGAATGGTGACGAACGGAAACCATTAGCAATGTTTCCGTCACCATTGATATCAATGGTGACGGAAGCGGTGGTTTCAGTTTGACTTTCGGTTGCGGGGTTCATCCGACGGAAAACTCAGACGGAACCCCAGAACGGAAAGCCAACGCTGATGTGAACAGGCCCTAAGCTGCTGCCGCTATCTGTCCCACTACATTACAGCAACTCAGCTATACTGTATGGGAAGAGTCTGTCAACAAGCATGAGGTTCTACCAACCCAAGCTTAGATCACCATAAGTAAGAACACGCCCCATATGTAAGAACACGCACCATAAGTAAGAACACGCCCCATAAGGAAGAACACGAACACGCCCCATAAGGAAGAACACCATAAGGAAGAACACGCACCATAAGGAAGAACACGCACCATAAGGAAGAACACGCACCACAAGGAAGAACACGCACCACAAGGAAGAACACGCACCACAAGGAAGAACACGCACCACATGGAAGAACACGCACCACATGGAAGAACACGCACCACATGGAAGAACACGCACCACATGGAAGAACACGCACCACAAGGAAGAACACGCCCCACAAGGAAGAACACGCCCCACAAGGAAGAACACGCCCCACAAGGAAGAACACGCCCCACAAGGAAGAACACGCCCCACAAGGAAGAACACGCCCCACATGGAAGAACACGCCCCACATGGAAGAACACGCCCCACATGGAAGAACACGCCCCACATGGAAGAACACGCCCCACAAGGAAGAACACGCCCCATAAGGAAGAACACGCCCCATATGGAAGAACACGCCCCATATGGAAGAACACGCCCCATATGGAAGAACACGCCCCATATGGAAGAACACGCACCATAAGGAAGAACACGCACCATAAGGAAGAACACGCACCATAAGGAAGAACACCATATGTAAGAACAAGCACCATAAGGAAGAACACGCACCATAAGGAAGAACACGCACCATAAGGAAGAACACGCCCCATATGGAAGAACACGCCCCATATGGAAGAACACGCCCCATATGGAAGAACACGCCCCATATGGAAGAACACGCGCCATATGGAAGAACACGCGCCATATGGAAGAACACGCACCATATGGAAGAACACGCACCATAAGGAAGAACACGCACCATAAGGAAGAACACGCACCATATGTAAGAACACGCACCATATGGAAGAACACCATATGTAAGAACACGCACCATAAGGAAGAACACGCACCATAAGGAAGAACACGGACCATAAGGAAGAACACGCACCATATGGAAGAACACGCACCATATGGAAGAACACGTCCCATATGGAAGAACACGCCCCATATGTAAGAACACGCACCATATGGAAGAACACGCACCATAAGGAAGAACACGCACCATAAGGAAGAACACGCACCATAAGGAAGAACACCATATGTAAGAACATATAAGTTTGGTTCAGTAGAACAGCGGGGTTTGTCGTCTTCCGTCCATTATACAGACGTAATATTAGCCTCAGGCTACGCTCACATGGCGATATTCTGCATCAGTATTTGGAAGCCAAAACCAGGAGTGGGTTTAAAACATGGAAGAGGTGCAAATGTTTCCATAATACTTTTCTGTTTATTTTCTATTCCTGGTTTTGGCTTCCAAATGCTAAAAGCAAAAGACTGACCAAAATACTGCTGTGTGAACGTGACCTTACTTAACTCTATAGTGATCTAAGTTTGGTTCACTGAACCACCAGCGGTCCGATTCTTGCAGCCGAATGTGGCTGAATAAAGCCCAAGTCACATGACAAGCAAAGCTACATTGTGGCTTCCAGTGGACCATAGAAAATTGTGCCGCATTAATATATGGCGTTCACCCTTTAACTGCTGGCTTTAGGGCTGGGCAATTAATCGAAAAATCATCTCATTTGAAATTCAGCGCAATTAATCAACATCATCTTGCGAATTTCGGTTATCAATTATTTTCTCCCAGTTTAAACTGTATCTGCATCTTCAGGACGCAGATACAGTTGAATCCAATGGAAGAGCAGGGAGCCGCAAGGTCCCTGCTCTACCATTCATTATGTATCGCCGGACGCAAGGCAGTGACGTCATTTTCGCCGATGTCTGCGCCGAGCCGCACAGACCAAAGGGATCTCCTCCACTCGTCATTGAAACGGGGTTAGGGGAGTATGTATATTATTTTTTATCAGGCGCTATAGGGGCATTGTACTGTGTGGGGAGCACTATAGGGGTGTAGGGCTATGTTATATACAGCAGGCTCAGGGGATAAATATTAATTCAATGGTGTAGCATGCAAATAGAGGGTGTGGCATGCAAAAAGGGGTGTGGTATGAATAATAGTTCAATAATCGAGGTTACATGTTCAATTAATCATGATTTTGATTTAGGTCAGAATTGCCCGGCCCTAGCTGGCACCATGGGTATAACAGGCTGGGAGTATATTCCCCATGGCGGCAGTGCTTGAATGGAGAATAATAGTATTACACAGTAAGAAATTGCTTATAACGCGTTTACCTAATGTTGAAAGTGCCTCTAATGTGAAGTCACCATAAAATAATGGACATATTAACACAGCAGAGAGACACCATTATCTTTCCAAGTGCCATCATTGGTGAGGAGTACAAGAATCTGAAGACTATTTTACTGAATTCTCTTTCACCCCCGTTTACGAGAACTCCGCCACATCCTCATCTCCCCGCGCATCACGTGACCTGTCTCAACGCAACACAAAAGATGAAGACTTCTCCACAGCAACCACGTAACCCGCCTGTAGCCAAACAACGCGAGATTTCCCGCCGCTCAGCGCTATGGCAACGCCCCTGTGTAGAAGAAGAGCGCTAATCCACCACGGTAACGCTGCTTTTCCCGTATGAAGGTCTCAGTGTCTACGGTATATACTTTCCTCTTACCGTATCAAGTCTCAGGAGACTGTTTAGTGTCCAAAATCCACCCACAACCGCCTCAAAACCCATGACCCCTCCCACACACTGCAGCATCTCCCATCATGCCGTGCGCACACTGGACTACATTTCCCAAAGAACTGCGGGACGCCGGGTGACGTCACAATTCCTATAAGTGGATACATTGTAACATTCTCTGCCCATTGTTACCGATGTATCGAGCCGGGGCGGACAGGGCAGAACGCGGCTGCTTCCCCCGAGTTCTTTTCTGTTGAGGTGAACCTGGGTCGTGGAAAAACAATCCCCATCCTCGCCTCTGCACCAGCCGGTCCCTGCTCCTGACAGACAGAAATAAATTAATAAACGCCCTTTGCTTTGTGACTGAGCTTCTCTGCAGGACTGTAACCATCCTCAATATAAAGGAGACCGACGAGGAGATGACATTACAGCGACCTGCAGCATCTCCGGCCCCCCCAGCTTGCATGTTTCTCCCCCTGTAGCATTATTATTATTCAATACACCGATCCCTTCCGCCCCGGCTTCGATTAAATCCCTTGTAACCAATGCTCTTGCCATCCGCTCACGTTCTCACACCCTTCATCGATCAATCCGGGTCGTGATTCTTGTGCAGCATAACCCCCCAAAGTGACACATTCGTCCGCCCTTCAAAAAGAAATTACACGACATCCAATCAGACCACCGAGCAGATCGGGCGATCACCGGACACCAGACTAGGAGGAAGCTCGCCTTAAAAAGTAGGTAATGTCAATAGATTGTGTGAGATCTGCCGCGATGACAGGCTTCTCGGTAGAGGCAGGCTTACCAGGAAGGACGGGGCTTTAAATCCCACGTCTGGAATGCTGGGCTTTCTGTGTATTAGGGCGATGTTGTTGTGTGAAGTCCAGGAGCTTGAGAAGATGACATGTCGTTCGTTATTCCTTCTGTCTTCACCACCCCATGTAGTAATAATACATTCCTTGTCTGCTTCGTCACATGTTGTGCTGGAGCCTTGTGCCTTTAAATGATGTGTGTAATTCAGAACACAAGGATGAGGATTATAATTGTAAAATCTCGTTGGTGGACACAGGCTAAGGTCTAATGATATATATATATATATGTGCTGATCTGCTGCAGAACTTCTTGAGAAAGGCCCTCCTCTTGTAGTTGAGACCGCTTTAGATTGACAGGTATACTTGACATTTAATATGACATCCACTTGTGGGGTTAATGACTTAGTCCAACAGGCACTTTTTAGAGTTGAGATGGTCCAGTTTAGATGACCGGTTTCTGTCCTCCGCACAGTGTTATGTTCTTCCCCTGAAGTGTCATCAGGGTCACAAGGAAGGAGACCTTTTTAATTGTTGGACAGACCGTGACGTACGGGATGTAATGGGGGTGGGGATTGACTCAGAAGCTTCCTAGAAATGTTACTGCTTTTTAATTTTTGGGGTAAAACTATCATGGTCTTGGTTTCTTTTCGCCCTCTGATCGCCGTCACGACACTTCAGTTACGTTCGTATGATTCTTCAAGGTGTATATGTCTAATATATTGATAAGTACAAATGAAATACGGGAAACCTTTTATACTCATTGGAATTCTCCTATATAAGACATAAAATAGAATAAGATTGTGTTTAATGTGTATTGTGTATTTTTTTTTACATTGCGTGTTTATAGATTCTATTGGAGATAGAGAATTGATAATTGTCAGTTTGGACCTCTGTAACGCAATATTAATCAATCACGTGTCTCTTACAAAATATATTTTCTTATCACGAATCTCAATCTTGTCTTTTTTGCAATGTAAGGACTACCTGGTGTCTCTGCGGCACAATCCTCATTCCAATCCAGTGCATAGCAAATTGAGAAACAGAATTTGTCATACTCATTGATTTTTATTCCGAAAATATACTTTTTGGAATCAGAATTTTTGTTACCATATTTGTAGAGTTCGTGGTCTATTTTAGAGGACCGTTCCCATCCCCCTCTGGCATTGGAAGCCGCCATTGTTACTGGTTTATGCTTGACCAGTGGTCCTTGTAAGATGTGGCCTCAAATCCTACTCCTCTGGAATGTGAGATATGTCCGGGACGCTTGCCAAGGCTTAAATGTATAGAATGTGAGAGGATATTTTCATTGCCACCACGGGATGTGCGTCTTTCCACCCAGAATATATGGATTGTGCTGTTATATTTATAGTTATGAGTAAGCAATGACTGTCTTCTACCTATATGTAATTTACTATATGTCTTTTATTCTATGGCGATGATAAAAAAAAAAGAGTATGGCTACCCATATCATCATTATAACCGCCTCAGCCCCGTGCAGAATGGTTATACAACGCCGTGCGTGCCATCTGCGCCAATTCATAGAATACTTTGTTTCCGAGGCCTGCTCATAAGTTCTCACATTATTGGTTTCAGCATTTGCAGACTGATTACTGTTACATCTATCTGTGCCAGCCTGCCAGTGCCATGGGAAAGGATTATGTCACCACAATTCTGGTGCCAGTCCAACTCTGGTAATAGTAACTGAAGAACACGATGTACAATGGCGTAGAAGATTAAGGTAAAGAATATTTCAACTGATTCCATTGTTTTAGGATTTGTAAAATGTAAAGAGAAAAAACAAAGTGTGGCTACGACCACTAGAAAAGACCAATAAAAAAAGATCAGGGTTCTGTTCATGGATTCCATCAGACCTTTCCTTCAGGGGAAACCATAGATTTCCGCTTTCATTACCATGGTAATTCTTCCATTGCTAATGGTTTCCGTTTATCTCCGTTCCATAAGTTTTCTGGTTGTTTTTTTTGCGGAAACTATAGCGCAGTCGGAACCGGAAACCTTACGCAAACCGAAAGAAATGGAAGCCGCTTGCAACGGAAGCATTACCATTGAAATCAATGGTAATGCAAACCGAAGCTATGGTTTCCGTTTGCCTTTCCGTTGATGGGTTCCTCCAATGGAAAGGTCTGACGGAACCCATCAACGGAACCCTAATGCTGATGTGAACAGGCCCGTGCACCCAGCAAATTTTATGTGCCGCAATTTTTGCACTGGGCAGTCATGCCAGATCGTAGTGTGATAGTGTCGTGTCATATTTTTTGCATTTGTTAAATAGGGGTTGTATGGATTGGCATGTACGCCTGTTATGCGACCCTTCCTCCATAGACTAGTATCAGCTCCGGTAGGATGTAGTACAATAATCACACCATGTAATATCACCCTGGAGCTCAGGCCTAAAACAGATGATATAACAAAAAAATACAGCTCTGATTTTCCTGCCCATCCCCATTTAAACCAGTGACTTAAAAGAGCACAAATATGGCAGAGACAAGGCGGCTGCTGCTGCAAAAAAAAAAGCATGTAGCGTACTCATTCAAAAAAGTCCTGGTCACACAGTGTGGCATGTAGCTGTGCTATTGCAAGTTTTTTTTATATAATTTTCAAAGCGCATCCTACAAAATATGGAAGGGAAACCACATGTAAAGTCAGAGATCATGATTTCCCATAGAAGCAATCCTAGAGAGAGAAAACAAAGGCACGGCTATATTAATATGCCATATTTGCCACTGGTCAAGGCCTTCCTTTAGACACTTATTTCATTGTTTTAAAGAGGCTCTGTCACCAGATTATAAGTGCCCTATCTCCTACATAATCTGATCGGCGCTGTAATGTAGATAACAGCGGTTTTTATTTTGGAAAACGATCATTTTTGAGCAAGTTATGAACAATTTTAGATTTATGCCAATTAGTTTCTTAATAGACAAATGGGCGTTGTACAGAGGAGTGTATGACGCTGACCAATCAGTGACCAATCAGTGTCCTACACTCACTTCTCATTGTTCCAGCCCAGCTTCTTTCACTGCACAATCACACTGTAACAATGGGCTGGAACAATGAGAAGTGTAGGATACTGATTGGTCACTGATTGGTCAGCGTCATACACTCCTCTGTACAACGCCCAGTTGTCTATTAAGAAACTAATTAGCATAAATCTAAAATTGCTCATAACTTGCTCAAAAATGATCGTTTTTCAAAATAAAAACCACTTGTTATCTACATTACAGCACCGATCACATTATGTAGGAGATAGGGCACTTATAATCTGGTGACAGAGCCTCTTTAAAACGACATGCATTTCAAGAGTTTTTAATAGCATTTTTTAGAAGGTTTTTTTTTTTTTTTATATGCGTTTTTTGGTAATTTTGTACTTTTGTTCTTTTCTGGCATTTTTGAAGTCCTATAGAGACGCCTGTGGGAAAAAAAGCCAGAAACATAACGCATCTACAGGATGCTGCATTTTGAAAAACCGTCACTGACCTCAAAAATATTACAAACGCCACATACTAAAGCACTTGTTTAGGCTTCGTTCACATCTGCGTCAGGGCTCCGTACTGGCGTTCCATCTGGGCTTTCCATCAGAATGGAACCCTGACTGAAACAAACGGAAACCATAGGTTTTGTATCACCGTTGATTTCAATGGTGAAGGATCTGGTCGCAATGGTTTCCGATTGTCTCAGTTGTGCGAGGGTTCCGTAGTTTTTACAGAATGAATAGCGGAGTCGACTACGGTATTGATTCTGTCGAAAAAGCGGAAACCTGCCGGAACGGTGACAAACGGAAACCATTAGCAATGTTTCCGT
Organism: Rhinoderma darwinii; assembly: GCF_050947455.1. Lineage (NCBI taxonomy): Eukaryota > Metazoa > Chordata > Amphibia > Anura > Rhinodermatidae > Rhinoderma > Rhinoderma darwinii. The sequence continues at coordinate 96,808,485 of NC_134688.1, forward strand.
CACCATTGATATCAATGGTGATGCAAACGGAAGCTGTGGTTTCCGTTGCGGGGTTCCACGACGGAAAACTCAGACGGAACCCCTGAACGGAAGAAAGCCAACGCTAATGTGAACAGGCCCTTAGTCTTTCAGTACATACAAAACAATGTATACCTGCGGCCTGTTTATAGATATTTATTATTACGTTTATTTCCGTTGCTTATATAGCACCAATATATTCCGCAATGCTATACAAAAGTTATAATCACTCACTCACAATCTAAATTCCCCATCTGTGTGTTTTTTGAATTGTGGGAGGGAACCGGAGTATTCGGAAGAAATCCAGGCAAACACGGAGAAAACACACAGAGTCCATACAGATTTTGTTCTTGGTAGGATTCAAAACCCAGGACTTTAGCGCTGCCAGGCACCAGCGCTAACCACTAAATGTTCCAGTTGATGTTCTTGTATGGCACCCAGCTTTTTTGTGACGTAGATTTATATCCTGACGCGCTGACTGAGAATAACGGCCGTAGGGACATACATTTCTATATATAGCTCATATTATAGTTTGCATTTCATCACCTGTGAGACGTTCTTTCCTCCTCTGTGTTCCTACCCCTTTAAGGCAATGAGATTAGCTGTAGTTGTAATGTAGGCAGTCGTATTCTGTTGGGCTGTAAAATAAATGTGCTTTCATCATCTGTAAGCATGGATAGATATGTTGTTTTACTGCATCTGTTGTCATTCAGCAGTCTCCGTGACCAAGAACATAACTCTGGATTTTAGATGCTCAGCAAAGTGTTTATAAAGATGTATTCAAAAGTGTATGTGATGTGAATAGTATTTTAACTTTTTCTATTTTTTAACGGTTTATCTAGTAGAATCTAATATAAATTGCTCTCCATCTTTCCACAGACTTTTCCATGATTGGATCATCCGTAGGGATTGAGAAATGCAAACCATGTGGGCAGAGCAGGGCAGAGGAGTCATGAGACATTTGCCTTTCTAGCACGGTTGTTTCATCAGAAAACAAAGGCATTAACACGACGTTAGTAAACGGAAGTGTGTTCGGTGCTTAGATTGAATTAGTCTTCTAGGGAGTTTCAGGGTAGTGGCTCGGCTCTGCCCATGACACCCATCATAAATGATAGATCCTTTATATATAAATCAATGCAATTGTGCATAAAGGATGATTGTTTCTTTTTGTAGGATTTTACAGATGCAGCAGAGCTGAGTTTCTCATTTGACGCAATTCATGATGAGATCCCGGGATCCCAGTGCCTTATCTCTATAGGTCTGCAAGTAGAAGTACTCTATTATCTTATTCAGACTGTTTATTCAAACAGTTCATTAAAGAGAACCTCCCCATACATGTGCAGCGCTGCACAAACCCTGGAGCCCTTTACGGTTTTTCCTTACACTCCTCCGTTATTTAGATATCGGTGTCGTTATATTTTACGTCCGATATTTAAATGACCCCCTGAACGGTCAATGGGGCATGTAATGGCAAGGGGGTGTGTTACCATGGCTGTGACACTGTCCAATCAGCTATGGACAGTGTCACACCAAGAGCTGGAGAGAGGACAGCGTGTGCGTGCGCTCGCTCTCACTCTTCAGCTCTCGGCAGACCAGAACGACAAGACTGTGATCACTCGCGAGAGATCACACAGTGTTGTCGTTCTTGTCTGCCGAGAGCTGAAGAGTGAGAGCTCCGAGCTGTGCGCGCACATGCTGTCCTCTCTCCAGCTCTTGGTGTGACACTGTCCGTAGCTGATTGGACAGTGTCACAGCCATGGTAACACGCCCCATTGACCGTTCAGGGAATTATTTAAATATCGGATGCAACATATTAAGGCACCGATATCTAAATAACGGAGGAGGGTAGGGAAAAAATGTAAAGCGCCCCAGGGTTTGTGCAGCCCTCCCCATTACATGCTGCACATGTATGGGCAGGTGAAAGGTTCACTTTAACAAATTGAGCTCTGCTGCATCTGTATGATTCAGATAAAAGGTGAACACAGGAAGAGTATATAGATAAGTGACGAAAACAACTTCTAACGTACAATGTCCATGATGTGTAACTTTTTCCGCAGTTATACACCAAAAAATGTGATAAATATGTCACATAAGATTTACGCTGATTTCTTTTGGAGTGCAGCCATTTGCAACTATTGACGGCCACAATCCAGGGCAACATTATGCCGCTTTAAGCTGGCCATACATTAGTGATTTCAGATGGACGTTTTCTGAATGACTTGTCGTTCACAGTTGGTCTGTTAATTTTGTCGTTTTAGACAATCCCATAAGTTAAAATATAAGTCGCAGATGGATCCATGCCTTGATCTGTCGCATAATCTGGGCTTCTGTTGATGGAACGCAGGTCTGTAGTTGGGCATGAATGACTTTCCAAGAACTAAACATGATAACCGATAAAGTCCAACATGGCTGATCAGCTTTTCCACCGATATCTTCAGTCTCCATCATCTGTCACGCTAATTTATATCAAAAAGTGGCAGCAGAAAATAGTCGGCCTTTTCAGCCATGCATAATCTTTAGGGTATGTGCACACACACTAATTACGTCCGTAATTGACGGACGTATTTCGGCCGCAAGTCCCGGACCGAAACACTGCAGGGAGCCGGGCTCCTAGCATCATACTTATGTACGACGCTAGGAGTCCCTGCCTCGCTGCAGGACCACTGTCACGTACTGAAAACATGATTACAGTACGGGACAGTTGTCCTGCAGCGAGGCAGAGACTCCTAGCATCGTACATAAGTATGATGCTAGGAGCCCGGCTCCCTGCACTGTGTTCGGTCCGGGACTTGCGGCCGAAATACGTCCGTCAATTACGGACGTAATTAGTGTGTGTGCACATACCCTTAGTGTATGGGCAGCTTTAGTGGCAGTAAAACATTGACTAATGTTACTGTCCAGCCTTGGCGTAGAGATGGAGAAAATGTTGTTACACACAATCAATTCAGAAAAAAATGGTTCCAGAGGAGAATTTCTGATAAACATGGAGTGGTGTTAGAAGCCCTGATCTGGGATCGGTCACTGCGGAATATTGTAATCTGTTCAAGGTTGTACATTATTATAGTCCCTAAATAACACTAGAGCTATCTGGAGGGCAGTGGGCAAGTTTAGGGGGTGCACATGGGATCTCTGGCTGCTTGCAGTTTCTTCCCTTTAGACCAAGCCATTGGGCAAACAGCTGTGGCTTTTATTGTGGGTGCACTGTGGGAATTCTGTCCTGGCGGCACCTGAGTCTTCACATTGATTGGTGAGAAGCTCTGGTGCCATGAAGCAAGACTTAGTCAGGCACTATATATATATATTTATTTTCTGTGCGGAAATTCTGCATTGTATTACAGTAGCAGTAAAGTGAATGGGATTTCAACAAATCTCATCCACACGCAGCAGAAAAAATCTGCACAAAAGACATGCGGAAATTGACCTGATATAGGGATTTTGAATACGCAGTATGTCAATTTCTCTTGAGAAAACACTGCAGAATTTCCGCACCGAAAAAACACGGAAATTGAGCATTGTTTTTGTAATGGGAGCATGGCCGAAAATTTACAGCTATTTACAATACGTGTGAATGGGGTTTTAAAAATCCCATCTACATGTAGCAGGAAAAAATAAATTTTCTAATCTGCAGCATGTCCATTCTGATGCAGATTTTCACCCCTTTCAATTCTTAGGGTGGTATCCGCACCAAAATCTGCATGTAATATATGCAGATTTTGTCACGTATTTGCTTGAAATTCTGCAGAAAAAGTCTACAGCATGTGGGCTCAGTCTAAGGGGGGATTCACACGCAGCAGCGTTTGGTGCAGAAATTTCTGCAACTGAAAATCGGTTCCATTTAACTGAATGGAAGGTGCAGAAATCCATACACCTGCTACATAAACAATAGCATTCAGATGAATGGAACAGATTTTCAGACGCAGAGCATTATGCAACAAAATCTGCCGCGTGTGACTACATTCTTAGTGTGTCTCAGTAATTGGAGGGGGGGCATTATGTAATTGTTGAGACTATTATATGCACTTGATTGGCAAGTGGTTTCAGCAGGATTTCCGCTGTTGTAGTTGTTGCAATTTTTAGAGTAAAGTTTATTTATAGGTAATTCATCCAAAATAAAGCGCTGTGGCTATTTCTTTACCAAATAATTGTGTTTTTATTGGCGTTTTATGAAAAAGTGGATGTGTGCATAGTATGTTCTGCAATGCCATGCACCTTACTGAATCTGATCCGCTGCTCATATTCGGACAGTAAAGGTCAACATGACACACTAATGTGGCTTTGGACCCCATCAGGGGGATACACCTCACATTTATGTAGATGGACACGCACGCACCCGCACCAAATTTTCAAAGCCGTATTTGCAGATTGTGCCCCACCTACCTTCCATGTTTGTGTGCGGTCGTCCTCTTCTGATTGGCTACTTTCACTACCGCTGGTCTCCTACTGAACACCTGTTGAATCCGGAACAGTAAAGAGAACAGAGGTGTTTTAGATGATGGAAGGAGCGAAAGATTCAGCCCAATCATTAAAGGGTTATCCCACCATAGAAAGTGATGGCCTATCACTTAGATTTGACATTATTTTCTGATGCATGGGGGTCAGACTGTCGGCTGTGCAAGCTACTACAACAGGAGCCTCAATCACTTGAATGGATCTGTATTGCAATTTCCTGCACCTCCGTCCCTAAAGTTATGGCATATCCTAACAATATTCCATAACATTGCAAGATGGGAATACCCCTTTAAGGGTGTGTTCACATCAGTGTCGGGCTTCTGTTCATGGTTTCCGTTCGACCTTTCCGCCGATGAACGGAAACCATAGCTTCTGTTTGCATTACCATTGATTTCAATAGTTAGGGCTTGTCCACACTTAACGAAATTGCTGCGAATTTCCGTCCGGAATTGCGGATGGAAAATACACCACAGAATACAGTAGCAGCAAAGTGGGTGAGATTTAACAAAATATCATCCACACGCTGTGTAAAATTTCCGAGCAGAAATACATAGAAATTATATATGCGTATATTTCGTACCGCAGCATGTCAATTCTTGCTGCAGAAAGTGGACTGAATACGCAGCATTTTCTGCCGTAAAAAACCAAGGAAATGGTGCGGTTTTTCCGCAGTGGAATGTCTGCTAGTTTTAACGGAAATGCTGCAGAAATTTTCTGCAGCAATTCTGTTGTGTGGACAAGCCCTTGTGCTTCCATTGCAGTTGGTTTCTTTTTTTGTTTTAATTCTTTATTTTATTGTTTTAGTCATCAAGTACATATATTCATAAAGAGTAAATTCAAACACTGAATATAACACTAGATTAAAAAAAAAAAGGGGGGGGGGAATGGGGTTTATAATCATTCAGGAAAAGCCCTATAATTTGCCTCAGCCCATTCTAATATCATTGACTCCACCCTACTCTTCTAAAAATCTCATAGAAGGGAGAGCGATATTCATCGAATTTCTGAAATTCCATCCCAGGGTACCATATCTCATGCAATCTGTCATATACATCATTAATAGAAGAGGTTACATTTTCCATTTGCATAATATTTACTTTTGACACCCATAGTGACAATGAAGGAGCTACTGTTGTTTTCCACATTAAAGGGATACACATTCTCGCTACAATAATTAAAGAACAAAGTAGCAAGCGTTGAAAACAGATACCTGGAATCTTGCAGTGTCCGAGAAGGAACAGTGCAGGATTTAAGTCCATCTCCAAGAATTACACCTATATTCTTTCTGATTCCCTCCCAAAAAGGGGTCAACAAGTAGCATGACCAAAAAGTATGGAACAGAGTGCCCCTTTCCCTCCCACATCTCCATCAGCTTGGATCAGCGGTTGAGTTAATGATGTTGAGGCGAGATGGCACTCTGTACCTTCTAGATTTGCTTCCTGGAAGCGAGCACTAAGAAGAGAAACTTTGTGTCAAGGTAAAAATCTTTTGTCTCTGTTCTGGAGTGAATACAGTATTAAGGTCTGTTTCCCATTTGAGTCTAAAAGGTGGAGGAGCTTGCCCGGGATGATTCTGAAAAAAGGCATAGGTCAAGGATAAAGTATGCCTAGTCAGGCCCATTCCTAGATTCTCAAAAGGTGTTTTATATTGTGTATAAGACTTCAGAGGTGGAAGGGACATTAAAAAATGCCCCAGTTGCATTGATCTCCAGGGCCCTAATGATTTGGGCCACGATAGTTTCATTAAAGCGTTTGAGGAGAGCCATTGATTATTATTTTGTAAGTCAGGCACTCTAAATTTGCCCACCAGCACCCAATGATGAAAATTTGGGTCGTTTACTCCTGGACAAAACCCAGGGTTACTCAAAATTGGATATTAGACAGAATTACATGGGAGGAGAAAAGAACGCACTTTTGAGTTAGAGCAACACTGCAATGTTGGTCCTATCGTAGGATGGAGGCGTAAAGAAGATAAATGGGATGGCTCCAGCCAAGGGCATGCGGCCACTGAGACACAAGGAAAATTCTGTTTGACTTGGACCCAAGGTTTAAAGGGTCCATGTCGGCACCAGTCTATGACTCGTGTCAAGAGTGTAGCTAAATAATAGGTCTTAAGATCTGGCATAGCCAGACCTCCTCCATTTTTAGGTCGGCACAGCAATGTCCGGTAAAAGCGGGACGGCAATCTAAGACCTTATTCTGATAGCTCAATCTTTTCTTGAGTCATTACTTTATATTACAGACCTCTCAGGTATATTTATTTATATATAATTCAAGAAAATATGAGGGAAGAATTCCCTGATTCGCATATTTTTACTAATACTGGTTGAAGAGGGTCCAAGCAGATACATCAGGAAATAGTGTTACTATTCAGCCTTGACTCATAGTTCCAGGCTTCTCTGATTATTAATTCTTTGTCTGAAAAGTAATGGAGGCGACAAAGTACATCCCGAGGGCTAGTCTAGTCTGGTTGGGGGGGGGGGGGGGGGGTGTTCATTCTTGACATACGATGGCCTTTGTCAATTAGGAATGTGGCATCCTTACAGACTTCCAGTCACTGTATTAAAGATGGAGGTCACCCGTCGCTGGAGATCATCTTGTGGGCCCAGGTCCAGAAGCCCTTTCAGGCATATATTATTCCTACGATCTCTGTTCTCCTGGTCAGCCACCTGAATGGACCGATTTTGAAAGTGGGTGCGAGATGTTGCCACCTCAGTTTCCAAAGCCAATACTCACTCATCTGTAGTTAAGGGTATTTTCAACAATAGTGTTTCTATTGGCCAGTTTGCCCACTTCCTCTTCGATTTCGGAGATTGCTTCCTGTTGAGACTGCTCAAGCCGCGTTACGGCCGAGCCTAAATCCCTTTTATATCAGTTCTCTAAGAGATTGCAATTCCATATGCAGAGTCGATTAGACCGGTAATAGAGTAGTATCTGTGATCTGGGGTCTCAAATGAGCACTTGTCAGACAAGAATGCCGTGAGGACTGAGGTATAGAACACGTATCGCCAGGAGCTAAAACGTCCGTCTCCAGGGCGAGGGCAGTTGGATAAATATCACTTTGTTTCCGTTTTTTGCAGGGACAATAGTGTAGTCTACCTTGCTATTGTGTCCGCGAAAAAAACGGGAAACCAATTGCAACAGAAGCATTACCATTGAAATCAATGGTAATACAAACGGAAGCTATGGTTTCCGTTCATCGGTTCCTCCGAAGGAAAGGTCAAACTGAGCCCATGAACGGATGGATGCCTGACGCCGATGTGCACAGGCCCAAACCTTCGTGTCTAGGCTGTGTGGCAGACAAAGTATTTTTCATTTAAATTAGTAGTAAAATGTATTCATTCTATACATTTCAGTGTTTCTAATCAATTGTGCTAAAAAAAAAAAAAAAAAAAGAGCTCCTCTGTTACGTTACAAAGCCACTTACTACTCAGGAGTTTGTTTTCCCCAATTTAGAAAAATAAAAGATAAAGAAGCACCATTCTTCCAGACAAGGGGACGAGTTGTCTACAGCAACATAGATCATGTAGTCAATGTATCCAGAAATCTGCTGATGGTTAACTTTTTAGGCCATTTTCTATTGCAGTATAGGGAATTTCCTACTATAGTCAATATAAGACATTGATGGTAAAGAATAAATGTACAGGACAAGGAACATCATTGATATTATTCAACAAAAAAATCCAACAAATATAATGGTTTATATAGCTGTAAAAATTTGTGACTTCATAGTAAACAGATTTTGGGAGTTGGGTCGTATATTTATTCAAACCCCTATATACATATATACACATCAAAAAAGAAATTATATTCTTTTTAGGCCTTATGTAAAAGTATTTCTCACCTGTGTGCTGTTCATTTTAACAACGGATAGCACATTGATCCATGCTGTACGCACATCCGTTTTTTTGTTCATGAAACGTGCGTACGTTGCGAGAAACTCACAGCAGGTCCTATTCTGGTCTGAATTTGTGGACTAGACTCGCTCATTGAAGTTTATGGGTGTGGGGAAAAAAATGGACAGCACATTGACGACATCTGTGTCCTGTCTGATTTTTACGGATCAATTGCTAAAGAAATACAGAAGAAAAAAAAGTGAAGCCAAGAAGTGTCGGCAAGGGAGAAAAATGGATGTCACACAGACAAAACACGACATTCATATGAATGAAAAAAAAGGCCTGTTTTTGCGGACGCAAATCGAACACGCTCAGGTGAATAAAGTTGTATACATAATACATTTATATTCTCGTACAAATCAAATTGGTAAACAACAAAAACTGAACTTGATTGTCCATCCATTTACACAGGGAGATTATCATTACACGTGTTCTGGATTGTTTGTTTTGTTGTGCAGCTCAAGGCAAAATGACTGACAAAATCACGGACGGGCTAATGAAGAAAGTGCAAAGGTAACTAGTCGCTGAATGGATTCCTATGTAATACCTTGGCATATGATACTTACCTGAAATAGCCAAAGACCATACAGTTCTTTGCAAAAGTTTTCAATCCCCGTGGTGTTTTTCCTGTATTGTCACATTAAAAGCATGAATTTAAATGTATTTTGGGGGGTTTGTACCATTCAATTTACACAACCTGCTTTCCATTTGAAAGTGAAAAATATTTTTTACTGTGGCACAAACCATAATTAAGACAAAAAAACAAGGAACTTTAATGTGCATAAGTATTCACTCCTTGAAAGTCAACACTTTGTGGATCCACCTTTTGCTGTAATTACAGTTACAAGTCTCTTAAGGTATATCTCTATTAGCTTAGACTTCCAGATTTCTTTTGGCCCATTCTTCCAGGCAAAACTGCGACAACTCCTTCATGTTAGATGGGTTACGTTGGTGAACCGCAGTCATGCCACACGAAAAAAAAAGTAGATTGAGATCTGCACTTTGACTAAGTCATTCCAAGACATTTCAATGTTTCTCCTTAAACTACTCCAGTGTAGCTTTAGCAGCATGTTTAGGGTTGTTGTCCTTCTGGAAGTTGAACTGAAACAAGTTTTCCTCAAGAGTTGCCCTGTATTTACGGCCATCCATTTTCCTTCAATCCTGACCAGTTTTCCAATCATCTCCACCATGCTTCACTGTGGGAATGGTGTTCTTGGGGTTATGGGAAGTGTTGAGTTTGCGCTCATCTGACCAGAGAACCTTCCATGTATTTGGAAAATTTGGCAAACTCAAACCGTGTTTTCTTTTGGGGTTTTTTAAGCAATGTTTTATTTTCTGGCCACTCTTCCACAAAGCCCCACCCTGCACACAGGGGCATTATTCAACTTATGTGACTTATAAAGGTAATTGGTATCACTGGAGCTTATTTAGGGGATTCATAGCAAAAGGGATGAATACATATGCACTCTCAAATTTTCCGTCATTTGGGGTTTTTTAAGGCATTTTTTTTATGTTTTTGTTCCACTGTAACAATTTGGACTATTTTTTGTCAGGTTTATTACATAAAATCAAGTTTAAAATCCCTTTTTAATTCCAGGTTGTAATGCAAAACAGGAAAAGTCCAAGGGGGTGAATACTTTTGCAAGCCACTATCTATATCACTTCTTTGTGATTAGGTTTGAATAGTAGGGTGCATTTTTTTTTTACTGAAGGTATTATTATAATATTGCTGTATTTGTGCATTACTAGGGTATATTTACTAATGTGTCTATAAAAAAAAAAAAAAGCTGGCAAGTTGAAATAAACTGCATCATATCCCCTAACAAAGTGCAGAGGATAAATTGCTCAATGTACAGAATTACATAAGGTTGTACCTGTTGTTGGCCGACATCATTTTGAGAAAAGCAGCAGAGAACTTTGTGTGTATTTATTTCCAATGCTAAAAGTGTTGGTGCGTCTCCATACACACGACTTTCTAATGCAGATACCAGAAAAATGACGAAATTAAGCTATTAAATCTGCCCCATTTTCTTTTCGCGCTTTTTCTTTGTGGCTTTGCTTTTTATAAGGTCTCTCTTTGCGGTCATGTTTTTGCTTCTGATCTACAAGCAGTTGTCAAAATTGCAGGCAAGGAGCTTGGAAAACAGGAGAAAGGAGAAGTTATGTGTCATGGAGGCCACGAAAGGGATAAAAAGACAGGATGTTATTGAGTCAGGAGTGAAACTGGATCCTTGTGGAATACTGGAGCGTATTTCTACAGCCGGTTATTGCGCACATGTCCTTGGTTAACCCTTACTCCAAAAACATGTGTTTTTCTAGTGCAATGCATGAAAAGTGTTGCAATAACTCCTTACAAGCCTCCGTTAAAGTTTTTCAAAAGTAGATTCCCCTAATATAATAATGTTTCCAATGGAGTCTAATACATTTTATTAGATGTATTGAACTGGAATATCTCGGGCCCACCAGAAAAATTATTCTTAGGGCCCAACTTCTATCTAGACAAAAAATTGGTAATCCTCACCAGCAAGTTTGGTTGTCCACTGTCAAACCTCATAGGCCTCATTGGGGATGGGCTCAACTTGCTCTTGAGGATTCTCTGGTGGACCAGTCTGACCCCTGATGATCAATAATGTTATTTTTATGTAGTAATATTAGTCCTACAGCTGAAGTAAAAATAAATAGTTATACTCACATTAGGCACAAACTGGACTAACCCCCCCACCCCACACCAATGAATGTATAACCGCTAATTGGATACATTGTTATTCCATGTTGCCCTTAAAAAGGGGTCACATATTTTAATGACCGATCCGGTTTAAGTTTATTATCCATATAAAGTAAAACACTCTTATTTCCACTCATGAATTTATTGTCACATGACATAAATAAAAATAACCAAATATTGGTCGTTTACCTAAACAGACAGCACAGGGACAATGATTTCTTGTCCTCGATCACTGGCATCTGATGTCATACTTGGCACAGCGCACGAATGAGCCGCCCTGCAGACTCATCGCCATGGCAGATAATTTCCTGGTCACAATGAGCATCCGGATCAAAGAGTTGGATGTGCTTCGTAGAATAGATGAGGAGATGGGTAATTAAATGGGATTTGGCACCGAAGCTGTTGATGCGTTTACAAGCCAACACTATGCAAATTAGTTATATGAGCTGTTGTTCTGGAATGTTCTAATAATGGATCAGAGCAGGATAAAATTAAACTTGTGAAAGTGATGACTAATTTTGACAAGTGTTTTATACATCTGGAGTTGATACTGATGCTCATATTTTTGATCAGTAGGGTATTGTGGTTTAGTCAAGGTCGCCTTCAGATTAACATTACCGAAACGGCCCTAATTGTAGGACTAACCTGTATATGGTAAAGGCTGTGTAAACCTTTGTAGCCTTATTTTAATGAAATGTAAGTGTAAAAACATTTTTCAAATTGACATTTATTAAAAAATTTCTTTATGCGTTTATGTATGCACTATACATAGAAGCTGCATAGAGCCGCTGTAAGCAGAATACATCAGTCTGCTGAATCATCTGACAGCGTCTCCTGTGTGTCCCTAGTGCATACATAGAAGCTGCATCGCAAAAAGTAAATTTTTTTAAATTAAATGTCAATTTGAAAAATGTTTTTAATTTCATTACACATTTCATTTATAAAAAAAAAAGGCTACAAAGATTTACATAGCCTTTAAAAATCGGTTTACTATTTTTTATTTTATATAGTATGTGCCCAAACAAACACTGATAACAGCCTTTATGTTTTTTGTTTTTTTTTATCCTTGACCTGTGTAAAAATGGGATTCTCCTTGTTTTGCATTGCTGTATCATTTTCTATCAAAGCTCAACCAGGGGTGTAATTACAATATGTTATAAGAAAATGGCCTGTTTAAATCAGGTTTTTGTCCAACATATTTAAGTTTATTTATGTTTGGTGCTTTTTTTCTTTTCATTTTCTATGTCATATTAAAAAATTATCTTCAAATCTTGCCGTTTCCACTCTGGCCACCATTCCTCTCAATAAACGGACACTTCCTGTTCTGTAGGGATCACTTCTCCGCAGTCATCATATCAGAGGCAGGTTTACAATGAAAGGTAAGGCTTCGTTCACATCTGCGTCAGGGTCCCGTTCGGACGTTACGTCTGAGTTTTCCATCAGAACGGGACCTTGACTGATCCAAACGGAAACCATAGGTTTCCATCGTTTTGACGGAATCGATACCTTAGTCTACTACGGTATTGATTCCGTCAAAATGACTGAACCCTTATACAACTGAGACATACGGAAACCATTGGCACCGGTTCCGTCACCATTGAAATCAATGGTGATGGAAACGGAAACCTATGGTTTCTGTTTGTGTCAGTCAGGGCTCCATTCTGACGGAACGCTCCGTCGGAATGGAGCCCTGACACAGATGTGAACATAGCCTAACACCTCTATATAGATAACACACGATTCACCATTAATAGGTGATGGACACAGCTGCCCTCCTCCCCCCTCCCTACACCGTGACCTCTGTACGAGTAACAGAGCTTGCTCACAATACTTTTCTATTGAAGTCTGATTCATCTACATACTACTGTTTTTATATGTCCATGTGGCTGCTGTAAAGCATATCCCTAAAGGCAGGATAGCTGCCCTATCATCATGTACAGAAAATTTACAATTAGAAAATAAAAATGAGAACAAAATAATGTTTCAGTATCTAGTTTTAATGAGTAAAACACATAGCGGATACATTCCTTTTTAAATGGCCCCTGAAGAGAAATTAAGCTGGTAATAAGAAATAAAACCTGCCCTAGACTGTATAGAAAGTCTTCACAACCCTTTTCTTCCAAGGCCTCTACCTCCAAACCATGGTGGAAGCATCTCCTGCCAAACCATGGTGGCACTATGCCTGCCATACCAGCAACAGTACAAGCCCCGTATCTCCAGTAGGCATAACAGTCCTTCTCCACACTCCTGTGTCCTCTGCTGGAAGGGAGCGGTGGAAGAAGGTGGGATTAAATACTAATCCACACCTGACAGGCAGAAGAGATAGGCTCAAGGTAAAACAGACACACCCAGAAGCCAGAACCGTAGTCATGGTAATCTTAAAGAGGCTCTGTCACCAGATTTTGCAACCCCTATCTCGTATTGCAGCAGATCGGCGCTGCAATGTAGATAAGAGTAACGTTTTGTTTTTTTTTTAAAACGAGCATTTTTGGCCAAGTTATGACCATTTTTATATTTATGCAAATGAGGCTTTCTAAAGTACAACTGGGCGTGTTTAAAGTAAAAGTACAACTGGGCGTGTATTGTGTTCGTTACATCTGGGCGTTTTTACTTCTTTTACTAGCTGGGCGTTGTGAATAGAAGTTTATGATGCTGACGAATCAGCATCATCCACTTCTCTTCGTTAACACCCAGCTTCTGGCAGTGCACAGACACAGCGTGTTCTCGAGAGATCACGCTGTGACGTCACTCACTTCCTGCCCCAGGTCCTGCATCGTGTCGGACGAGCGAGGACACATCGGCACCAGAGGCTACAGTTGATTCTGCAGCAGCATCAGCGTTTGCAGGTAAGTAGCTACATCGACTTACCTGCAAACGCCGATGCTGCTGCAGAATCATCTGTAGTAAAAGAAGTAAAAACGCCCAGATGTACTTTAGAAAGCCTCATTTGCATAAATATAAAAATGGTCATAACTTGGCCAAAAATGCTCGTTTTTTAAAAAAAAAAAAACACGTTCCTCTTATCTACATTGCAGCGCCGATCTGCTGCAATACGAGATAGGGGTTGCAAAATCTGGTGACAGAGCCTCTTTAAGGGAACAGGCATTTCCTAACACATGGCTTCAGAAAAGTTTTATTAAAATACGTTCTCTGTTCTTTCGAGTGAACAGAGATGTGATGGTACATATTATTAGATGTTTTCCTGTTGTCTGATCTGAACTTTTGGAGGTCCTTTAACCTCTTCCCGCATTTTCACGTACATGCACGTCGAGGAATTCAGCCTGTTGGCGCATTCCCACGTGCATGTACGTGATGGTGATTGTGCTGGCACAGAAGCTGTGCCCGCACAATCGCAGCGGGAGCCCGGCTATGACTGACAGCCAGGCTCCCGCTGCAACTGCCGAGATTGAAGAAACCTTCAATCTCAGCCTTTAACCCATTAAATGCCGCAGTCAATAGCGACCGCGGAATTTAAATTTATTGGCAGTGGGAGGGAGGTCCCTCAGTCACCCATCGGCGGCCCGTGAATGCGATCTCCGGCTGCCAACGGGTTGCCATGGCAGCCGGGTGTCTAACAAACACCCCCAGATTGCCTGTCAGTACTAAGTATACCAGAGCATATCTGCGATCAGAAGATCTCATGGTGAAGTCCCCTAGTGGGACTTAAAAAAAGAATTAAAAACAGTCAAAGTTTTTGAAAATATAAAAAAAAAAAACAAGAAAAGTAAAAATAAAATCAATTTTTTTCCATAAAAACAGTTTTTTTTCATATTCCAAATTTTTATTGGTTTTTATACAAACCGGTACAAACAGTTGGGGAGAATGTGTCCCCACAATAGAAAGAACGTGACAAACGAGGGCACAGCCCAAACATGAGGGTGAACATCACATCCTATAGAAGGCGCAAAATACTACAGCAGTCTAAGGAAGCATAAGGCTGGGTTCACACTGAGTTTTTTGCAGGAGGAAAATCACGGAATTTTGAGGCAGATTTTCCTCTGTTTGCGCACCGTTTTCCGCAGCGTTTTTCACCTGTGGCCATTGAGCGCCGCGGGCATAAAACGCTGCGAAATACGCTTTCTCTGCCTCCCATTGATGTCAGTGGGAGGTCAGAGGCGTAAACGCCCGAAGATAGGGTATGTCCCTTCTTTTTCCTGCAAGCCGGTTTTTCCGCTCGTGGGAAAAAAATGCATTTGCCATCCATTGAAATCAATGGGAGGACTTTTCGGCCGTTTTTTGAACTGGCCGAGAAAGGAGCATTGCCTAAGAAAGAAAATAAAAATACAACAGTTCAGCGTCTCATACGTCCAAAAATGCAATGGCAATAATGGGTGAGCCATAAAAAGTGGTTTTATTTAATAAAAGTGTAAAAACAAACATGAAAGGTACACGTATATGGTATCGCTGCGATCGTACCAACACAAAGAATAAAGTTAACAGAAAAATTAAACTTTATAGTGAATGCTGTAAAAAAAAAATGCTAAAAACAACGGCAAAATCGCTTTTTTTCTGCATTCGCCCACCAAAAAAATATAATAAAAGTTAATCAATAAGTCCCATGCACCCCAAAATAGTAACGGTGAAAACTACACCTAGTCCCGCAAAAAAAAAGCCCTCGTATGGCGATATCAACGAAAAAATAATAGTTATGCCTTTTGGAATGCGGTTATGCAAAAATGTATTATTTTTATTTAAAAGGTTTTTTGATGTGCAAATGTAGTAAAACATAAAAAACCTAAACATGTGGTATCGTCGTAATCGTAGGACCTATAGAATAAAGGTAACATGGTATGTATGCCGCATAAATAACGGCGTAAATTTAAAACGCGAAAAACAATGCAGGAATAGCAGGGTTTTTAATCAATAAAATATATGCACCAAACAATGGCGCCATTGAAAAACACAACTCGTCCCGCAAAAAACAAGCCCTCATAAGCCTATGTTGACGGAAAAATAAAAGATATAACTCTTGGAATGTGAAGATGAGAAAAATAAAAAAGAATGCTTGGTCATTAAGGCCAAAATAGGCCTGGTCGTTAAGGGGTTATGGTCCTTCTACATTAGCCCATTTTGGCCGTAACAACGAGCGCCGATCAACGAGACCGCTTGTTGATCGGCGATCGTTTGCTTTCCCAAGGAGCTGCCTATGGGTACGAGAGATCTATATTACGATCGCTCGTCCCCATACATTTTTATCATATCGGCAGCACGTCTCTCTGTTTACACAGGGAGATATGCTGCCGACAACTATATTTTAGCCCGCCGAAACGATACGATTAGCCGATTGAAAGAGCTTTCTGTGAATACTCGTTTTCCCGATAATTGACCCTTGTGAAAGGGCCCTTAGTCATGTACTAATTTGGCACTTTTAGGGCACCTGTATTTTATATAAAGAGCCTTAGGGTATTTGCACACGACCTATTTTCAGACGTAATGGAGGTGTTTTATGCCTCGAATTACGCCTGAAAAGACGGCTCCAATACATCAGCAAACATCTGCCCATTGCCTGCAATGGGTTTTACGATGTTCTGTGCAGACGAGGTGTAATTTTACGCGTTGCTGTCAAAAGACAGAGCGTAAAATTACGCCCGCGTCAAAGAAGTGCAGGACACTTCTTGGGACGTATTTGGAGCCGGTTTTCATTGGCTCCAGTGAAAAACAGCTCCAATTACGTCCGTATCAGACGCCACGAAAAACGCGAGTACATGCAAAAATACCTGAAATTCAGGAGCTGTTTTCTCCGTAATTGCAGACGTATTTTGCGCTGACGTGTGAACATACCCTTACTGGTGACCGGTTTCTTTTTATGTTCAATCATTATAATCTGACTGACTTACAATTTGGGTGAGAAATTGCAGGAAATTTGTATTCCTGTGATGTCTTATTGCAGTGAACAATATTCCTCCTGCTTCCTTCATACTCTTCTATTCACTATACGGTAAAATTAGGTGAATATTTCAGTAGAGGGTAAATGATTGTGTTAGAGACTTCAATATGGTTATGTGAAAGGGTTAGTTGGGTTATTTCTGCTCATAAGAAAGTTTGTGGTGTTCAGACAATGTGACTTGGGACGTGACAAGGACTTTCTCAGAAATATGACAGCAGTAAGAACATGCTACCTCCTCTTCTTGGCTGTTTGTAGTAATTCACACACTGATCCTCAATGGAACTATCCAGCACATGACCATAGCTGGAGGTCAAAGCTTTACTGTCGTAGACAAAAACTTTCCCACAGAACTTTCCCATATAAGGAACATACTTATTCAAGTTTACGTGGGTACAGTATATGGTCCATTAGATGTTCTACTGCCCAAGTGAAACCACTACGGGACACAAATGTAATCTTTGTCAGGGAAAGCGTACATGAGAGACTACTGTGGGCCATAAAGGGGTCGTCCGGGAATAGAAGGTTTCTGCTTTTTGTCTCCCCTGAAACCGCTCTTGTCAATGGGATTTGTCTGATATTGCGCGTCTGCCCCATTTGAGAGTATGTTCTCACGCACTGTTTTCAGACGTAATTCGGGCGTTTTACGCCTCGAATTACGCCTGAAAAAACGGCTCTATTACGCCTACAAACATCTGCCCATTGCTTTCAATGGGTTTTACGATGTTCTGTTCCCACAAGCCTTAATTTTACGCGTCGCTGTTAAAATACGGTGCGTAAAATGACGCCTCGTCAAAAGAAGTGCAGGACGTTTTTGGAGCCGTTTTTCATAGACTCTATTGAAAACAGCTCAAAAAAACGAACGTAAAAAACGCGAGTTGCTCAAAAAACGTCTGAAAATCAGGCTTGAAAACAGCGCCGTATATTTTCAGACGTTTTTTGTTAATCGTATGAACATACCCTAACCGTAATTTCCAAAGCGTCACTGTTGAAAGACATTATACATGCAAGGGGGAAGGGGGTCTGTATAGAGAATGAAGAAAAAGCCCTTTAGTCAGCTCTTGCACCTTTATGTTAGGCTATAGTTCACTTGGGTTATTTTTACAAGCGTCATCTGGTGACAGTTTGTACAGCGGTGATTCCTGGTGTGAACGCACCATTCCTCCATGGAGGTGATCTCAGTTCACGTCCGCTCTGCACAGTCAGCCTGGAGATTGACAGTGGAACAAGGGTTCTGCATTGTTTCTTTGTGCCAGACTCTTCCTCTGCATGTTCAGTTTCTGAGAAACCAGAAGGCAAGTCTGGATTATTATACCAAGGCTTTGCCAATCAGTATCGTGCCTCCTTTTTTTTTTTTCTTTTTTTTTAAATTGGTTATAATTGAAGACCTTATTTCCTCCATACACATTTTAGAAGACATTAACCTATTTCAAAGTTGTTTTAATATAGAAATTTATCATAGGAGGAAAATACCCCCAAATCAATAGATCCATTCATGACCGATAAAGTCGACTAGGGCATTGGGCGTCCCTACTGCAGCTGTCATTAGTGTCATTCTGTAACTATAGAAGGTGGGTGAGATCATAGACAGCCTGATCAGCATTTTCTTACATTTCCTCCTTCGCAACTATGGTTCCTCGGACAAAGCTGCACCTTATTTTTAGTTTTCTCTAGGAGAAATGTTACTACATCTTATTCCAGTGGCCATAGTAATAAGCATCTTATTAGGCTCGGTTGACTCAACTCTTGGCCACACATTTGGCATACAAGCTTGAAGTGTGCTGTGAACATAGCCAATACTGTTCCTAATGGCTATTCCGGTTTTATTTAGAGCCTGTGTTGAATCATTTTACCTCAGACCACTTTTCTGCTGTACAGAGATATAGCTGTGGCCAGGCTTGACCATAGAAGCTGTAAAATTTTGTTTCTAAGTCCAAGGCGAAGGTTCGCTGTGAGAAGTATGTATGCCCATAATAATCGGTCCAATTCCCAATGTCGTTTGTGAAGGTCATAACATGTTGCTTGGGTTTTTGTGTGTGCACTAGTTTCAGAAATTGCATGTATGTAGAGGCCTCCATGGACTACTGGATTTGGAATGTCTTCTGACAGCCTCGTTACCTTAATGTATTAGGTAGTCTATAAATATGGACGGATGCATATACCAGAAATACGGTCCGGACTTTGTTTTTGTGGCTCGTTTAGATTTTAAAGTGCCCCAGACGTACGGTCATCATTAATATATCAAGTAAACATTCACAGTCACGCATCCAACAACCGCATACTGTGCCAGGTTGTTGTAGAAAACAGTCCAAAGGTACTTTGTCACCAGATTCATATATATATATATTTATCTTTTCTTTTTTAAGAAAACGGTCCACATTTATTAATTTATTAACCACTTAATGTTATCCTATTGTCAGTGGTATAATGTTATGGGATTATGCAGGGACTCACATACATTGAAGTGGTTGATGTAGATCCGTGTAACAAGAAATCCGTGTTGTGATGCGTCCTACATCAGGAGTCTACCTACAGAATAATCCGTTGCTGGTGATGCCAGGCCAGGCTGTTGTACTGGATGCAGTCGCTCGCTGTTATATAATTTGTTAGTTCTTGCCCCCGTCTGCTTAGAGGCTCTGTCACCACATTATAAGTGCCCTATCTCCTACATAAGGAGATCGGCGCTATAATGTAAGTGACAGCAGTGCTTTTTATTTAATAAAACGATCTGTTTTCACCACTTTATTAGCGATTTTAGATTTATGCTAATAAGTAGCTTAATGCCCAAGTGGGCGTGTTTTTACTTTAGACCAAGTGGGCGTTGTACAGAGGAGTGTATGACGCTGACCAATCAGCGTCATACACTTCTCTCCATTCATTTACTCAGCGCATAGGGATCCTTTTAGATCGCTATGTACGGTCTTATACTAACACATTAACACTACTTAAGTGTTTAGACAGTGAATAGACATTCCACGGGATGTCTTTTCACAATCCCGGCACTTCGTTACTCTGTCTGTGGTAGTTACAGCAGAGGAAGCGTGATCTTGTTGTAACCTGTCTTCTGCAGCGTAATCTCGCGAGATCACGCTTCCTCTGCTGTAACTACCACAGACAGAGTAACGAAGTGCAGGGATTGTGAATAGACATCACGTGGAATGTCTATTCACTGTCTAAACACTTCAGTATTGTTAATGTGTTAGTAGAAGACAGCACATAGCGATCTAAAAGGATCCCTATGCGCTGTGTAAATGAATGGAGAGGAGTGTATGACGCTGATTGGTCAACGTCATACACTCCCCTGTACAACGCCCACTTGGTCTAAAGTAAAAACACGCCCACTTGGGCACTAAGCAACTCATTAGCATAAATCTAAAATCGCTAATAAAGTGGTGAAAACAGATTGTTTTTTTAAATAAAAAGCATTACTGTCACCTACATTATAGCGCCCATCTCCTTATGTAGGAGATAGGGCACATATAATGTGGTGACAGCGCCTCTTTAAGCTGCTGGCATCACAAGAGCAAACACATGCTGAATTATGTGTATGGGGTTATACTCTAGTATTCTGGGGTTTCTCTCGTTATGTCCAATTTTACTTGCATATTATTTTATTGATAAACAGGTGGATATGTCTTTATAGTGTATGAGTTGTCTATAGTCTCTTATCAGGGGCGTAGCTAAAGGCTCATGGGCCCCGATGCAAAAGTATCACACATGATAGGATTAGATACAGTGGCTGAGCAGACAGTATCACACATGATAGGATTAGATACATTGGCTCAGCACAGTATTACACATGATAGGATTAGATACAGTAGCTCAGCAGACAGTATCACACATGATAGGATTAGATACAGTGGCTCAGCAGACAGTATCACACATGATAGGATTAGATAGATTGGCTCAGCAGACAGTATTACACATGATAGGATTAGATACAGTAGCTCAGCAGACAGTATCACACATGACAGGATTAGATACAGTAGCTCAGCAGACAGTATCACACATGATTGGATTAGATATAAGGCCCAGCAGACAGTATCACACATGATTGGATTAGAGTTATAGTTCCCCATGCAGGGGAAGGGCATAACAGACAGTAGTTTCTTTGCAAAGTACTGGGGACACACTTTTTTCTTATAAGCTGCTGCTGTGCTGCCTATGTCTCTGCTCAGCTCTGTGAGCCATGATGTAGCCGGCACTCTGTCCCCCGAGGATAAATGTGGGCGGGTGGCTGGACATACCTCCTTATGCAGAGCAGGTACAAGATGTAATATGATGGGGCCGGGGGAGGGGGAGTGGAAAAGGTCAGTCGACGACTCATGAGGCACCTCCTCCTGCTGCTAGGACCACCACAATTCCCCCCTATGCAGTGCACAGTCTACATGCTGGCTGCTGTAGTACACAGCCTAGTGCAGCCCAGCCAATCAGTATGACCCATACTAATTGGCTGGACAGCAGCAGGCTGCGTAGTATAGCGTCCAGCAAGTGGGCTGTGCGCTGCTCAGGGTGGGGAAATGTGTCAGACTACAGGGCAGGGCCCGCCGCTGGGGATAAAGAGGTGGGCGGGCAGCAGCAGCAGCCCACTACATACACCGGCATCTGGCATTTGCCAGATAGGCTGCCCGGCCCTGCAATCAGCGTTAGTGTGGCGAGGGGGCCTACGGGCCCCCCTGGCTTACGGGCCTGGTCGCAATTGCGACCGCTGCGACCCCTATAGCTACGCCACTGTCTCTTATAGTCCATGTTAATACCACCATTTTAATAACCTTTTGTGTGAAGAAATATTTACAGATATTCTATAGAAATATACAAGGTTCTTCATGAATATATAGTCAAACAAGCGTTTAAAGGTGTGTTTCAAGGGTCTTTATAGATTGCGGTTTTCCATAGACGCTGTTCTAGGTCGGTGATCGCAGCAAACCACAGCAAAAATGTCATCGCCAATATGACCACATAAAGGCCCCTTTTACATGGGCAGATATCCTGCCCTATAAACAAGCGCTGATCGAACATACGTGTCGATCGGTGCTCCCTTGCTCCATTTAAATGGAGCAATGTTCAGAAGGAATGGGGACGAACAATAGTTAATATGATCGTTCATTCCCATGCATTTGCATCTTGTTGGTAGCACATGCCCTGTTTACACGGAGATGTGTTGCCAACTATCGACCATAAAAGACTCAATCGGTTAACAAACAAGCGTTTGCTCGTTTGTCGGCTAATCTCTGCCCTGTTTACACATGGCAATTATTGGGAACGAGTGTCGGTAAGATCCCTGGCCCATCTAAAAGGGTCTGGAATACACCCTTGCCACTCTAAGGCCGATTTCCCAGGTAGCATAAATGCTGCTGATTTTCCGCAACGTAATTCCTGGCAGAAAGTCCGTAGCATTTACAGTAGCAGCAAAGTGGATGAGATTTAAAAAAATTTTATCCACATGCTGCAGGAAAAAAATATGCTACGATAACGTTCATAAATTCACCTGTGGTGCATTCTTTTTATTCGCTGCATGTCTTATGCTGCGGAATCGTTGCAGTTTTGTTGCGGGTTTCTCCTATTGAATTCAATGGGGAGACAACACCGGCAACAAATAGCAAATCTGAAAAAACAACAACCTTTTTTTGTTTAACATTAATAAAGTCTATACTTTCCCTCGCCACGGCCCCTTTTCTTCCCAGCTGTTCTCCGTGCAGCCCAGCCTCCTGGGATGACGTTTCATGCCATGTGACAGATGCAGCGGTCACATGGGCTGCAGCATCATCTCAGTAGGCTGGGCTGCACGGAGAACAAAGAGTCGCGTCGCTATGGCAACGCCAGGGGGTAAGCATTGGTGTTTTTTTCTTCAAATTGTTTTTCGCAGCGGTGATTTTGCTTGAAAATTGGAGCTTTTTTTCTGCCGGAATTCCCTACGAGTTTTCGAATACGCTGCAAACTTTTACGCATCACGTCTGACCTGTGGTAACATACCCTTGGGGCACCTTCAAACTTATGAATGTGATTATCTGTTTTTGTTACTTATTTTTGTTATGATTTGTTTATTTCTTCAGTTTTTTTGTTAAAGGATTAACAATTTTTTTGCTATTTGTGTAGAGCTGCTGAAATTTGGATGTAAAAATCAGAACAAATACGCACATGTGAACTATGTAAATCTGAATATGCGCTTTTAAAATCAACCCATTGACTTCTATGAGCGAAAAGTGGTACCAATACAGATCCATTAGAACATGCTGCGTATTGAAAAAAAAAAAACATGCACTTACAAAAGAAATGTAAAAAATACACAATATGGGAAAAAGTATTGGGACACACACATTACACCTACAGGAGCGTTTGACATCCCATTCTAAATCCATAGGCGTTAATATGGAGTTGGTTACCCCTTTGCAGTTAAAACATCTTCCACTCTTCTGGAAAGGCTTTCTACAAGATTTTGAATGTTGTATGTTGGAATTTTTGCCCATTCATCCAGAAAAAGCATTTGTGTTGTCAGACACTGATGTTGGATAAGAGGGTCTGGCTCGCAATCTCCGTTCTAGTTCATCCCTAAGGTGTTCGATGTGGTATAGGTCCGGCTCTATGAGGTTTGGTACCTTGCAGTCATTGAGTCACACGGAGCTTTGGCATCTATCTATGCGCCTCAGCACTCGGGGATCCCACTCTGTAACTATACGTGGTCTGCCACTTCGTGGCTGAATTGTTGTGGTACCTAAACACTTCTACTTTGCAATACTATCACTCGTAGTCGATCGTGGAATTTCTAGGAGGGAAGGAATTTCACAAATTGATCTGTTGTAACGAGGGCACCCTATTATAGTATCACGCTGGAATTCAATGACTTCTATAGAACGACCCATTCTTTCACAAGTATTTTTAGAGGCAGACTGCATGGCTAGGTGATGGATTTTATACACCTGTGGCAATGGGACTGAATCAAACACTTGGATCTGTGTCCCAATACTTTTGTCCATATGGTGTATATTGGCAACATTTTTTCAATGAAAAAACACGAATTAATACGGATCCGAAATATAAAGTGTGAATGAGTCCTTACTCCTTTGTCCTCCCACATTTACATTCACTGCACACTTTCTAATCTGGGTAGAGCCAAAAGTCTTGTTTATCCAGGCTTTTCTAAATCATGAGTGCAATGCCAGAAGACTGACCCACAGTCCGTCAGTAGGGTGGAGGCAGCAATAAAGCATATGCCATTCAGGGTCCGTGTAATCGCAAACATTACTGGTTGTCACTTTGGAAACTCAACATCGGAGTCCACAATATTTCAGAAATAAATAGACTATAAGAAGACCTCCAGGACGATTCTGGGTCATTAATGTGCAGGAAATGTTTAGATTTTAGGGATATGGTATTCGGATGTCCACACAGCTTTGGCCATGTTTTGTATATAGGGGAGGATTTTATTTTGTCAAAAAGATCTGGCCAATAGACTACGTATATAGGGAAAGTTGGGAAGTGTACAACAAAATTGCATCCAGCTAGTTTGCCTAAGCGTAGAGGTAATGAGCTTAGTTACAGACTTTCTAATGGTAAGCATGTGTTTCCCTCAAGCACAGTGTAAACAGAGGGTCAGTCCTCGGCAGGTTCCCATATGTATAGGAAAGGCCTTGTCTTCATACCACCTGCGGGTTTAGTCCCAGCTTGACTGATGTCTGCACCATACACATATGGATTTAGTGTTTGGGTCTCCACATACATCTGGCTATATAATTTAGGAAATCCAGCAGCACACATATGACCTTAAAATTTTTAAAGGGCAATCCCACTTTTGGAGCAGTCTTCAATAGTGAGTTATTAGTTATTGTATGTTGAACCGGGCATAATAGCATCTTGATTTAAGTTAAAAGGGAAGTTCTAGTAACTGATGCACCAATGCAAAGTCTGCACCATTTTTGGAGCAAATACTGGCTTTACATCACAAAATTAGATTCTTTAATATAGAATAAAGCTGCCAACATATAAAGAGTTAGAGCATTTTTTTCTGTTTACGATGTATATGCCATGTGAAATATTGTAGAGTCAAGACCAGCTACTGGAGAACCAGGACATAAAATACAAATGAAAAACAGATGCAAATGTTTAAGTAAATTGTACAAAACATTTCTGAGTTAATAAACAAGTATGACATGAGCGTCTCCATGTCACGCTCTAAGCAAACACTGTATAGTTGCAAATTTTTGTGGTATTTTTCTTTTAAAGCCAATATCATAACTTTCTAAGGCCTCGTGCATACTTCCAACACCGGTTTCACGGCCGTTTTTGACGGATCCGTGTGCTTGTTTTAGCGGCCGTGTGCACTCCGTGTTTCCATTTCCGAGCATGGTACTGTCCAGGGTGCTGAAAGAGCAGGGTTGTTCAGCGCTAGTCACTGTACAGGGTGCTGAAAGAGTTAATGGGCTGCACTGATCGGCGGTAACTCTTTCAGTACCCTGGACAGTACCATGCTCGGCGCTCGAAAAATAACATTTTAATGAAATAAAATAAAAAGTTCATACTTACTTTCCTCCTGTCCGGCCTCCAGGGATGACGTTTCATCCATGTCACCGCTGCAGCCAATCACAGGCTGTAGTGGCGGTCACGCATGTCAGGATGACGTCAGAAGGCCGGCCTCCAGGGATGACGCTTCATCCCACGTGACCGCCTCTGCAGCCAATCACAGCCTGCAGCGGCCTCTGCAGCCAATCACAGGCTGCCACGTCATACAGGAAGGTCGGACTGGAGGAAGAAGAGGGACTCGTCACCATGACAACGACCGGGTACGTATGAACTGCTTTTTATTTTATTTTTAACCAGCAGCCTCTTTTCTCTATCAGTGATTGATAGAGACAAATGGCTGCCGATTAGTGAAATATATCTGTAATGTACTTCTGCCTGCCGGCATATGGATGCCTTCCGAGTGCCTTCAGTTTTTTTGACGGCCCCATTGACTTGCATGGATGGGCCTCACGGTCACGGAATCTCAGACCAAAGTAGGACATGCTCTACTTTGGATCGGAACGGAGCAACGGGACCGTCAAAAAAACTGAAGTGTGCATGGCCCCATTAAAATGAATGGGTCAGGGTGCTAGCCGTCAGAAAAACGGCTAGCTCCCTGAAGAAAAAGACTGAAGTGGGCATGAGGCCTTAATAGGATACATTTTATTCTTTGAATTGCTTGCAATTTTTTAAAGAGGATCTGTCATCTCTCCTGACATGTCTGTTTTAGTAATAATTGTATGCCCCAAAAAATAAGGATTCTGTGTCGTATCTTTTCTTAGAACTCTACATTGTATACATTGTACCATTCCTCTGTTACTTCTCCTACAAATTTCTGAATAAATTGACAGCTGGGTGTTACCAGTCAGGGGTGTGTCCTTACCCAGACTGACAATGTCCAATCAGTGCTCACAGTCTCAGACTGTGTATGGACACGCCCCTTTGACAAGGGGAATGGTAACACCCAGTTGTCAATCTATTCATACATTTCTATGAGAAATAACGGGAACAGCACAATGCAAAGTTCTAAGAAAAGATGCTCCAGAATTGTTATTTCATGGGGAATACAAGTATTCACTAAAACAGACATGTCCGGTGACTGTTCCTCTTTAAGTACAAATTTTTAGTGGTGGTCTTATCTTAACATAGGGGGCTATGGATGAGATGGTTATACGATCTTTGTTGATTCAATAAAATGGAAAATAATACATTTCAATTAATTTTTTTCAAGTCTCAAGAGAATATATATTTTAAAAGCAGCTCCTGCGGCTATGGGGCCCATGGAGGAGGAGAATATTCCAGGTTGCCCCAATTCTTCTTCCCATTGAGTTGCATGATGCAGGGCCGGCCATGGCATGATGCATAGCTAACTGCAGCACTAGAAAGCAAAAGTGGGTAGGAATGTCTCAAGGGTCACACAGTCCTTCACTTTTACATGGTTTGGGGGGCAGGGAAAAAAAGGCCCCTTCTGTGTGATGGATAGAAGAGGGCAATGAGAGAGTTCCCTATGTCATATGTTTACCTGAATGGGAGCAATGTCACATGGGTGTTATGATTTATCCTTGATCTACTTTTGAAGAATCCTTCAGGGACACATAACTGTGCAGGTTGGGATGTTTATTGGCTTTTGGATGCGGAATGAAAGGCTGCACTGCATATTGCACAATGTACTAGGTGGTATGGTTACAATTAAGGATTCTGGTGGTCCAAAATGCTTAAGTGTTTGTGTTTTAATATATAAATAAATAAATTTTTTGGACAGATTATCATGTTTTCCTAAATTATGAAGGTCTGAGCTTTACCCAGGCTTTTCTGTGCACCTGGGATATGCTAAGGACAGAGCTGGGACTTTCTTTCTGCATTAGTAGTTTAGCAAATGACATCAATTATCATCTAAGCAAAGGCAATTTTGGTAAAGCAATACATATAGATGAAAAAAATATTGTATATTCGGCAACTCAAACCAGCAAGTGCATTTGTTTTGAATCATATTAAACCGAAGTGAAGTTCAGGAATAGATCAGTATATTGGGTAAAGAGGATGAATTGTTCTTTGTGGCGGAGAATTATGCACGTCAGTAAAAACGGTGATACTTCGTATCTGTCCGCTTGGCTAATGCAGGCTAAAATACTCTATTATTTGTAACTACAACAGAAATTGAACAGATTGTAGGTAGCTGTTTACAGATCTTGGCTTAAAGCATATTTGCTGACATTTGGCAGTATAACTAGGTCAAATCTTTGTATTTTAGATATCCTGAATTCACAAAATACTAGCAGAACTGGGTGTCAGTTGCTGTCAGGTCCGCACACCCATTCCGGTCTTTCTGAATTCTGCCTCCTAAAACGGAAGACTGTTGCCCTGGTAACCAAGACAAATGACTAGCTGGGGAGGTGTGTTACAGGCGGGCAGCTGCGACGCAGGGGATAGAATAACCATCAGATCACTGCAATGAACTAAGCATAGGGAAAAGGGACAGATTGCTCCAACAGTCCCAGTATTGGGGATAAATTACTCTCTAATTTGAGGTGATAAACCTCTGCGTATATACACATACATCAATGTTGTCCTGCTTTAGAAGCACAATCATTGATGGTGCATTACTATGATTAGGCTATGTTCACACTAGTGTCATGGCTTCCTTTTTACATTGGAAGCCTTGGCACTATGACGTACCCACTTTCCTGATCCAAACTGCCACCGACAGACCCCCATTGTCCATCAGGGTTTTTCTTCACCAATCTTTAAAAACCGCAAGAATAGCGTTGCTTGATGCACAATAGTGATGGCAACCCGCTACTGGAGGCTCTGACCGGTAGTGTGAACAGAGCCTAAGTCAAGGATTAAAAGTATTATTTTAAGTAGAAGGAAGATTTAGTGACTATGCAAAAGTAGAAATCAATTTGAGCTGTGTTAATTCAAGGTTCAATATACTGTCTAATCCTATACTGTGGTAAGCACAGGTAGGAGAATGTGCCCTCTATAGTGGAGTGTTGGGTGCAGGGGTATCACGGGTCAATTCATGCTTTGGTTTGACAGCCTATATTGGGGCAATTTTTTTCCTAACAAATAATACTAATTGATTGGAAATATATTTCAAAGAAGTTCTATATGGAGAAAAGTTTCTAAAGGGTCCACTCATAAACACTGCATTATTGGAAAGAAAAATAAAAAAAGTGGCTTAGTTGGGAGACACTTGAATATGCACATTTATTTTGGTGACCAGTTACGATTTGTAGCTATACACCCAATTGGTACATAGGACAAGCAGTGTTGATTTATATTTGTACAAATGTAGCCAGTACAAGTAAACTGATGCTTATTTGTATTAGGACTCGTCCACAGGCTGCGGAATTGCCGCGTTTTTTTCCTGCCGGATTCTCATCCACATGCTGCGTAAAATTTATGAACCAAAATGACCTGCAGTGCGTGTTTTTTCAGGCCGCAGCACGAATTGATATCACACAGTGGACCAACAATGTTGCTCAGTGGTCCAAAGTCCTGTGAAATTTTGCATTTCATTAGGAAATCCAGGTCCCAGAGTCTGGAAGAAGAGTGGAGAGGCATCAATCCAAGTTGCTTGCGGTCCAGTGTGAAGTTTCCACAGTCAGCGATGGTTTGGGGAGCCAATTTTCGAGCACTTCATGCTTCCCTCTGCTGAAAAGCTTTATGGAGATGCTGATTTCATTTTCCAGCAGGACTTGGCACCTGCCCACACTGCCAAAAGTACCAATACCTGGTTTAATAACCACAGTATCACTGTTCTTGATTGGCCAACAAACTCGCCTGACCTAAACCCCACAGAGAATCTATGGGGTATCGTCAAGAGGAAGATGAGACACCAAACCCAACAATGCAGACGAGCTAATGGCTATCAAAGCAACCTGGGCTTCCATAATACCTCATCAGTGCCGCAGGCTGATCGCCCCCGTGCCACGCCGCATTTATGCAGTAATTCATGCAAAAGGAGCCCCGACCAAGTATTGAGGGCATATACTGTACATACTTTTCAGTAGGCCAACATTTCGGTATTAAAAATCATTTTTGAAATTGGGCTTATATAATTTTCTAATTTTCTGAGACACTAAATTTTGGGTTTTCATTACCTGTTACCATAATCAGCAACATTAAAAGAAAAAATGCTGGAAATAGATCACTCTGTGTGTAATGAATCTATACAATATATAGGAGCTTCACTTTTTGAATTGAATTACTGAAATACATTTTTTGATATTCTAATTCACTGAGAAGGACTAATATATACATTCGTACAGAAGTTACATTTGGCGACATATAGTAATGGTCTCAACCATATATATATATATATATATATATATATATATATATATATATATATATATATATATAATACGTCATCCTTGTATAATTTATGGTATGCCTAAACTGTCAAATGGCCTAGAGCGGAGCAATCCAAAATAATTCCCCGCCCTGAACTCAGAAGCAATTGTAAAATAACCAATTAATTATTCTATATGAGGATCCCGCTCACAGCCAAACTCCACTTTCTTTTCCTATATACTCCCTTCTCAAGGTTGATAAGCCAATTAACTTTATTAATAAATTCTTGTGTCGAAGGACTCAATGTATTTATCCAATATATGCCCACCAGCATTTCGTTTTCCCTCATCATGAAGCTTCCTGGCTTCCAACCCCCAGCATTTTATTGATAGGCAGATAGCTGATGCTTTCCCGATTATATACAAACCCTTTGACAGCCTACTGTGCGATTGGGTCTTCTCATAAGACTATAGACTGATAGACTAAATATATAGGTAGAGTGCGCTGGCTGGTGAAACCTAGCAAGTAGCATGTAATTTTGGCTAATTGAGAATAAAGAAGGACTGGGGATTGTACCCATTCATCGGTCCCACCTGACGATGACTCTCAAATACGCTACTAGGGTTTTATTGGAGTGTTACATAATTACATAGTTACATAGTTACATAGTTAGTACGGCTGAAAAAAGACACATGTCCAATCAAGTTCAACCAAGGGAAGGGAAAAGGGAAGGAAAAATTTCTACACATAGGAGCTAATATTTTTTTGTTCTAGGAAATTATCTAACCCTTTTTTAAAGCCATCTACTGTCCCTGCTGTGACCAGCTCCTGCGGTAGACTATTCCATAGGTTCACAGTTCTCACTGTAAAGAAGCCTTGTCGCCTCTGCAGCTTGAACCTTTTTTTCTCCAGACGGAGGGAGTGCCCCCTTGTTTTTTGAGGGGGTTTTACAAGGAACAGGATTTCACCATATTTTTTGTATGTGCCATTAATATATTTATATAAGTTAATCATGTCCCCCCTTAGTCGTCTTTTTTCAAGGCTAAATAGGTTTAATTCTTTCAATCTTTCCTCATAACTTAAATTCTCCATGCCCCTAATTAGCTTCGTTGCTCTTCTTTGTATTTTTTCCAACTCCAGGGCATCCTTTCTATGAACTGGAGCCCAGAACTGAACTGCATATTCTAGATGAGGCCTCACTAATGCTTTGTAAAGTGGTAATATTACATCCCTGTCCCGCGAGTCCATGCCTCTTTTAATACACGACAATATCCTGCTGGCCTTTGAAGCAGCTGATTGACACTGCATGCTGTTATTGAGTTTATGATTTACAAGTACACCCAGATCCTTCTCAACAAGTGACTCCCCCAGTGTAGCTCCCCCTAGGACATATGATGCATGCAGGTTGTTGGTACCCAGATGCATAACTTTACATTTATCTACATTAAACTTCATCTGCCAAGTGGACGCCCAAACACTTAGTTTGTTTAAATCTGCCTGTAATTCATGAACATCTTCCATAGTCTGAACTATATTACATAGCTTGGTGTCATCTGCAAAAATAGAAATAGTGCTATTAATCCCATCCTCTATATCATTAATAAATAAGTTGAATAATAGTGGTCCCAGCACTGAACCCTGGGGTACACCACTTATAACTGGGGACCATTCAGAGTAGGAATCATTGACCACAACTCTCTGGATACGGTCCTTGAGCCAATTCTCAATCCAATTACAAACTATATTTTCTAAACCTATAGTCCTTAATTTACTCATTAGGCGTCTATGGGGGACAGTGTCAAATGCCTTTGCAAAGTCCAAAAACACTAAATCCACAGCGGCCCCTCTGTCTAGACTTCTGCTCACCTCTTCATAAAAACAGATTAGGTTAGTTTGACAACTTCTGTCCTTAGTAAAACCGTGCTGGCTGTCACTTATAATGCTATTTATTGTCACATAATCCTGTATATAGTCCCTCAATAGCCCCTCAAACATTTTCCCCACGATGGATGTTAAAGAGGCTCTGTCACCAGATTTTGCAGCCCCTATCTGCTATTGCAGCAGATAGGCGCTGCAATGTAGATTACAGTAACGTTTTTATTTTTAAAAAACGAGCATTTTTGGCCAAGTTATGACCATTTTCGTATTTATGCAAATGAGGTTTGCAAAAGTACAACTGGGCGTGTTGAAAAGTAAAAGTACAACTGGGCGTGTATTATGTGCGTACATCGGGGCGTGTTTACTACTTTTACTAGCTGGGCGTTCTGATGAGAAGTATCATCCACTTCTCTTCAGAACGCCCAGCTTCTGGCAGTGCAGATCTGTGACGTCACTCACAGGTCCTGCATCGTGTCGGCACCAGAGGCTACAGTTGATTCTGCAGCAGCATCAGCATTTGCAGGTAAGTAGCTACATCGACTTACCTGCAAACGCCGATGCTGCTGCAGAATCCTCTGTAGCCTCTGGTGCCGATGTGTCCCCGCTCGTCTGACACGATGCAGGACCTGTGAGTGACGTCACAGCGTGATCTCTGTAGAACACGCTGTGTCTGCACTGCCAGAAGCTGGGCGTTGTGAAGAGAAGTGGATGACACTTCTATACACAACGCCCAGCTAGTAAAAGTAGTAAACACGCCCCGATGTACGCACATAATACACGCCCAGTTGTACTTTTACTTTTCAACACGCCCAGTTGTACTTTTGCAAGCCTCATTTGCATAGATACGAAAATGGTCATAACTTGGCCAAAAATGCTCGTTTTTTAAAAATAAAAACGTTACTGTAATCTACATTGCAGCGCCTATCTGCTGCAATAGCAGATAGGGGCTGCAAAATCTGGTGACAGAGCCTCTTTAAGCTTACTGGTCTATAATTACCTGGGGAAGACCTAGAGCCCTTTTTGAAAATAGGCACCACATTTGCCCTGCGCCAGTCCCTTGGCACTATACCAGTTACTAGAGATTCTCTGAATATTATGAAAAGGGGGACAGAAATAACTGAACTAAGCTCTTTAAGAATTCTAGGGTGTAACCCATCTGGTCCCGGGGCCTTGTGCACATTTATTTTATTTAATATAGCTTGGACCATCTCTACATTCATCCAATTCAGTATATCAACTGATATATTAACAGCACTGGCACCGGCTACATCAGCTGCTCCTTCTTCAGTTGTATATACAGAGCTAAAGAACCCATTTAGTAACTCTGCCTTCTCTTGATCCCTTGTGATCAACTCCCCATTACCATTATCTAGGGGTCCTACATGTTCAGACCTGGGCTTTTTTGCATTTATATGCTTGAAGAATTTTTTAGGATTTGTTTTACTATCCTTGGCCACCTGCCTTTCATTTTGTATTTTTGCTAATTTTATTACATTTTTACAGATTTTATTAAGCTCTTTATATTTTACAAAGGCTGCAGCTGTACCCTCAGATTTGTATTTTTTAAATGCCCTTTTTTTGTCATGTATTGCCCCTTTCACAGAAGGTGTAAGCCATGTGGGGTTTAATTTGAGTCGTTTATACTTGTTACCTATAGGAATACATTTTGCACTATAATAACTCAAAGTAGATTTGAAAATCTCCCATTTATCATTTGTTCCATTATTTGACATTAGTTCTTCCCAGTCTATATCCTGAATTGCCGCCCTCATCCTGGGGAAATCGGCTTTCTTAAAATTAAATGTTTTTGCCCTCCCAGCCTGCGTTTGTTTTTTACAGTATAGGTAAAATGTAACTGTAATGGTGGGGGGGGTAGGGAAACGGACAAGTGAGCCCTAATCTACCCGCCACTCTGTCCCTGCCTACTTGCAACGACCCGCCCTAGGCGACGGGGTACAACTGGGCGGCGGTCCCTGCGCTCAGTAAGTGCATGACAAACACGACAAACAAACAAGGGAATACAAGCAAGGGAAATGGGCAGTTGCTCGCGGAAACACCGTGAGCAACAGAGTAGTGAACGAGCCGAGTCAAGCCAGGAGAGTGCGAGGTACAAAGCGAAAAGCAGAAGAGTAGTCGGTAAGCCGGGGTCTGTATGGAGCAGGATCAAAAGGTAGCAGGAGCTGTAGCTGGGCCAGGAAACCTCAAGGAAAGAATTCACAAGCACAGATGGACAGGAAGAGCAGGCTTAAATAGACCGAGGGCGGGAGCTAGCTGAGTCTGGCCAGGTTGCGATAGGCTCTCCCACTCCTAAGCCTGCCAGCCTGAGTGGAGGAAGCTGGTGTCTGTCTCAGGGATGTACACTCAGGTGTTGACTGATTAATTCTGGGAATTAACCCCGAAGCAGTGCCTGGCAGATCCTTTACAGTACCCCCCCTTTTATGAGGGGCCACCGGACCCTTTCTAAGTGGACCTGGCTTACTGGGGAAACGCAGGTGGAACCTCCTGACCAATACCCCAGCGTGAACATCCCGGGCGGGTACCCAAGTCCTCTCCTCGGGCCCGTATCCTCTCCAATGGACCAGGTACTGGAGGGAGCCTTGGACCATCTTGCTGTCCACGATCCTGGCCACCTCAAATTCCACCCCCTCAGGGGTGAGGACGGGAACAGGAGGTTTCCTCGAGGGGGCCAAGGACGGGGAGCAGCGTTTCAGGAGGGAGGCATGAAACACGTTGTGTATACGAAAAGACGGGGGTAACTCCAGCCGGAAAGAGACAGGACTGAGGACCTCAATGACCTTATACGGCCCAATAAACCGGGGAGCAAACTTTTTGGACGGAACCTTGAGACGCAAGTTCCTGGATGACAACCACACCAGATCCCCGACCACAAACAGGGGGTTAGCAGAACGTCTTCTATCGGCCTGAGCCTTCTGTATGCTCTGGGACACCTCTAGGTTCTTCTGAACCTGGGCCCAGACTGTGCACAGATCCCGATGAACGACCTCCACCTCGGGATTGTTGGAACAACCAGGTGAAACGGAGGAGAACCGTGGATTAAACCCAAAATTACAGAAAAAGGGAGAGACCCCTGATGAGTTACTGACCCGGTTATTAAGGGAAAATTCGGCGAGGGGAATGAAAGAAACCCAATCAAATTGACAGTCAGAGACAAAACATCTTAAGTATTGTTCTAGAGACTGATTAGTCCTCTCCGTTTGGCCATTGGTTTCAGGATGGAAAGCAGAGGAGAAGGACAGATCAATCCCCAACTTATTACAGAAGGCTCTCCAAAACAATGAAACAAATTGTACCCCTCTGTCAGAAACAATATTGACGGGGACCCCATGGAGACGCAGGATGTGTTTGATAAACAAGGTAGCCAACGTCTTGGCGTTGGGTAGTTTCTTGAGGGGCACAAAGTGGCACATTTTACTGAAGCGGTCTACCACCACCCACACCACCGACTTGCCTTGGGATGGAGGCAAATCGGTGATAAAATCCATGGAGATATGTGTCCAAGGTCTCTGGGGAATGGGCAACGAACGCAGTAAGCCCGCTGGTCGGGACCTGGGAGTCTTGGACCTGGCACAAACCTCACAGGCGGCGACGTAGGCCTTAACGTCTTTAGGCAAACCAGGCCACCAATAATTTCTGGTAATGAGGTGTTTGGTACCCAGGATGCCTGGATGGCCAGATAGTGCGGAGTCGTGATTTTCCCTAAGTACCCTTAGCCGGAATTGCAGGGGAACAAACAGCTTGTTCTCAGGAAGGTTCCCAGGAGCTGAACCTTGATCAGCAGCAATTTCAGAGACTAAATCGGACTCGATAGAGGAAATGACTATACCTGGAGGCAAAATACAAACAGGATCTTCCTCCGAAGGAGGGCTGGCCATGAAGCTACGCGACAGTGCATCCGCCTTAATATTTTTAGACCCGGCCCTATAGGTAACCAAAAAATTGAATCTGGTAAAAAACAACGCCCATCGAGCTTGTCTCGGGTTTAGCCTCCGGGCAGATTCTAGGAAAACCAGATTCTTGTGGTCGGTAAGGACCGTTACCTGGTGCCTAGCCCCCTCCAGGAAGTGGCGCCACTCTTCAAATGCCCATTTAATGGCTAAAAGTTCGCGGTTGCCAATATCATAGTTACACTCCGTGGGCGAAAACTTCCTAGAAAAGTAAGCACAGGGGCGGAGATGGGTGAGGGAGCTGGTACCCTGGGACAAGACGGCCCCCACTCCCACCTCGGACGCGTCAACCTCCACAATAAATGGCTCCCTTTGGTTGGGCTGAACCAGCACGGGGGCCGAGATAAAGCACTTCTTGAGGGTCTCAAAAGCCTGGACGGCCTCAGGGGGCCAATGGAGGACATCAGCACCCTTGCGAGTGAGGTCCGTAAGAGGCTTAGCGACGACCGAGAAGTTAGCAATAAATCTCCTGTAATAGTTAGCGAACCCCAAAAAACACTGTAGCGCTTTCAGGGAGGCCGGTTGGACCCATTCAGCCACAGCCTGAACCTTGGCAGGGTCCATGCGGAATTCATGAGGAGTGAGGATTTGACCTAAAAATGGTATCTCCTGTACCCCAAATACACATTTTTCGATTTTGGCAAACAGTTTGTTTTCTCGAAGGACCTGGAGCACTTTCCTGACATGCTCTATGTGGGAGGACCAGTCCCTGGAAAACACCAATATGTCATCAAGGTACACTACAAGAAATATCCCCAGGTAATTTCTCAAAATCTCATTTATGAAGTTCTGGAAGACCGCAGGGGCATTGCACAACCCAAAGGGCATGACGAGGTATTCGAAATGGCCTTCGGGCGTGTTAAACGCAGTCTTCCACTCATCCCCCTCTTTGATGCGAATAAGGTTATACGCCCCCGTAGATCCAATTTAGAGAACCATTGGGCCCCCTGAACCTGATTAAAGAGATCAGGAATCAAAGGAAGGGGATACTGGTTCCTTACCGTGACCTTATTCAGGCCACGGTAGTCAATGCATGGCCTAAGACCCCCATCCTTCTTCCCTACGAAGAAGAAGCCAGCACCTACCGGAGAAGAA
This sequence comes from Rhinoderma darwinii, assembly GCF_050947455.1. Lineage (NCBI taxonomy): Eukaryota > Metazoa > Chordata > Amphibia > Anura > Rhinodermatidae > Rhinoderma > Rhinoderma darwinii. The sequence goes on from NC_134688.1 coordinate 96,845,189, forward strand.
GAGGGACGAATGTAACCCTTGGCCAGGGATTCCTGGATATACTCCCTCATGGCTTCACGTTCGGGACAAGAAAGGTTAAATATCCTACCCTTAGGAAGCTTAGCTCCTGGTACCAATTCGATAGCGCAATCGTATTCTCTATGAGGCGGTAATACTTCGGAGGCCTCTTTAGAGAAAACATCAGCGAAGTCCTGAACAAACTCGGGTAGCGTATTCACCTCCTTAGGGGGAGAAATAGAATTAACAGAAAAACATGACGTACAACATTCATTACCCCATTTGGTTAGCTCCCCAGTATTCCAGTCAAACGTAGGATTATGCAACTGCAACCAGGGAAGACCTAGAACCAAATCGTACGATAATCCCTGCATCAATAGTACAGAGCATTGCTCCAAATGCATGGAGCCAACAAGGAGTTCAAAAACAGGGGTATGCTGTGTAAAATAACCATTAGCAAGAGGAGTGGAGTCGATACCCACTACCGGAACAGGTTTAGGCAAATCAATCAGAAGCATAGCGAGAGACATAGCAAATTCCACAGACATGATATTAGTAGAGGACCCTGAATCCACGAAGGCACTGCCGGTAGCAGACCTACCACCAAAAGAGACCTGAAAGGGAAGCAATATCTTAGTACGTTTCATATTTACGGGAAATACCTGTGCGCCCAAGTGACCTCCCCGATGATCACTTAGACGCGGGAGCTCTCTGACAGCATTCTTACGCTTGGGACAGTTGTTTACTTGATGCTTGACATCCCCACAGTAGAAGCAGAGACCATTCTTCCTGCGGAATTCTCTACGTTGTTGAGGGGACACGGAGGCCCCGAGTTGCATAGGTATTTCTGAGTCTTTAGGGGAGAAACGAAGCAACGGGACTTCGGGAGGCATCATGGGGGAGTCGGAGGAAAAAACACATAAACGTTCACGTTGTCGTTCCCTGAGACGTCGGTCAAGTCGTACCACTAAAGCCATAACCTGGTCTAAGGAGTCAGAAGAGGGATAACTAACTAGCAGGTCTTTCAGGGCATTCGACAGACCCAACCTAAACTGGCACCTTAAGGCAGGGTCATTCCACCGAGAAGCTACGCACCACTTCCTAAAGTCAGAGCAATACTCCTCAACAGGTCTCTTACCCTGACGTAAGGTCACCAGCTGACTCTCGGCAAAGGCAGTTCTGTCAGTCTCGTCATAAATAAGTCCGAGGGCAGAAAAGAAACAATCAACGGAGGAAAGTTCAGGGGCGCCAGGAGCCAAGGAGAAGGCCCACTCTTGGGGCCCTTCCTGGAGCCGGGACATAATTATACCCACCCGCTGGCTCTCAGAACCTGAGGAGTGAGGCTTTAAGCGAAAGTAAAGCCTACAACTCTCCCGAAAGGAGAGAAAAGCCCTCCGGTCACCTGAGAACCGGTCGGGCAACTTGAGGTGGGGTTCAAGGGGTGCGGTGAGGGGAACTACCAAGGTAGCATCAGGCTGGTTGACCCTCTGAGCCAGGGCCTGGACCTGTAGGGAGAGACCCTGCATTTGCTGAGCCAGGGTTTCACGGGGTTCCATAATGGTGTCAGGGACCAGGGTAGACTAGGTATAGGGCTTGTGAATTTGTAATGGTGGGGGGGGTAGGGAAACGGACAAGTGAGCCCTAATCTACCCGCCACTCTGTCCCTGCCTACTTGCAACGACCCGCCCTAGGCGACGGGGTACAACTGGGCGGCGGTCCCTGCGCTCAGTAAGTGCGTGACAAACACGACAAACAAACAAGGGAATACAAGCAAGGGAAATGGGCAGTTGCTCGCGGAAACACCGTGAGCAACAGAGTAGTGAACGAGCCGAGTCAAGCCAGGAGAGTGCGAGGTACAAAGCGAAAAGCAGAAGAGTAGTCGGTAAGCCGGGGTCTGTATGGAGCAGGATCAAAAGGTAGCAGGAGCTGTAGCTGGGCCAGGAAACCTCAAGGAAAGAATTCACAAGCACAGATGGACAGGAAGAGCAGGCTTAAATAGACCGAGGGCGGGAGCTAGCTGAGTCTGGCCAGGTTGCGATAGGCTCTCCCACTCCTAAGCCTGCCAGCCTGAGTGGAGGAAGCTGGTGTCTGTCTCAGGGATGTACACTCAGGTGTTGACTGATTAATTCTGGGAATTAACCCCGAAGCAGTGCCTGGCAGATCCTTTACAGTAACTATATTATGATCACTGTTACCGAGGTTTTCACGAACATTGACATTCCCAACAAGATCTGCATTATTAGAAATGACCAGATCCAACAGAGCTTCACCTCTAGTCGGGTCTTCCACAAACTGGCCCATAAAATTTTCCTGCAACAGGTTGATGAAATGTCTCCCCTTTGCAGTTGAAGCCGAACCATGACACCAATTAATATCCCGGAAATTAAAATCTCCCATTATCACTACAGTACCCGCCTGTGCAGCCTGCTCCATCTGTTTATATATCTGACCTTCCATCTCCTCAGTTATATTGGGGGGTCTATAGATTACACCAAAAGTTATTTTTTCAGTGTTTACCTCCCTTTCTAGTTCCACCCACAAGGTTTCAACCTCCTCACAGTATTCACCCACTATTGTCTCTTTCACACTCGCCTTCATATCATTTCTCACATACAGACATACACCACCACCTTTCCTATTTGTCCTGTCTTTCCGAAAAAGTGTAAAACCCTGTAGATTTACAGCCCAGTCATGTGAAGAGTCCAGCCATGTTTCAGCAACACCAACTATATCTATATTTTCTTCCAGTATCAAGGCCTCCAGCTCCCCCATTTTGCTTGCTAGACTTCTGGCATTTGTGAACATACACTTTAACTTGCCTGTCAGTTTTTCACTTTTATTATCAGAAATGTGATTTGACATTAATCGGGCCTTTTTATTTACACTGATGTTTTGTAACGAAAGGATCTCCTTATCTTGTTGTCTAGTCCTCTCCCCACATTCTGTTTCTCCCCCCACCAATATAGTCTGACCCCTCTCTAACCTGGCTACCCCTTTTTTTTCTACATTGACCTCCCTCCTCAGCCCTAGTTTAAATACTCCGCCACCCCAGCTAGAATTCTCTCCCCCAGCACAGCGGACCCCCTTCCATTTAGGTGCAAATCATCTGCAGAATACAGTTTGTACCCCAATGAAAAGTCAGCCCAGTGCTCTAGGAACCCAAATCCTTCTCCTCTACACCAAGACTTCAGCCATGCATTTAACTCCCTGAGCTCCCGCGGTCTTTCCTGTGATGCGCATGGCACAGGCAGTATTCCTGAGAATACTACTTTGGAGGTCCTTCCCTTCAGTTTGTAGCCTAGTTCTTTAAAATTATTCTTAAGGCTCCTCCACCTACCATTTATTCTGTCGTTGGTACCGACATGGACCACGACAGCTGGATCATCACCAGCCCCTCCCAGCAATTTGTCCACCCGTTCCACCACATGCCGAACCCTGGCACCAGGGAGACAGCAAACCATTCGGTTGAGGTGGTCTTGGCGACAAATTATTCTATCCGTCTTCCTGATTATAGAATCCCCTACGACTATCAATTGTCTTGGCTTACCTGCATTACCATCCCGCCGACTACTAGCTGGGCTGTTCTCCCGGCTGTTAGGGAGATCAGTATCCACTAGGGCTGCCATTTCTGAGACTGACACCCTCGCATCATCACCCAACTTGGCAATTTTGCCTGGAATGTCAGAAACCGGAATGGCCTTCCTTTTCTTTGACCCCTTTCTACTGCCCCTAACTACATTAACCCAGCTACTTACCTGATCCTGCTCACCCATGTCTTCACCCTCCAGTTCAAACCCACTAACTGCATGCTCTGTGAGCAGCAAGCTCCGCTCAAAATTGTCTATCCTCCTCAGTGTTGCATTCTGCTCCTCCAGATCTCTAATACGAGCTTCCAGGTGAACAACATGCTCACATCTGCCACAGAGATATTCACCCTGGAACTCCGGCTCCAGTCGTGCATACATATGGCAAACTGTGCACTGAAGAAAACCTCCAATCTTGCTATCCATTATCCAAGTTACATTATCCAAGTTGTCAAGACAATATCCTTATATATAACAGGAAATCTATTATGTGCCTACGGTTTCCAGACATTATGTGCACCAGCTGCTAATTGTAATTTTTCGGCGAGCTTGATAAGAATACTTTGTTTTAAGCTGATGCTGTGAGGCCTGGCTTTGATGTTGACACAGCATTAATAGGTAAAGATACCTAGCAACGCTGCCTAGTGAATTACGCATTAGTTAGGCTTAAAAAGAAAAAAATTGACAGAAAATAGAAGTATAAAGTGTGCAAGTAGCAATACAGCTTACCAGTGTTAAATCCTGAACTATTTTTAATAAAATGTTGTGTATAGTGTTTAATTTTTGTTACTCATTTCTATCTTTATTTTTTTTTTCTGTCAGGCAACCCTGAAACAAATGGATGCTGTGACGAGCAGAAGCCTGAAAAGAAAATTTGAAGAAGTAGATGCTGGCTCGCCAATTTCTACATCAAAAGATTCTGACGATGAGATCTCAAACAGCGATAGTGCAGATAGCTGTGACAGCATTAATGCTCCGACCACCACTGAACTTATCCGTAAGTTTATTTTCAGGAGGGCTATTGTGTAGTATAACTGGCGTGTTTTATTCTTGTTGGCTTAAAGGTGTTTTCCAGGATTTAATGTTCATGGCCTTCGTTCTTAGGATGGTGTGTGATAAGCTATCTGTACCATGTCCTGGGGAACTATGTTTAGCTGTATTAAATAATATATCTTTCATGGGTTTCCCTTGCCATTAGAAGTTTGTGCTTCTGTAACTGGAACAGGACGTTTCAACCATAACCAACCAATTTGGAGGCTGTGGAGGGCTGTCTTAAAGGGGTCGCCTAACAGGCATTGGTGGGTTATGTCATCAATGATCGATTGGTGGTATTCCCTGTGACCGCCTCTGATTGCTAGAATGAAGTGGCAACGACACTAGGAAAGTGTCATTCCACTTACACCAATTTGCCACTTTGATCAAGTGATCAGTAGGGGTCACAGTGGTCGGACCCCTACCAATCAGACATTTATGGCATATCCTAGCAGTATGCGATCAATGTCTGTCATGAGGCAACCCTTTTAAGTAGTCCAACCTGTAAACAAGTACATTCTCCCTGCTCCCTCCTTTTTTCCTTCTCCTGTCTACATGTTTGTCAGTCATGTCAATGTTACTCTCATAGTCACTATCCCTTTGCCTACCCTGATTAGTACATAAGGAGAAAGCACTCCTAGTCAGATAAGAAGAAAATAAAATAAAACCTCAATGGGGAGAATCATGCAAACCCCTCCTATGATCGTGAGCTGATCAAAAACAGCTATACAAAATATGGGGAGACATGCAATTCAGTGCACATCAGTTTCGGAGATATTAATGATTTTGACAACCAGTGCGGCTGCACTTCTTGCTGTTACTTTTGCAAAATCGCCAAACAAAACAGAAAAATGCCAATATAAAGTAAAAGGAATGCAATAACCAGTCACTCCAGCTTATTTACTCATATATGGCCATTTTCACTTTTTAAATCCCCATTGTTCTGCTAATTTATAGCTCATACTGGCTATATCTCAACCAGAAGTGACAGGAGATGTTGACATTATACCTAGTGTTATACTTTTTTTTTTTTTTAATGTGTCAAATTTGGGAGGGAAAATGGCTTATTTTGTTAAAGAATATAGTCCTTTAAATTGAAGTGGGTCTGTCCGCCAAATATGCTGCCCTTTGTAAGGGCAGGTTATTACAGCTACAGGTTCGCACTTCTATTATCCAAAATGCCACATAAAAAAATATGAGCAATAAAAGAATACACGCATGAACAATTAATGGACCCAGGTAGCTGGTGGGCTAAATTTATAAGCAATAAACCAAATTGGCAATGGCAAAAGAATAAGCCCTTGTTTCCCAGGTACCTAACATATATTTGTAAATATCATAAAACGTAACTTTTAATTATATTAGAGAGCAAACAAACACACACAGTGATTAAAAATGGTCATTGCGGACTATTGGTCCAAATAATTGTGTATATAGTGTCAATTTGACAATGTATCAGTCTTATTGTAAAGTCTATATGATGTATCAAAGCCACATAGTGTGTCAAGTGTCAGAGCTACACTGTTCTCTCCACAGAGTCGATGCAAAGCTAGTGAATAACCAATGTCTAGATGGCTATGACGAGTACCAAGCAGTGGCTGCAGTCCGCTTACAAGAGGACACTACATAAGACCGCATTAATATGTTTAAAAATAGGAATTCTCATAGCCCCCCCCGGTGACATGTTTCACCACAACAGTGGCATCTTCAGGGGTATCGGGGCTTATGGCGGCGAGCACGAGAGCATCCCCCTTTTTATAAGCTTCCTCCTCGTGTCGCTTAGAGCGGTCTACGTCATAACCAATCAGAGCGGCAATGCAAGTCGGGCATCCCTGAGGTGACATTGACAGATGCATGCTCTAATAGAATGTATCGGTGTTTGGCCAATCACTGGCCATCTTCTGCGCCTGCTCGATCCGGCAAAATACTAGCAACGAAATGATAAGTGCAGATTATACACCACTGTGCATGTCAGTGGACTTGGCTTCTAAGCAGGTAACAGATTAGATTGTGAATTTAGCTTCTATAGAGCAAAAGGTAGAATAGATTATAATAGGATAGATTCTATGCTTAGGATTAGATCATAGACTTCCGAAGGAGAGTGTCTAAATGGGATATTTACAATAAGAGTGATAAATTGACAATGTATACACAATTATTTTGATCAATAGTCCGCAATGACCGTTTTTAATGTGTGTTTGTTTGCTCTCTAATATAATTAAAAGTTAAGTTATGATATTTACAAATATATGTTAGGTACCTGGGAAACAAGGGCTTAATCTTTTGCCATTGGCAATTTGGTTTATTGCTTATGAAAGAATACAGCGTACTCCTAGTTCTGTCTGCTGTATTCATGAGGGGAGCACTCCCCCGCCTCTTCCCACCCCTCTCCACAGTGATTGACAGGTTGCGGTGTATATGTGCGTACAAAGCAGCCTGTCAGTCACTGTGGGGGAGCGCTTCCCTTATGGATACAGCGGACTCATAACTATGAGTCCGGTGTAATCTTTCATCGCTCCTATTACCCAAACTACATAAAATGTTGCCATCTTTGTTAATAAATGTACTAACCACAGCTGTAATAGAGCAGCATAGTCTGATGACAGATCCGCTTTCATTTAAATTGGACTCTCTTTGTATTTAATTCAGCAACATCCATCCTGAAGCGGCAGAAACTTCTGAGACAAAAGAACGTCCGTTTTGACCAGGTTACTGTCTATTACTTCTCGCGTCGCCAAGGATTCACCAGTGTGCCAAGCCAAGGTGGTAGCTCCTTGGGAATGGCCCAGCACCACAACTCCGTGCGAAAGTACACGCTCTGTGAATTTGCCCAGGAACAAGAGGTGACACATCGAGAAATCCTACGTGAGCACTTAAAGGAGGAGAAACTTCACACAAGGAAGATGAAGGTGAGTCACAGGCTGTTCATCAATTCTACCTGCGCTTAGAGCCTGAGTCAATAATGCTGCGTTTGATCATAGTGATGTCATAGTCATATTTACTAGCAAATTGATGGTATACATCATGGACATGATGAAATATTCATAGATAGCATCTCCACAAACAAGCTGAGTACATGGCATCTATACACAGGAAGAATTGAATGATGAACCTACTGTTAATACCAAAATGTATCTTTGATGGTTCACAAATATAAAAATGATAGCACCAACACAAAGCAATGGTCTCAATATCTAAGTGTTTGAACAAGTCAGGATCTAAACAAACGCTCCCAAATCCAAATGAACACCTATGGAGATGAGTGCTAGACCCAAGAAATGGAATAAAAAAATATAAAGTTTTTTGATATTCATTAAAAACATACAAATTGTAAAAAGCGAAAAGGCACAGACCACATAAAACAGAAATGGGTATCATGGACAAAATATCTAGTCATGTAAGTAAGGAAGATGAGCAACCCACCAGACCTGTAATTCAAGTTATAATGGTAAGCCAAACGTACGTCGGGTGTTTCTGGGTATGCATGGCTACTGGTCTCAGGCACTTGCCTCATTGACTTTTGTATCTTTTAAGGCACTTGCCTTACTAACTATTGCATTTCTTTGATAGGCTTGCAGGTTTTCATAATGTTTCATTTGTTACGGTCTTATTTGCACTAGTGGCTTGACCATCCTGCCCCTACTATTATAACTTGAATTACAGGTCTGGTGGGTTGCTCATCTTCCTTACTTATGTGACCAGATATTTTGTCCATAATACCCATTTCTGTTTTATGTGGTCTGTACCTTTTCTCTTTTTTACAATATGTATGTTTTTAATGTATATCAATAAACTTTTTTTATTGCATTTCTTGGGTTTAGCACTCATCTCTATAGGTGTTCATTTGAATATAAAACTGATCCATATCAAAAACACGCAACCACGATGCAGTAAGCATACAGACCCAAGAGACAAATTTTGCACCTTCCTGGGGTATGCACCTACACACCTTTAGACACTATTTAATATATTTTCACTAGAACTCCAAAGCAGCCTATAAAAACTTTGGTATACAGGTGTAGAAAGTTACCATGGAACTGTGTTTTGCATGTTGCGTCACAGGGAAACTCCATAAATTGCCAGGTGGAAAAAGGTCACATCTCCAGATTCAATGGAGGCGGGTACTGGCGCGTCAGTGTACCCCCACTACACATATTGGTCTGAAGTGCGCATGCTATAGTTAATGAAAAGTTTAGACCCCATAGAATACATGTTTGGATAGAACATATTAACACATTAATTGTCTTTAACCAGAAAATTGTTACTTAGGCCAGTTTCACATGAGCCTATAAGGTCTATAGTTAGCTACCTGTGATCCTGCTAGTTCGGGCCATCAGTCCTGCGATCAGGCCAGGATTTGTTGCCATAATACAGATAAAACCATGCGCCTGTTTTATGCTTGTGAAAAAGGATAAAAGGGGAGAAAGAAAGCTGAGATAGGAGTATTCTGGTGGGGTCTACACTCTATAAAAGAGCTTTAGGGTCAGTTCACACAGCGTTTTTCTGACACAGAAACAGTATCTGAATCAGAGCCAAAAGACTCCCTAAATCGCCACCCATTTATTTTAAATAAGAGGCGGAGTAGTTTTTCCTGGCGGCTTTTGTTGGAGTGGTTTCCGCCTCTGAACATTCATTGAAATCAATGGGAGGCAAAAAGAAGCCCGGGGCACTCGCTAAGTGTTTTTTCTTGCAGTTTTAGACCATAAATCGTCCGTGTGTTTTGCATTTAATTTATTTTAAAAAAACGTGTCAAGAAACACTGGCATTTCAAAATCTGCCTCAAAATTCCTGAAGGAAATTTTGCCTGTCCATGTGCCTGTCTATGACATGGAGGGAATAGGGCTTTCACCAGTTAACTAATTTTTCTGATCAATAAAACAGTGGATCTGTCAGTGTGCAAAAAAAATATTGCTGTTATATTAATCCGGTGAAAAAAAATGTGGGAAAAAAACAAACCAGTGATCACCATAGTGTCCCCTCCATGTCACAGGCAGGTACAGGGACCCCAGAAGCATCTCTACAGTGTCAGTACCCTTTAGATAAAACCCCTCCCCTAAATGACTGCTTCAGTTTGAAATGGGGGAGTGGGATATTAGGGTTATCTCCAGTCAATGCCTGAATTTTCTGGTATTAACTGTATTTAAGTTTTAATTTGTTTTGATTTTGGTTATTACTCTCTTTCAGCTTTAACATTTTTGGTCACCAATGTTTTGTGACAAGTAAATGAATGACCCTTTACTCTATCTTGAGTTTCCATTGCTACAATCCCAAATTATGTAATTTGATTTGAAAACCTGATACTTGAGTCCTCGCTGTGATAGTTAAATGTTTTTAGTATTCTTGACTTTCTCTGCACATGGTGTGTTTTTGTAGTGTGTATTATGAGAGAACTGTTCTTCTTCTGACCTCGGGCTTGTGTGACACATATTTGGCCTGCCTTTGGCATAATACCCCCTTCCTCTGACAAATGCATTTTAAGTTTAAAGGGGTTGTCTACTTTCAGCAAATGAATGTTATTTTTTTTATATAATTAAAAGTTATCCAATTTTCCAATATACTATCTATAGTTTTCAAGATCTCGGCTTGTCGTTATTCAGTAGGAACATTTATTGTTTACTTCCAGTGGATATAATTCTGTCCATGGTCACATGATGAACACACAGGTACACGGCTCGTTAGTTACAATATGTGTATCAGAACTGTGTCTTCTAATTGTCAGTGCACCTGTGTGTCATCACATGATCATGGACAGAAGTTTATTCACTGGAAGTAAACATTGAATGTACCTACTGAATGACAACAAGCAGAGATCTTGAAAACTGTGAAGAATTATTATCGAAAGTATATTGGAAAATTGTATAACTTAATTATACAAAATATAATTTGCTGAAACCGGACAACCCCTTTAAGACTTTCATCAAGGTGACTTTCCTCTTTTGAATAATTTTGTTAATACTGGAAATACAAGAAAAGGTCATTGAGTATGTAGGGATTACCACTCTGCAACGTTCACCTAGCTTTGTGTTTAGTCTGTATGTATTCTAAAACGTTAACCTCGGGGCAACACACTCCATGTTTTTCTGGTTTCCCTGCTACTGGTGAGCATCCTAATTACAATCGTGGTCAATATGTGGTAAACAGGCCAAGGGTGGAGTGCAAGTTTTTCTTAACAGGTGGTGTTCAAAGGGAGTGTGTGACTATTTTATGTAAGTAGATATACAGGGTGGGCTATTTATATGGATACACCTAAATGGAATGGTTGGTGATACTAACTTCCTGTTTGTGGCACATTAGTATATGGGAGGGGGGGAAACTTTTCAAGCTGGGTGTTGACCATGGCGGCCATTTTGAAGTCGGACATTTTGTATCCAACTTTAGTTTTTTCAATGGGAAGAGGGTCATGTGACACATCAAACTTATCGAGAATTTCACAAGAAAAACAATGGTGTGCTTGGTTTTAACGTTACTTTATTCTTTCATGAGTTATTTACAAGTTTCTGACCACTTATAAAATGTGTTCAAAGTGCTGCCCATTGTGTTGGATTGTCAATGCAACCCTCTTCTCCCACTCTTCACACACTGATAGCAACACCGCAGAAGAAATGCCTCCCGATCTGACCCCCTTAGACTTTTATCTTTGGGGTCATCTGAAGGCAATTGTCTATGCTGTGAAGATACAAGATGTGCAGCAACTGAAACTACGGATACTGGAAGCCTGTGCTAGCATTTCTTCTGCGGTGTTGCTATCAGTGTGTGAAGAGTGGGAGAAGAGGGTTGCATTCACAATCCAACACAATGGGCAGCACTTTGAACACATTTTATAAGTGGTCAGAAACTTGTAAATAACTCATGAAAGAATAAAGTAACGTTAAAACCAAGCACACCATTGTTTTTCTTGTGAAATTCTCGATAAGTTTGATGTGTCACATGACCCTCTTCCCATTGAAAAAACTAAAGTTGGATACAAAATGGCCGACTTCAAAATGGCCACCGTGGTCAACACCCAGCTTGAAAAGTTTCCCCCCTCCCATATACTAATGTGCCACAAACAGGAAGTTAATATTACCAACCATTCCCATTTTATTTAGGTGTATCCATATAAATGGCCCACCCTGTAGATGAAATATTATGTTCCTTTTTAAATGTTGTCCAGTAAAAAAGGATAAATATATCTTTACCTATCTGTTTTTCTGGGGTATTAACATTATTTAAGCTTTCGATGGGAGAATTGAGGGTTCAAACTCCACATTGCAATTGCAGCCTAATCTAAAGCTGAAATAAATGTGTTATGTGAAGGACTGGTAACTTTAAACTTGGTTGAACCTCATGTGCTACTCCCTCTACCTGGCCATGTCCTCCGGTGGCCAATACTTGATGATCCTTATACTTGCATCATGCACCTCCGCTACCTCAATGTTCTCTTCGTTCCCTAAGGTCTGCACGATGAACCCTCCCTATAGAGAATTATAGGCTGTCTCTTGCCGACCTGCATCTTGTTATAAGCATCCTTGCCCTGAAAGCTACACAATTTTAATGTCTTGTATACTGAGGCCATGCTTGATTTAGTATGAAGGTTGTGGTTTTCCCTTTTCGTTTTACTATTATCTGTACGGAGTGAAAATACTTCTGGGTGAAGTATCAAAACAACAGGTATCGTTGTACTAATCTGTCTGAAAGCATAAAGGGTAAAAACGATTAATCATTTTTTCATATATTTTATGCCCAAGGACGCTCCACAAGGGCACTACTATTACAGTGTGCACAAAATGTAGGCAAAGGTACGGTAAATGGGTGTGCGCTCACCTTTGGGGGATGTGCGTTTGTGGCACAACAGCCTCTAGCAGAAGCTGCTGAACGCCTTTGGCCCGTGGTTCGCACAGATTCGGTAGATTGATGCAACAACATTTGTAAATAGGTCTCTTAAAAATGCTCCCCACCTATTTACTATTGATTGTTGGATCAACCAGTCAGGCAAGTTACTTGTGTAGCTGTAATGCATTCATAAACCATGTACTGCAGATTAATGTATCCAGAAGATAAGCCATAAATATTCAATAAGTTGGGGCCCCGTTCTGCAATTCAAGGCAGCTTGCGTCAGCCATAAATTGCAGAAGACAACTAGGGGAGCTGGCCATGCATGTGCGCGCTTCTCTTCTCAAGTCTGCCGGCCTTTGCAGAAACCGCCAAGCACGCTTGCTGGCTATGTTACAACCCGATGTGTGAACATACCTCAATACCCTTCTTTTTCCACCTCTCATACGTTTGAACACCCGCTGCTACATCCTCAAGGCCTATAGCCACATGTTTGGCATCAGATATGTGAGTTTGTATGTATGGGAGATTAATAAACTGCTCTAAAGTGCTGGAATGTCTGGTTTTAACACATTTTATTCAACATTTCATTGACTGTTATTTTCTTTATCTTTAGCTGACAAAAAATGGTACAGTAGAATCAGAAGAAGCTGAAGGCCTCACCTTGGAGGATGTTTCTGATGAAGATATAGATGTAGATAATGTTGAAGTGGACGACTACTTCTTCCTTCAGCCATTACCAACAAAGAGACGCAGAGCTCTGCTTCGAGCTGCTGGTGTCCATCGCATAGATGCTGAGGAGAAGCAGGAACTCAGATCCATCCGTCTCTCTAGGGAGGAATGTGGGTGCGAATGTCGAATCTTCTGTGATCCGGAAGCTTGTCCATGCAGTCAGGCTGGGATCAAATGTCAGGTGAGGGATAACATTGTGTTTGCCTGTGACCCTCTGGATTCTGCATGTTAAAAATAATCTTGTTACGTCTCTTATGTTGACTTGTGGATCTTCTCTAAGGAGCCTCAACATTTTTTGTTGAGTCTCCCCAATGTAATTAACTTCGACATGTTCTATATTTTCTGGATCATTTTTAGGGAACGGACACCGATCCGTAAAAATATGGAAAGGTGTCTGTAGCCCATAGAAATTAACGGGTCCATAATTACGAATGAAAAATACGGTTGTGTGCATGGGGCCTAACAGCTAACCCTGATGTTCCCTATCCAGTCACCCTACCTAATTAGAGCAATTGCCCATAGAGGAGTGCCCTCCATCCTATAACTATAAGGCCCTGTTAATGGCCTAACCAACTAAGGTTTGAAAAAATACGGAAATATATAGGTATACATGTATACAAGGAGGTGAGGACAACACAGTGAAAAAATGAACAATTCGAGCAAGATAAACAAAGATTGGACTGTGCGATTATGTTCAACCACAAACCCAGAGTATCTGTAATATATCTGATGTATGTCTGGGTTACCAAAACTGAGTGGTACCAAAAACCACAAGATTGCAAAAACAAAGTGTATCAAGTACTGGAGAGCTCCAATTGGGCTAAATGATTGTGTCCAACCGCAAAATCAGAGTAAATGTGATAATATATCTAATATAGGTAGCGGATACCATCCAAAATCTGAGTCCAGTACCGTTAGATTACAAAAAGCGTATTAAATGCTGCAGAGTTTCCTGTGATATATATCAGGTTCATCGGGTTCATCAGGGAACTAGAGGGAAATAGAGGTCGCAACATAAAATTTTGTTGGAAAAAAATAGCTAATGAATAATTAAGCTGCTGATAATGACGGCAAACAAACAAGGTGGCAAAGTTATACCCGATGCTCTTACTCACAACCTCTTATAATGCTTTCAGAGTGAGGACAGGAAAAATTATAATAAAATGCCCTTAATAAGGGTGAATGGTGGTGCTGTTGGTCTGCAGCAATTAATACGCTTTTTGGAATCTAACGGTACTGGATTCAGCTTTTGGATGGTATCCGCTACCTATATTACATAAACACACCAAAAGTTTGACCAGCACATTCCAACAAAATGATGCAAAACGTGTATGCAGGTGCAAGAACATTTGTGACTGCAAATATACATCAAACCAAGAAATGGCGACCGCACACTGCGAACACTAATGCCACCTAAGCCACTGAATATAAATAAATATGCATTACTGCTAAATCTACTTACAAATAGAGAGACAGAACCGATAAAAACACAGGGACATATACAAAAACACCAAAAAAGGCCATACTTACAAATGGACACAGCCAGGCCAGAAATGCTGATGAAAGGGCGAGCAGGTGCTTTAAATAATAATAGCCACTCCCACTAGTCTTGAGGGGAGTGGTGTGTGGTGCATGGGATGTGTAGTAAGAAATAATAAATGAATAGTGTGTGTGCAAGTGTAATACTATAAGTGAAATATAGGGGGCAGTAATGAGTGAAGTGCCTCAATAGAAATAAATGGATAATGGGGTGCAAGTGAGTGAAACATGGAGGGATAGTGTGTACGTCATGAGGCACAACGTGTATAGCCAGGTAGAAGCCTATTTGTGACACCTTGATAATTCATAGAGCGGGCTACCCTGCTTGCTATGCCAAACAACAACACACCATGCTCTCCCAGCATCAAAGACCCGGCTGTGTCCAAGAGAAGCGAATATACCTAATAATGAAAAATACCTGGGGTATTGGTAATCATTTTGGCCAAAAGGACGCAAGCTCGCAATCCCCGACAAGGATCCCCAGACTTGCGAGTCCCTAACTCCTAAACTGGAACAGAACGTTCCTGATGCACAAACAGAACCGATAAAAACACAGGGACATATACAAAAACACCAAAAAAGGCCATACTTACAAATGGACACAGCCAGGCCAGAAATGCTGATGAAAGGGCGAGCAGGTGCTTTAAATAATAATAGCCACTCCCACTAGTCTTGAGGGGAGTGGTGTGTGGTGCATGGGATGTGTAGTAAGAAATAATAAATGAATAGTGTGTGTGCAAGTGTAATACTATAAGTGAAATATAGGGGGCAGTAATGAGTGAAGTGCCTCAATAGAAATAAATGGATAATGGGGTGCAAGTGAGTGAAACATGGAGGGATAGTGTGTACGTCATGAGGCACAACGTGTATAGCCAGGTAGAAGCCTATTTGTGACGCCTTGATAATTCATAGAGCGGGCTACCCTGCTTGCTATGCCAAACAACAACACACCATGCTCTCCCAGCATCAAAGACCCGGCTGTGTCCAAGAGAAGCGAATATACATAATAATGAAAAATACCTGGGGTATTGGTAATCATTTTGGCCAAAAGGACGCAAGCTCGCAATCCACGACAAGGATCCCCAGACTTGCGAGTCCCTAACTCCTAAACTGGAACAGATATATATGTAGGCTTAGTCCCAGTTCTGGGTGTATGTGCAGAGTAGGTCCCCACCTTACAGAGGTCGCCTTGTCGTGGCAGGTGGACAAACACTTTTTGATCAAAATGTGCACTAAGAACCTCTCTATTTGTAAAAAAAACAAAAAACTTGGGTATGTCCTAACAACATGAAATATGGTAAGACAGCCCTGGGGTCCGTCAATAGACCCTGGGCTGTCTGCCCATATATGGTATGGCCCTCGATCGCGTCACAGGAATTCCCTGTGACGCGATCCAGGGGCATCCCCCCTTCTCACTTTCCCCTGAATGCTGCAGTCAGCTGTGATCGCAGCATTCAGGGGAATAACGGCGGAGATGAGCGGTTTCTCTGATCTCCGCCGTTATAGAGCGGGGCTGCGGCTGTGTAATACAGCCATTGCCCCGCTCCTGACAGGAAGTGCGCGCGCGGTCAGCATGAGGTGATGCGGCCGGCGCTGCACTAATGAGCGGCAGTTCAGGCACTGAAGACAGAACATGGGGGTGTTTTGTAGCGCGCCCGCCATGTTCTGTCTCCAGTGCCGCCGCTCATTAGTGCAGCGCTGGCCGCATTGCATCATCCTGACCCCGCGAACTTATCTCAGGAGCGGGGCTGTGGCTGAATTACACAGCCGCAGCCGCGCTCCCATACATTCATGTGTTACTATACTGAGCTGTGCGGCTGCAACGTGCATCCCTAATGTAGACAATATCCGGCATATAAGACGACCCCACACTTTTGACATTTTTTTAAGGGTGTAAAAAGTCGTCTTGTACGCCGATATATACGGTAGTTTAATGCTGGTTCCTACCATCCCCAGATATACTGTATATGTAGGCTTAGTCCCAGTTCTGGGTGTATGTGCAGAGTAGGTCCCCACCTTCCAGAGGTCGCCTTGTCGTGGCAGGTGGGCAAACACTTTTTGATCAAAATGTGCACTAAGAACCTCCCTATTTGTAAGTAGATTTAGCAGTAATGCATATTTATTTATATTTAGTTGCTTAGGTGGCATTAGTGTTCGCAGTGTGCGGTCGCCATTTCTTGGTCCGCTACCTATATTAGACATATTATCACATTTACTCTGGGTTTGTGGTTGTACAAAATCATTTAGTCCAATTGGAACTCTCCAGTACTTGATACCTATAAATACTTTAGGGTGGGTGACTGGATAGGGAAACCACAGCGTTCGCGATTAGTGTGTATTCATTGCTACTGCTTCCCTTATAGGAAGGATAGTCTTCTACCTTTTATCTGCATTGTTTAGTAAAAGCTAAGTTTTAATTTCCGTATCTTTTTTTTTTGGACCAGTTGGTTCTCTCTATAAAATTGTTTTTGAACATTAAACTCTGGCTACAACATGGTGTTCAAAAGCCATATCTATTTGGTTCTATGAATCCTAAGTGAACTAAGAATTCAACCGGATTTTTTACATTGAGTAGTGGGCTTTTTCTTTGACCACATTAGTGACAATTCAGTGGAAGCTTTTTAATGGTTTTCTTTATTTTTACCATTTAGCTTGTTGTAAATTGAAATCCCTTATCTTTATTTAAAAGTTACATTATTTGTACTGTACTTTATCTGCTTTAAACAATCGTTCCTTATTTCTTACACAGTTCCTTCCTTTGTCTCTTCCCTTGTGTTTTTGCACTAATAGGTGGACCGTATGTCTTTTCCATGTGGGTGTTCTCGGGATGGCTGCAGTAATATAGCTGGCAGGATAGAATTTAACCCTATACGTGTACGGACCCATTATCTACACACTATCATGAAACTTGAGCTGGAAAATAAGCGCCAGCAACCACGACCTCAACCCCTTGAAGAGGAGCTTCCTCATGCCTCTCTTGCTGTCCATCCTCACCAGGAGACACAGGACTTCCATGAATTCATTGTTGAGAACTATCACTTGGAGAACGAGGCTGCAGTCAGACACCTGCAAAGTGCAGAGGAGCGTCAGAGGCTCTTGGATGAGGGTGATGAGGCTTCTAGTGGTTCTAGTCTCAGTCTGGACTCCAGCGTAGAGTCTCTAGATGTGTGTCTTCTGGAGACTCCTATCTCACTACCACCGTCCACCTGCCATTCCTCCTTAAATCCTGTTTTGTTGTCTTCTAGCTCTTCTGTCCTCTGTTATACTGATGAGGACTCTGGAAGACCAGCTACACCACCGGATTACACTGATGGAAGTGTGGTGTCCATTTATGATCACAATTCAACAGGCTTAGACGCAGGGTCCGAAGTGACAGAATCTGTCCACTCTAAGGCCAACGTACCAAGTGGCTCTGTAAAGGCTAACACTGAGGTTTGCACTATAATGACCCCCTGCTCCAAAGAGGTAGAAACCGCCTCTGAGTCAGGGGGCAATTCCTCTGACTTGGCATCGCAGACTAATGGGCCACTAGACATCTGCATAAGTGGAGGGGGGAAGCTGCGAGAAGATTCTGACAGCCAAACCTGGTCAGGCCAGCCTTTTTCTGCAGAGAATAACCTGACCGCCTGACATTTTTGGCAAACATTTTGCACAAGCCACTCCCAACTTTCCCGCCTCCACTTATATTCCCATGTCTTACTACCCTATGCGCACCTGTGAAAGAAATCTATTTATACAGGCTTTATCCTTCACTAAGGTTCATTTTTGTTATGAGAAAAAAACAAACAAAAAACACTCAGTTTGTGAGGCAAAAAAACAAAACAAAACCCAACAAGAGCGAATACAACTTGTGATTCTTTTTATAAGTACCTTGCAAGCAACTTTTTTTCAAGCCTATAGAAGACTTGGCATACATTGCCTCGAATTGATTTGGTTAATAGAGGTGGCGTTTACCATTTTGCTGGGTTTTGTTGCAATATTCACCAACGGTTTCTCACCCAGTGATGGCGATGTCATTTTAGGTACATCCGGTCTGGTTGTCACCGGTCTGGTTGTCATAACTTGAAACTTTATTCGGAAACTGCCATGCAGATGTAGATCTATGGCCCAAAAATGTGGTCAGTTTGAGAAGTTTACCTGTATTTGACTTTTAGGATTGACCTCTCCTGGAGCTATGTGTTGTCCCATAGACAACATATATAATAATTGGATCCTAATATGTAAATGAAGGAAACATGCCCAGGTAGTATGGTGCTATTGATTAGGGTTAGAGTAAAATCTCAGCATTTGGAGAGCTGAGCTGCCTTTTTTGTCTATTTTAACAATTTTTGGTGTCTTTTAAAATTTCAATTTACAGTGCAGATGCACTTTAACTTCAAGGCAAGTCTTTATAACAGGACTCTAACCTACAGGACTCTCCTCTACTTTATAAAGCTGCTAATCTTTCAACCTGGACAATTTAAGGGGACATTTGTGCTCTTGGACGTGCTAGTCTTTTATCCGTATGGATTTACGGTATCTATTTCAAGCAATGACCCCATTTCACTAAGGGGGTCAGTGCATATGTGTAAACAAGCATTATGTGTAGAGTCCTTTTTTTTTTAAAATTGGGTTTTTACATTAAATTATTGTGTTAAATTATAAAATCAGAGAGATGGATACAAAATATTTATTTCCAGGTATTATTGATCAACCTGTTTGATTTTATTTTGACAAATTTTTAAAAGCAAGTAACCACTGCGATGGTTTTAGTGTGCCACAGATGGTGGTTCTAAGTTGAACATATTGTCCTAGCTTTATTGGCAAAATTCTCAAAGAAATGACATGATACAATTCATCTGATCTAACAGGTTGGTTTAAAACTGGCTAATAAAATATTGCCACCTACAGCTAGGATGGTACAGATTTTGGTCTTAGTGTGTTGCTTTTTTTTTTTTTTTTTGCGTAAACCGGTTTTATTTTGTTACTTTTAGCCAACTCTAAAATCATGGATTAGGCCCCATACACACGACCGTGCCCGTACTTACGGGCACGACTGGCCGCGGACAGTATTCCGCATTTGCGGACCGTGCTCCCATTATAAAGTATGGGAGCACGGTCCGTAAAATAAAAAAAAATTCCTATTTTTTTACGGCTATTTTCTATGTCATGGACACCTTCCCGTAAATATACGGGAAGGTGTCTGTCGGCCATAGAAATGAATGGGTCCATAATTACGGACAAAATCTACGGTCGTGTGCATGGGCCTAACTCTTTCAAATGTATCCAGGCAAGAATTTGGTGTATTCTAAAATATATCACTGCAACGAGTACAGTACTGGAGGTCTAGATAAACTCTTGGGAATGGCAAATTATAAAAAAAAAAAAACACCTACGTGTAACTGACCCTGAAGCGTTATTTTTGAGCTTAGGTCACATGTTCCCATTTCTTTTTCTTGTTCACGCATAGTCTTAACTTCAGTCACAATTGTCACCTATACATTATAAAGTGATTGTCCTTCCGTATTGACTGTTTTTAGTATGGATGATACATTGTATCAGCTAGTGGCTATTGTTTCCATAACATTATTCCACAACAGCAATTATGTATCTGATGCCACCGTTATTCGTCACTACCTACACAGGCATCATTTGGCACATGCACATTGTCATGGTTCTACTAAAGGTCACCCAGGGTAGGGAATGTGTGTTGGAAAGTATGTATGTGTCATAAGTAAATTAATTAAAAATAAGGCATTGATCCATTTCCTTTGTGTCTACAAGCCGTATTATCAATGATATTCTACAGTGCGTCAACACTTTCATACCATCATACTACGCCGGCGCGTCTTATGACATAAGTCTCCACGACCTCTGGTGCAATATGTCAACCTAATGTTTCTTTGGTTACAATTTGTATTTACACATTATGTTTTAAGCAGAGATATGTACATTTCACTGTCATGTCGTGAGATATGCACACGATAAAATAAATAGCACGGTATCTGAAAGTGTTCCCCATGTGTTTTAAGTATCTTTCGGTAAGGGACCCACAAGTGCTTTTTTACACTATTGTGCTGCTTAATGTCTATTCCATTTTTACCCTTTGGTCTATGACAACTTTCAGTAGGGCCGGGCGATTATGACCTAAATCAAAATCACGATTAATTGAACATGTAACCTCGATTACGTTTAAAGAACGATTATTCAGACCACACCCCTTTTTGCATGCCACACACCCCATTTTCTTGCTACGCCATTGAATTAATATTTATCCCCTGTGCCTGCTGTATACTACTGTATATAATGCCCCTAGAACTGCCCCCATAGCTGCCTCCTCACAGTATAATGCCCCATAGCTGTCTCCACACAGCCCCAATAGTGCCCAATAAAAAAAATAATATACATACACACCTAACCCCATTCCAACGACGAGTGGAGGAGATCCCTCTGCTCTTTCGATCTGTGGAGCTCGCCGCAGACAGGCGCGATGACGTCACTGCCTTGCATCTGGCGATACATAGTGAATGGGCCCACTGCCCTACCATTGGATTCAACTGTATCTGCGTCCTGAAGATACAGTTTAAACCAGGAAAAATAATTGAAAAGACCAAAATGTGCAAGATGACGTTGATTAATTGTGCTGAATTTAAAAAAAAATTCAGATTAATTTCCCAGCCCTCACTTCCAGTTTTATTTGCTCCACACCAAACAATAATCTGTCCATCTTCCAAAGAAATGTCATAGATACCTTGTAACTGGAGACCGGTTTTGATAGTTGCTGAAAGGAAATTGTTAGTAAAAAGCATGAAATATTCCTATTATTGAGTTCTACATTAATGTCCGTGGTATATTAATAAATGCTGCTGTTCGATATTATTGTCTATTTAAGGAACCCTCCTGGTAAAACTGATGTGTTGTGCTTCATGCAGAGCCTGTGGGGGTGGTGCATGACTTCTTTTTGAATCTGTGCCATGCACCACCCTCTCAAGACCTCCACTAGGCCTAACAGAGCGTATATTTTTTTTGTCTGGAGTATCCCTTTAATTATGTTGATCTACTACATGGATTCCTCACATGGCTTGTACTATTTCCATATTTTAAATGCTTGTGCCCTACACACAACTTTGTTTTGCTGTTAATTATTGTGTATTACATCATTGGCTATGATTATGGTCTGTACTGAGGCCTTATTTTCCATAGGGATCCGTGCTCCCATTTTCAAGAGATGTTTATGCCAAGATTGCATAGTAGAGATAGTCAGAGACACAAATATACCATAAAACATAAACAAGTGTCACAATTACTCAGTCCAACATGTATTTAGGTAACAGTCGGTGGATTAGACAAGAAAATAATTTAGCTATCAAATTAGCTTTCTAATGCATTCTGGGAAGAGTTTCTGGAAAGTCTAATTGCGGCTTTGAAGGCTGCTATTTTTATTTTATTCGTTTGTATGTAGGAGGCAAGACAAATAAGGACCTTACAATGAAAGCAAAGCGGAATGTCCTATATTTACAAGGTTTCATTCTGCCTCCTATATTCTCCACGATGCACTTATACCTCGGCTTCAGACACATTTTCCTATGGCTGTAGTCTAGAGGTGAATTTCAAAAACATTTTTCTAATTCACAGATTTGGCAGTCAGAATGATGATTATACGCAACCACACCTCTATTGAAGGATACAAAATTGGTGTGTTTCCAGGATTCGGGACTGTCCTGATAAAAGACGTAGCTTCGAGTATCTGTATTAGCAGCTGGTAGAGGTTTTTTTTTTTTATATGGCGGCCTCCAGCGAGTTCTATGTATTAAGTCCAGCAGCTTCCCCTTGTTCGTTAGTACAGATTATTGTCATACCGTAATCACTATGAGAAATGATACTTGCGTATAAGACAAGAAATGAAGCCAAATTTGTTGCAATTCCACTGTCAGAAAGTGGGTTGGACAGGTCTACTAGAGCAGTAGTCTCTAACCTGTAGCTCGCCAACTGTAGAGACTTTATTTCCCAGGGCATGCTAGGAGTTGTAGTTTTGCAAGAGCTACAAGTTGGAGATCTCTGCTCTAGAGGATCCTCCTGTGGGTGAGGTTCTGACTAATGCCTTCAACAAGGCCCATAAAATACAGCAGCAGAAAGCTCCATCCAAATTTGGTAGTAAAGTGGGTCAATTTTTTTATTTTTTATTTAATTCACTAATAACCCAAGAACTGTATGTCCTGTACATTTAATGATAACAGGGAATTGCACTTGTACTGTATAGCTGGAGGGTGGACCCAAGGTACCTTGGTTCGGTACTGGTCACATTGCATGCAGCATACAATTATTTTCTATAGGGGTAAGGCTATATTCACATGAGCGTGTCCGATTTGCGTGCGTAAAAAACGCAGTGTATTTCCTGCATTTCATGTGCGTGCGGCGTGTGTTTTTCAAGTCCGTGCAAGCACTTTTTTTTAAAAATTTCTCTGCATTTGATGCGTGAAACACGGACAGCACATGGATGTCGTCCATGTGCTGTCCGTGTTTTTCACGCACCCTTAGGGTATGTTCACATGGGAAACAAAAAAAACAGCTGCAAAATACGGAGCTGTTTTCAAGGGAAAACAGACCCTGATTTTCAGTAGTTTTTTAAGCATCAATCGTTTTTAATGCGTTTTTACGGCCGTTTTTGGAGCTGTTTTTCTGGGACAATGAAAAACGGATCCAAAAATGGCTCAAGAAGTGCCTTTTTTTTACGGAACGTTTTTTTTTACGTGCTGTTTTTAAAAACGGCCGTGTAAAGTAATGCCCTGTGGGAACGAAACGCCATTGGGCAGATGTTTGGGGGCTGAAAATAGGCTATTTCAACATACCCTCACACTTCAATGGGTGCCCACGTCCGCAAAAATACAGCAATATAGGACATGCAGCGAGTTCCACGCAAAGGACACTCGCTGCGTGAAAACTCACGCGTGTCTGAATAGCCCCATTGAAATGAATGGGTCCGTGTGCTGTCAGTTATTTCAATGTACAGCACACAGACGATGAATACGCTCGTCTGAATGAGCCCTTAGGCTATACGTTTTTTGGTTTTCATCAGGGGTCCCTGTATTTTTGACAGCACAGTCTGCAGTTTTATTCTTGCTGTCAAAAATACTAGAAACCTGACAGACCCAGCATAGCTATCATGGGTCCGTTATGGACGTCATGATTTTAATGTGAACAGAGCCTTTAACAAGGTTGTCCTAGACTAGAAAAAAGGGTACGTTTACTTCTATTTTTCAGAAACAGTGCCACTCTTGTCCATGGCTTGTGTCTGGCATGGCAGCTCATCCTCATTCCGGTTACGTTTTTTGGGCAGAAAAGAAAGCAGACAGAAGATTGGACAGTCAGATTTATATAATGATACTTAAATGTTAATTTTTGCACATACAGTTCGTCCCGTGTTTGCAGATTTGACGTGAAGTCGTTTCTATGTGCTTCGCACTGTAACACTTTGGTCGGAACTATTGTGATCTAGAAGTTATACTCCTCGTCTGCACCATGTTTATATGTAACGTGGCTGGAGAGTTCATAACTTACTAAATTCAAGAAGACTGCTGCCAGCATTTTTTAAAATCTTTACTTGGTAGTTTGCAGAGACCGGGCCTACCTTCTGTGCCCTGCACATATGTTTTCGCTATGTTGGCAACAGATTTGGCATGCAGGATTGAGCTATATCGCTTTACTCTGCAGGTCAGTAAGGGTGAAATCACATGCGGCAGATTTTGTTACAGAAATTTCTGAATGAAAATCAGTCCCATTGATTTGAATGATATTTCTACATGGATTTCTGCAAGTTTCATTTAGATCAATAGACGAATTTTTAGTCGCAGGAATTCCCGCAACAAAATCTGCCGTGTGTGAATCCCCTCTAAGAAAGCTGCTTCTACTTATTATATGAAAATCCTACTAAACA
The DNA here is from genome assembly GCF_050947455.1 of Rhinoderma darwinii. Classification (NCBI taxonomy): domain Eukaryota; kingdom Metazoa; phylum Chordata; class Amphibia; order Anura; family Rhinodermatidae; genus Rhinoderma; species Rhinoderma darwinii. Next base: position 96,869,798 of record NC_134688.1, read on the forward strand.
ATCATTTAGGCTACATGCATCAAAAGCACAGGTAAAACCCATACTTAGTATTGTGCGCGTTTGTTTGGTTTTTACATTTTGATGCGGAAACAGGTGTGAATTTTATGCTGCGAATTTTGATGTTTTTTTTTTTTTTTTTAAATATAAACTTGTCAGATACAATTCTGAGACGGAAATGCAAGATAAATTGACATGGTCCAGATTTTAAAGTCCACACCACGGGTCAATTTACGTGTGGAAAACTTCTGCAACGTGCAGATGAGATTACTTAGTCTCAGTTACTTTGCTGGTACTGTATAACGCTGCAGAATTTCCGCATGGAAATCCGCCTGTAATAGGCATTGTGTGCATGTGGCCATAGAAAGTAATTTTTTTAGTATAGTCCTACAGAATAGGATGGTGCTATCTATGTGTTCGGAAAAAAATCTAATGTTCATTGTCATCGAGTGAGAAACTGTTTAAATTGCAACAAGCATCCACTCTGACAGTTTCACATAGGTATAGCTGCTTCATTGTTTCATTCCATTTCAAGTGATTTCAAGGGTTGTAACTTTTACATGACTACAAATTGGCCTCAATAATATTTATGCCTGGCCAATATTTTTAAATGTTATGTAAATCTTTGAGCTATATATATATATTTATTTTTTTAAATAAAACTATGTATTAGACATAGCTGTATCTTGCGCTCAAACCCAAATTAGTCAGGTCAATGGGACGGACTGCTTCGGTGACAGCAAGTCCACGCAGCATCCACCTATCATCGATCACATATAAGTCATGAACTTAGATGTGATCGATAATAGCTGGATCCTGCATGTCGGACCTGATGTCACCAAAGCCGTCATTCCCACTGACCTGACGTATTTGGGTTTAAGCGCAAGATACAGCTTCTATCTCAAAAAGTAAAAACATTTGTTTTAATAATGAAACAAATAAAAAGTTGTCTAAAATCTGCTAATACGTTGTTTTATTTAAACATAGAAAAAAAAAACCAGTGCTTAAAGGTTTACATAGCCTTTTAAAGTCTGGTCGCTTCTACTAATAGAATGAAAAGAAGTGCTTCTACTATATGGTTTATATTCAACCATTAAGCCTAATAAGCTACAAAGCACAGATACTGATTTCCTAAAATGTGTGTTGACTTCCTGGTACTACGAAGTTTAGGCCATAGGGTCTGATACTGCTGTGCAGCAGAGGTATCGGCTAATATACAGTAGGATGTGTGAATAGGCCTTAAAATGTAATCTGTGTAGAGACCAGACTACTAGAGCAGCATGTGAAGGGTCAGGTTGGTGCCTCCTCTAAAGGCTTCAGCTGCTTTTTATTTCTTCAATAAAAATCTAACATACTGGACACACTACTACAAAACGGTTTCAGAGAAAGTGGCGCCTTTGCTCATAGCAACCAAAGTCCTTGTTACAGGTTTCCTGTTCCACTATCAGACTGGAGGCTATGGGCTACAAGAACACTATGGGAAAGATTTATTACATGATTTGCACCAGTTTTTATGGTGGAAAACCATCAGCACACCTGTCACCTGAAAACACCGTCTTGCAACTTTTTCAATTTACACCGCTCTCGCCACTTTTCTGAGAAGGGTCCAGGGTTTAACGTTGGCACCCTCGACTCGTTAAATTTACTATAACTTAAGTCAGAAACGATCATAAACTATAGTGAAAATCTAGCCCAGCTTATATCTGGCGTAGATTCTTGTTTGAGCGCACCAACAGTCCAAGTTGCACCAAATTTATTAAGCGCCATCCGCCTCTTAGTAAGTTTAGTACATCTTACTCCAGTAGGCTTTTGTTTAAGACGGTCATATGAAATGCCGATCTTAGTACAACTTCCCCCTTTATTTTCTGGGATGGTTTTGATCCACGGTCTCGTGTAGTTCTACACCTGTGTATTGTTACACATTAAGCCGACAGTGGAGTTTATCAAGTGTATGGACAGAACAGCAGTCCAACAAATCTTCATTTGCCTCAATAAGCCGGCGTGCTAAAAAGCTGCTGTTTGGTTGCTATTGATCTAAGTGGCATTTTTAACACTTTTAGTGCATCTACTTGGGTCCATGGCCTGGCAGAATTGTATTTGAACGTTGCAACACATTACGTTCTTTCTGCATTCATCTCCATTATGTTTGGTTGTTGGGATTGAGTTAACCCTTTGCGGGCATCACATAAGTTGACAATATTTCATCTGTAGCGCTTTCACTATATGGATAGAAATGTCAGAGTTTTGGCAATGCTTTATGCATGATAAATGAACGAACGCACCTTGTCCAAGCCAAAATGGTTTATACCAGAGAAGGCCCCCTTAGTGCCACCCTAAAGTAGGTATTCTATAGCTGTATTCTGGACTTTCCAAGGTGTAAGGGATTGAAACATTTCTACAAAAATCTCCACCTTGGCAAAACATCCCCAGCGCTGGCTTATACCTACTTGCCCAGGGTCCCGGCTGTACACAATGCGGTGTGCCTGACTTATACTTGAAATAGCTGTTACTAAAGTTAACTGTTTGTTTTATGAAAATAAATAAAACAAGAAAGTACTTTTAAATGTGCTATAAAAGATTGATATACAACTTGCACACTAAGAATAATATGTTGCTAGGGCAGAGTGCAAGAATCTTTATTATATGGTATAGACTTTGCTATGTATTGCAAAAACCAGACCGATGTATACTTGGAAAATCAATACATAGTTTATATGACCACGCTACGATGATTTTCTATTGGTGCCTTGAGCTCTAAACAGAACGGCAGGGTGGTCGGAAGTGTACAAACTATGTCAGCAGAATTTCAAGATTCCATCGGATTGATGTAGTTCGGGTGTTTGATTTCTTGTTCATTACACATCAGGTTTCTACATAGAGTGGATCTCCTGCTGATTTTACAAGTAGTCTAAGTATTCTGATGTGATGGGGCATGTCCCATACCGCCACCTTGTGGGAGACCTCATTAAATGCGTTTAACGTGCAATTCTCTCACTTAGGTGTCACAACGATTTCATTTTGTAGTGTTAGCTTAATCTATTTCCCCACCTCTCCTGTTTACCTGTGTAAATCATCCACTCCCTTATTTGAAACTGTACACAAACTTATCATTTTAGTGTAAAATCCAAAGCTTGCCATGTTTTCCCTGCATTCTCATTTGCGTTTCTAGGATTTCTGAATTGTGACAATTCTGTATTTAAGAAAATATTTAAATGTAAAAGTAAATAAAAATTATGATCAAACCATAGCGACAGTCTGGTTGTACTTGCATTTAAACACATCCCTCGTTTATATAATTTAATGAAACCGGATACAGACGATATAGAAATTGTTTGGCTGTGGCTAGAACAGCCTGTGGCCAAAATTAGGGCCGAGCAATTATGGCCTAAATCAAAATCACGATGAATTGAACATGTAACCTCGATTACAGAAAGATTATTTAGGCCACACCTCTTTTTGCACACTACTAGTATAGAATATAATATGCCCCCTGAGCCTGCTGTATACTATACTACTAGTATAGAATATAATATACCCCCTGAGCCTGCTGTATACTATTATACTACTAGTATAGAATATAATATGCCCCCTGAGCCTGCTGTATACTATACTACTAGTATAGACTATAATATACCCCCTGAGCCTGCTGTATACTACTACTATAGACTATAATATACCCCTGAGCCTGCTGTATACTACTAGTATAGAATATAATATACCCCCTGAGCCTGCTGTATACTACTAGTATAGAATATAATATACCCCCTGAGCCTGCTGTATACTACTAGTATAGAATATAATATACCCCCTGAGCCTGCTGTATACTACTAGTATAGAATATAATATACCCCCTGAGCCTGCTGTATACTACTAGTATACAGAAGGTTTAGAGCCAGGGAGGTATACATACAGCATATATATATATATTATACAGCAGGCAGGCTCAGGGTGTATATATTATATACAGTAGTATACCATTCCACTAAGAGTATATGCACACACAAAATAAGTCTGAAAATACGGAGCGGTTCTCAAGAGAAAACAGCTCCTGAGTTTTAGTTGTTTTTTTGTTCAAAGTCGCGTTTTTCACTGCATTTTTAACAGCCGTTTCTCTATAGAGTATGAAAAACGGCTGAAGTGACATGCACTTCATTTTCACTGCCGTTTTGAAAAACGGCCGCGTAAAAACGCCCTGTCGGAAAAGAACGCATATCAATAAGCAGACGTTTGGAGGCGTTCTGCTTCCGATTTTTCAGCCGTTTTTTGGGCTGCGACAGCTGACCAAAACAAGGTTGACTATCTGTAAATAGTGCCGCAAATTCGCTGTGTTGTGCGCTACTCGTGTGGGGGGTGGGGGACCACTCTTGGCTCAGGCAGGCCCCACCAGCTGATTTAGTGGGTCTGCTTGTGCCTCAGCAGCCAGCCTGAACGTGCTGTAACTGATAATCCCTGCACTCCAGCCAGCCATACCTTTGGCGTTCTGGAGGAGTAGCGTTGATGCCGTCACATTGAGCCTGCTCTGCCATTGGCTATCCCAAACGTCAGTAACTACAGGGTGGGCCATTTATATGGATACACAAATAAAATGGGAATGGTTGGTGATATTAACTTCCTGTTTGTGGCACATTAGTATATGGGAGGGGGGAAACTTTTCAAGCTGGGTGTTGACCATGGTGGCCATTTTGAAGTCGGCAATTTTGTATCCAACTTTAGTTTTTTCAATGGGAAGAGGGTCATGTGACATCAAACTTATCGAGAATTTCACAAGAAAAACAATGGTGTGCTTGGTTTTAACGTTACTTTATTCTTTCATGAGTTATTTACAAGTTTCTGACCACTTATAAAATGTGTTCAAAGTGCTGTCCATTGTGTTGGATTGTCAATGCAACCCTCTTCTCCCACTCTTCACACACTGATAGCATCACCGCAGAAGAAATGCTAGCACAGGCTTCCAGTATCCGTAGTTTCAGTTGCTGCACATCTCGTATCTTCACAGCATAGACAATTGCCTTCAGATGACCCCAAAGATAAAAGTCACCTCAAGGCCACGGCTATCTGAAATTGCTACATGATGATGTGTTTCTCTCTTTATGCACTGAAGCTGGCACGTTCCCTGAGTTTTTCCAGCAAGATGGTGCACCACCACATTATGGGTGTCAGGTCCGAGCATTCCTAGATGAACAGTTTCCTGGAAAGTGGATTGGTCATCGTGGGCCAGTTGAATGGCCCCCTAGGCCTCCCGATCTGACCCCCTTAGACTTTTATCTTTGGGGTCATCTGAAGGCAATTGTCTATGCTGTGAAGATACGAGATGTGCAGCAACTGAAACTACGGATACTGGAAGCCTGTGCTAGCATTTCTTCTGCAGTGTTGCTATCAGTGTGTGAAGAGTGGGAGAAGAGGGTTGCATTGACAATCCAACACAATGGACAGCACTTTGAACACATTTTATAAGTGGTCAGAAACTTGTAAATAACTCATGAAAGAATAAAGTAACGTTAAAACCAAGCACACCATTGTTTTTCTTGTGAAATTCTCGATAAGTTTGATGTGACATGACCCTCTTCCCATTGAAAAAACTAAAGTTGGATACAAAATGGCCACCATGGTAAACACCCAGCTTGAAAAGTTTCCCCCCTCCCATATACTAATGTGCCACAAACAGGAAGTTAATATCACCAACCATTCCCATTTTATTTAGGTGTATCCATATAAATGGCCCACCCTGTATATGCTATCCAATCAGAATCGCTGATCTGTAAATCACATATCAGCAATTCTAATTGGATAGCATATAGTTACTGACAGCAGAGGCTGGGCTGCATGTAATAACCGAACTGAAAAAAACTAAATGTAAAGACGACGTCTGTTATCTGCGCTGATTTTCGGTTATTTTTCGATTAATTGCCCAGCCCTAGCCCTAGCCCACAAATAAATTCATTCAGCATTAGACAAAACCAATAAGGCCTTACGCACACAGTCCATACAGAGCCATAGGCGCTCCAAGGCCACTGTACTACATGGATACTCTCCACTAGCCACAATGATTCGAGGAGAGAAGTCTGTATTATGGCATTGAATGCTAGGATTTTTTTTCCAGGAGATATATAGATATAAATCTATAGAAGCCATATGGCTCTGTACAAAATGGCGGTTGTAGAGCCATAATACTGTAGTGTGCATGATGTCATATACAAATAGATTCCATTTTAAATTGGTAAAACTTGCAATAAGCATAATGAAGAAATGCAACAACTTATGCATAAATCTGCTCATTTTAGTGCAAATACAAAATATTGCATTGACACGGCACACAGGAACATTTTATTGTCCATATTATGGATGCAACACCTGCATATTTTAAGGTGGTGGGGGTGTCAGTGTGTTATGGCAATACTAAAAATGTGCCCCTACAGGTCTGCCATGAAAATGCAATAAAACGCTGAAGCGTAAACATAGCCTTAGTTTGTCTGCTCTGACCTATTAAGTTATAAAATCAGTTCCCCTTGGCAAGACTTATTAAAAGGGGTTTTCACAGATCGGCAAAACATCTGGGCAAGGCCCGGGGATTGCAATAAAACAATAAGACCCATTACTCATCTGACAAATCTCCCGGTGTTCCAGCGCAGCGGCTAGGACATGCTCGTATACCCACGTGATCACTGCACCCAATCACTGGCCTAATAGGTCTGGTGCTGTATACAAATGAGGCCAGTGAATGGCTGTGGTGATCATGTGGGTAGACAGGCATAGCCTCGTGGAAGCACTGTCAAAGAGCACCAAAGCAGCTGCATTAGGGCGCTGGAAGATTTGTCAGGTGGGTAATAGGTCATTGATTGTTTTATGGCAATACTTACCCTTGGCCAAATATTTGTAGATTTCAGAAAACCCAAATGGTACAATAAAATAAAAATAAATCTTATAACATAACACAGTCCTTGTACTAAAAGTTCCTTTATATGTTTCATGCATTTCTTACAGTTCCACTTCATTAACACAGAAGTAAAACATACGCAAACTATTTACGAATTAAAAAAAAAAAAAAGTTCCCACAAAGCAACAATGCAGAATTTGGTACACAAGTGGTTTGTTTAAAGTGCCACCAATTTAGAAGTTGCATGAGCCGGACGCTAACACCACCTCTGCTGAATGGGAAAAAGGTTAGCAGTGGTTCAATATATAATATGGTCAAAATTAAACAGTGCTGTACAGAGCCATCTCATGAATGGAAAAATATGCAAACCCATCGAACAACATTCCTCAGTAGTATACAATTATAACATATACAGTACATTATTAGCACCTACAAAGCAAATTGGTCCTCTAAAGTTAAGCTTGGTTTAAAAAAAAATAAATAAAATAAAAAAAAAAAAAAAATAAAAAAATGCGCCACTCTTGTCCACGGCAGGTGTTCACTAGAATGGGGATGAACTGCAATACAAGACACAGAATGTGATGGGGATGAAAGATTTTGTTCCTGTACAAATATAAAAGTACCCTTGTTTTCTAATCACGGATAAGCCCTTTAAAACGTGCATAGACAGGTGCTTGTTTTATTTTTTTAACGATATATTTGGACCAAAGCTGTTTTGAGGCTAAAGGTTTATCTTTATTTATTTGGTCCCAATCTGACCAAGTCTTCTTGTTTTCCTCGACACTTCTCCAGGATTAGAGTTGTCTCCCAAAAGATTTAACAATGTACCTTTGTAAAATAAGTCTTCTGAGAAGAGACGGTTATGTAAACCGTCTAAGTCCTGACAGAAAGAAACTCTTCCATAATGTCTTCAGAACACGAATCCTCTGACGTTGGTAAAACACAGCCCAAGGAGCCAGCAGAAGAGACGTCGATGACTGCAGAAGTGAATTAATCCACAGACCGTAAAGACTGGAGGTAGTTGGCAGATAGCAGGACCATACTGTGCAATAATAATGATGCCTCGGACTCTGGAAACAAAAACAATATTCAAGACAAGCTGACATTAGTAATAACCCTTCCGGATAATACGCAGTCGATTCTTCCTTTTAACAAGATTCCCTTTGTATTATGAAAAAAATGCATTATAACATATTTGCCCCTAAAACTCATACAAGAAAAGGTTTTAAAATTAATCTTTTTATACAGCATATATTAAAACGTCTGCCAGAATTACTCACGTATCATGCATTTGGCTATTGAAATCTATAGACCGTTTAGCATATACGACGAAAGTACATCACAAGCAATGTGAACAGAGCCGCATACATTTGATTTCCCTGAGCCGACTTTCCCAAATGACCCGAATGGTTCCAGCTTGTAAAGGCAGTGATTTTATCATGGAGAGGTTGTAAATGCATTTCCCTTATAAACTCAACTAAAAGCAGATATTAACTTTTAGGGCATGACCACACGTGGCGGATTTCGTCCGCAACTGTCCGCATCAATGCCGCACAGAATCTGCGTTGCAGATTCTGCTGCGGATCTGCACAAAATGTGCAGTAAATTGATGCGGACTAGCTGCTGCGGACTGCGGGAAAAGTGCTTCCCTTCTCCCTATCAGTGCAGGATAGAGAGAAGGGACAGCACTTTCCCTAGTGAAAGTAAACGAATTTCATACTTACCGGCCGTTGTCTTGGTGACGCGTCCCTCTTTCGGCATCCAGCCCGACCTCCCTGGATGACGCGCCAGTCCATGTGACCGCTGCAGCCTGTGCTTGGCCTGTGATTGGCTGCAGCCGTCACTTAGACTGAAACGTCATCCTGGGAGGCCGGACTGGAGACAGAAGCAGGGAGTTCTCGGTAAGTATGAACTTATATTTTTTTACAGGTTGCTGTATATTGTGATCGGTAGTCACTGTCCCGGGTGCAGAAACAGTTACTGCCGATCGTTTAACTCTTTCAGCACCCTGGACAGTGACTATTTACAGACGTCTCCTAGCAACGCTCCTGTAATTACGGGTGCACACACATAGTCACCCGTAATTATGGGTGCACACACAGTCACCCGTAATTATGGGAGCCCCATTGACTTCCTCAGTCTGGCTGTAGACCTAGAAATACATAGGTCCAGCCAGAATGAAGAAATGTCATGGCAAAAAAGCAAGACGCATCCGCAGCACACATAACATGTGCATGACAGCTGCGGACTTCATTGCGGAACTTAGAATCTCCATTGAAGTCAATGGAGAAATTCCGCCATGAGTCCGCCACTGCTCCGCAACAGACAGCATGCTGCGGACACCAAATTCCGCTCCGCAGCCTATGCTCCGCAGCGGAATGTTACGCATCGTCTAAACGAACACTTCTAAATAGAAGTGGAAGTCAATGCAGAAACGGCTCCGCTGCGGATTAACGCTGCGGAGTGTTCGCAGCGGAATTTAAGTGAAATTCCGCCACGTGTGAACCCAGCCTAAAGCTCCCAAAATCCTTACTGTGAGGACAGTTTTACCTTTCAATTTTTCAGACAGCTGAAGCCAACAATTTAACCATTTTCTACAGTCTTCTGTACTGAGGTGAGTGGAATTTAGCCCTCTGATATAACAAGCCTGAAAACCAAGGAAATCACAGGGTTAACAAGAGATGGATTCAGGGGATTAAGCTGGCTATACATCAGAGATATCAGACGGCCATTTTCTGAATGACTTGTTCAAGGTTGGTCTGTGAAGGTTATTTTGGATGACAACATTTTAAAAAAATATATATAAAAAAAAAATATGCCGATCTTGATGTGTGGCCCGTCTATTGGTGGGATGCCAATCTGTCGTTAGGAATACATGAATGACTTTCACAACAACTGTACCCGACAACGACCGAAAAAAATCTTGATTTGCCAACATTATATAATTCTTGTTTAAGAGTACTAAAGGGGTACAGACAAATTCATAAGATGAAGACTCTTCAGTGAAGGTGAAACCGGTTGGCTGCCTTCGATAATCATTTATAAAATATTTCTATTTCTCGGTTTTACTGATAATTTACCTTAAAAGGGGTTTTCCCCATCAGTGACATTTATGACATATTCACAGGATGCCAAATGTCAAATAGGCGTGGGCACCACCTCTGGGACCTGCACCTATCTCTAGAACGGGGCCCCCTAAACCCCATTCTACCTCTCTGTGTTGCGGCTGACGCGTGTAATTCCCGACCACGAAGAAGAAGAAGAAGAAAACAGCGTAACTCGTTGAGCTACGCTGTTTTCGCAAGTCACATAGAACTGAATGGTAGTTACGGAAACCGGTAGTTACCTCAGCGAGTTATGCCGTTTTCTTCTTCGTGGTCAGGAATCACACGCGCCAGCTGCAACACAGAGGAGGTGGAAAGGGGTTTAAGGGGCCCCATTCTAAAGATAGGTGCGGGTCCCAGAGGTGGGACCCGCATCTATCTGACATCCTGTGGACATGTCATAAATGTCCCTGATAGGAAAATCCCTTTAAACGATGACAAAAAAAACCCAAAAACTACATACAAATAAATGAAGGAGTCTCCCTGGGACCAAAATACATGTGAGGTGTAAATGATAAATGACTAATTGTGTCATGAGGCGATTCCTGTAATTCCCATCAATATCAATGAGAAGACACCAATCATGCACAACCTGCTCATCCATTGCAAATAGGACAAAAACAAGTCAGTCTCAGCCTGTCCCTGGTGGCAAATGTCAGGTGATGGGGGGAGAACAGCATCAAGAATGTTGGATTTCAACACACCAATCCTTTGTCCCATGGGAAACAAAACCCCCCCTAGGAGCAGCTTATTCCCCTCTACCCATTAAAATAAGTACGCATGCTGGGCAGAGCGAAGCATGCATGTTTATAGTCGGCAGAATTAACGGTCGGCTGACAGCCATTTCATCAATGTGGCCAAAACGCAATACTGCGCACACACAAAATATGATATACCCACACTAACTATTTAAGGGTCTGATCCTATTCTATGAGAAAAAGAAAATAATTGCTCACCACATAAGTGGTCAATATTTGTCAGGGAACACTGAAACCTAAAGCCTGTTAAGCACCACGTACTTTAATGTATGGCATGGGTTTAAAGCTCCTGCAATCTAGCAAAAGCAGGTCCTGTGCCCGGCTGCGCCCCTGAAGAGAAGACGTTTATAATGTGCATAAGCATTCGCCCCCTGAAAGTCAATACTTTGTGGAGCCGCCTTTTGCTACAATTACAGGTGCAAGTATCTTGGGGTACATCGATTAGCTTAACACATCGAGACACTGGGATTTTTGGCCATTCTTTCAGGCAAAACTGCTCCAACTCCTTCACGTTAGATTCTTTGTGTTATAATCTGTGGCATGACTTGTAGGCTGCGGTATACTCAGTTGGATGGAGGTCTGAGCTTTGACTCCACCATTCTAAGACATTTAAGCGTTTCCCCTTAAACCACTCCAGTGTAGCTTTAGCCATATGTTTAGGGTCATAGTGAAGGTGAACCTCCATCCCAGTCTCAAATCTTTGGCAAACAAACAGGTTTTCCTCAAGAATTGCACTGTATTTACGGCCATCCATTTTCATTCAGTCCTGACCGGCTTTCCAGTCCCTGCGGTTGAAAAACATCCCCACAGCGTGATGCTGCCACCACCATGCCTCACTGTAGGAATGGGGTTCTTGAGATGTGGTGGGAAATGTTGAGTTTGAGCCACACACATTTCCCACAATGGCCAAAAAGTTTAGCCTCATCTGACCAGAGAACCTTCTTCCATGTGACAATGCCACGTACGGTTTGGCAAACTCAAAACATGTTTTATTCTGGGGCGGGTTGTTTTTTTAAGCAATGGATGTTTTCTGGCCACTCTTCCCTGAAGTCCCACTCTGTTGTGTATACGGCTTATAGCAGTCCTATGGACAGAAACTTCCATCTCCGCTGTGGATCTTTGGCGCTACTTCAGTGTTATAGTTGGTATCTTTGTTGAATCTCTGATTAATGCCCTCCCTCCCGGATTTGTGAGTTTTGGTGGGCGGCCTTTTGTCAGGTTTGTAGTTGTGCCATATTCTTTCCATTTTGTGATAATTTAATGTAGCTTTGTGGGATGTTCACAGTTCAGGATATTTTTTTATTACCCAACCCTGATCTATATTTCTCCACAACTTTGGCACTGACCTGTTTGGAGAGCTCCCTGGTCTTCATGTTGCTTTCTTAGTGGTGTTGGACTCAGGGACCTCTCAGAACAGTAGGAGTATTGATCCTGACATCATGTGACACTTATTGCATACAGGTGGACATTATTCAGCTAATTATGTGCCTTCGGAAGGTAATTGGTTTGACCAGAACGGATTTAGGTGTTTCATAACAAAGGTGGTGAATACATATGCACTCACAGGACTTTAGTCTGTTTTTATTATTATTTTTATAAAAAGTTTTGTTTTTGATTCCACTGTAACAGTTTTGAATATTTTCTTAGGTTTATTACATAGAATCTAATTTAAAATCAATTTTAATTCCAGGTTGCAATGCAACAAAACAGGACCACCACCAACACTGTATAAAATTCCAACCAATCTACCTCAAAAGTATGCCGTCAAATCTTACGCTGCACAATGTGGTGCCTTCTATTTTCTTTTCATCTGAATTAGTAACTGGAAATACTTCCTTTTCAAACAGCATTGTGCCTCACCAAAGAATTTAATGAAATAAAAAGAAAATTATAATAATTTGAGATAGTTTAATTACACATCTCACCTTTTTAACTTCTTCATCAGTGAGTTCTTTCGAGCCAAGTTGGAGCAGGGCACTGTCCAGGTGATGAATTTCAAAAATGTGTGACCTGAGCCGACGCTGGAGGAAAAAAGCTGGAAGGTGTGGTGTCAGGAACATAATACGGCTTAAAGCTTTCTGTGCAAACAAAAAAGACTGTATTAGCCATCTGAATGTCATAGGACACTATTTATCATGATTCTACCAAAGCCCATATTGCCTCTAAAGACCCTTTTACACGGGCCAATAATTGGGCCAACGAGCTTTCATATGAACGCTTGTTCTCGATCATTGCCCTGTGTAAATAGGGCAATGATCAGCCGATGAACGGGAAAACGCTCGTACATCAGCTGATCGCATCTTTTATGCAGCAACAATTTTAATTGTAAATAGGGAGAGGTGCTGCCGACATAATGGAAATGCATGAGGATGAGCGCTCCTGGTAACGATCGATCAGACCCATACATAACCAATGATAGCTCCTTGTGAAAGGAGCAAACGAGCACCGATCAGTCTCCTTGATCGGTGCCCGTTTTCATGGCCTATATTGGCCATTGTAACAGGGCCAACATGGGCCATAAAAAGAAAAAAAAAAAAAAGAAAAAGAGCGCCGATCAACGAGGCAGCTCGCTCGTTGATCGGCGCTTGTTTGATCCTTGTAAAAGGAGCAATGATTGGTTATGTTTGGGGACGAGTGACCATTACTACAATTGTTCATCCTCATACATTTCCATCATGTCAGCAGCTCATCTCACTTTTCACACAGGGAGTGGTGTTGCCGACAACGATAATATTTTGTGCTGCATAAAAGATGCGGTCAGTCAATGAACAAGCATTGGCTCGATTATGAGCTCATCTTTGCCCTGTTTACACAGGGCAATAATCGGGAAAAAGCGTTTGTATGAACGATCGTTTGCCCAATCGTTGGCCTGTGTAAAAGGGCCCTTAAAGGCTAACAACACTGACCATTGTCTCTAAATTTTAATGGCATGATGCCAGCCAATCAGACTTGATTAGCTGCAAAATTAATCTCTCCAATCAATTTGGAGAGACCAAGAATAAAATGGCACCTATGTAGCGGTCTTTGCTCTGCTTAAAAGGGAAAACCGTCTTCTATTTTAATTACACAGGGTATGTGCAAAGGGATTGCCTAATGGGCCTAAAGAGAAAAAAAAAAAATAGGTTGTGCATTTTTGTTCTTACCATTTGCTGGATATCAAGTTTGGTCATACCGAAAGGTGGACCTGAGAAGGCTGATCTGACCTCCTGAATATTTGTAACCTCTGGGTGAACTCCTTGTTGTACCTAGAATAAGAAAAGGCCAGTTAAGTTCTGTTTACTTCACAATAACACGTACAAACCGAACAGAACAATAAATGAACATGAGCGACTAAAATAAGAGATACAGGACACGTCAGAGATGAATGAAGTGAAAAAAGCCTTTGAGACTAGATATAGGAGGATTGGCCACAGTACTGAATGATATCTTAATTCCACACCGTCCATCTAAAGTCTGGTATGGAATAAAGTATTGGAAGATATGCTGTATACACGTTACAAGTGCAGCCCACTAGGTCTGTGCACAGGTGAGCTGTCATTTTCCGTCTGCACCGGAATAGTAGTTTTTCAGCACCACAGGGACGCTATATAATCTGGTTAAAATCTTAAAATGTGCTTCCCGATATGGGATCCTGAGTGAATGTGTGCCAGCGAACAAATACTTTAGCCTTGTTCATGCGTGAACATTATTCCTTAACTCTTACCTGTATGGCCAACTGGTGTATCTTATTCTGCAGAGCCTGCTCAGTCACATAGTGAGCAGATTTTAACAAACTGTCTAAAACTTCTTCATGAACATCTTTCCGCTTGTTATGATAGATCCTCAAGAACTCCTCCTGCTGTTCTGGTGTCCAAAAGTGCCGTATCAGCAATTGTCTGGGGAACAAATACCTAACAAAGGCACACACGAAAAATAAAAAAAATTACAAAAACAGCAAAAACTAAAATACATGCCACCCAAACGGAAAGTCCAGGCTCAATCATGAGCTCATAAAGAACATTTTGTATCTTCTGGTCAATTTTATCTTCCTATCTCTCGCCATCCTTCTCTGAAACTCCACATTATAGTTAAATTACTTCCGAGCGCTATAAAATACGGGAGGGCATTATATTCACCCATGCTTACGCATTTACATTAAGCCCACAAACGAATGAGAAAATTCAGAAAAATTAAACACTTCTCGAAGAAATATGGCAGAGAAAACACGTTTCCTTCACATCCTGGTCCCCTCCATATTTGGCTAGGGAGCAAAACACTGAGCAAGAGGATTTATCCTGGTCCCAACTACAGACAGTCAGTAAGAGTGAGGTTTCTCCTGCAGCTAGAAGTATTACTTCCCAAAGACCACCACGTTCCCCTAAAATTAGAGTTTCATATGCACTAGCACCAAAAGGAAGAAAAGGAGGTGGAGAAAATAGATGTTTCCTGGGACATGCAAAGACAAAACCTGCCAATGTAGAAGATGGTATCACAGTAATGATCGTACTTTCTACTCTAGTGCCCGCTTATCACAAGGTTGGCATTAGCATTTCTTATATATAGATGCTTTTTTAAAAAGTTTGCCATTTATACTTACATTAAAAGAAAGACCAGATAGTTGGCAAATGGTGGAATTGAAATGATCACCACAGGGGCAGCTTTGATGATATCTCTTCTGAACTGAGAGAGAGACAGAGAAAGGCAATTTGGGAAAAACATACAAATACTGTGGCAAGAAGCAAGAATCTGCGGCAAGAACGTTTCTCTTCCGTAGATACGAAGTTACATTAGTACTCATTTACACAAGGACAGCATACGGTACTTATTGACAGCTCACTGGCCACACAGAAATATACTGTGACTAGGAGATATACAAAGAAGAGATGTATTGTGCAGTCATTGTCTCGCTACAGGCAGGAAGATTCCTACTCCCATTCACTTCAACTGGAGGTTTGGGCAGAATCCACCTGAAGATCGGGCAGGACACTTCTTTTGTCCACTAGCTGAAAAAATAAAAATAAAAAAAATCAGCTAGCGGGAAAAATAAGCGTCCGCCTCCTATTGAAATGAATGGGAAGCAGAATTTTGCGGCAGATTCCATTGTGTGAACAGGCCCTTATACGGTCAATAGAGAACAGCTTCTGTAAGGCTGGATTCACACGAGCACATTACGTCCGTAATGGACGGACGTATTTTGGCCGCAAGACGCGGACCGAACACACTGCAGGGAGCCGGGCTCCTAGCATCATAGTTATGTACGATGCTAGGAGTCCCTGCTTCGCTGCAGGACAACTGTCCCGTACTGTAATCATGTTTTCAGTACGGGACAGTAGTTCCACGGAGAGGCAGGGACTACTAGCATCGTACATAACTATGATGCTAGGAGCCCGGCTCCCTGCACCGTGTTCGGTCCGGGTCTTGCGGCCAAAATACGTCCGTCCATTACGGACCGAACATGCTCATGTGAATCCAGCCTAAATCTGCATGACAGCAGTTGTTACCCACTGGCAGAGAAGTAGTATACTTATTTATCCCCCAACGTTCATAGCCAAATTTCATGGTTATCCTTTTATTCGACCTTTGAATCTATGCATGTCCAATTTATTAGTAGGAAAACAAATTCAGCAGAAGACCTTGAGGAAAACCCAGGAATGGAAGCTCAGACGCTTGTAAACATTGTTTACATTCATTACAGAGGATCTAAAAACAAAATTATTTGAGAACTGTGGCAATTGTTCAATAATATAGAATGTATCTGAGAAAGTCATACTATGTAAAACTACTGTACAGGGTCTCCATTTATATTAGTTTGACAGAAAAACCACCTTTATGGCATCATTCAAACTTACGTATATTGGTCAGTATTTTGCAACAGTATTTTTAGGCCACAACCAAGATTGGAAAATATAAAAAGTGTAATGGAAAGGATTGCACATCTTCCGTGTTATGGAGCCCCTCCTGATTTTGGCTTCCAAATACTGACCTAAATAGGTCTGTGTGAATGAGGCCTAAATAAATGTTCTTACATTCAGTATATAAACGCACCTGTCTTAATTTTTCCATTTCTCTATAAGGTAGTTGGTGATACTGTATTCCTTGGATTTTCATCTTCCTTCTTATCCTGCCTACTTCTTTTCCATCAACAAACAACATTCGCAGTCCTGTAAAATGTATAAAGGGAAGGATAATTTTATTCTTATACTGAATGGTCAGTTTTCAGTATATATTTTTATTTGGAATAGAACGGTTGTTGTGAACTGAAATATATATATATATATATATATATATATATATATGCGCTTTTACGCAGTTTATCTGCCCTGTGTGAACAAATCATTTCTGCAACTAAATCAGCTGCATGTGCCTGCACCCTTTAGACAGGATCACACGCAGTTTTGATGCAGTTTTCGTGACAGGTAGGGTATAAAGACCCAAAAACTGCATCAAAAATGTGTGCGCGGGATCGTGGCCTTGAAGTCCTTTTACAAGAGCAGACATTATGCCCGGTAAACGAGTGCCAATCAAACAGCACGTTGATCGGCACTTGTTTGCTCCATTCAAACAGAGCAACGATCGCAAACATGTGGATGAACGATCGTTAATACAATCATTGGTCCGTATACATTTGCATCTTGTAAGCAGCACGTCCCCTCTGTACACAAGCAGATGTGTTGCCGACAAGCCAAATTTTTGTGCCCGCATAAAAGATGCAACCAGACGACAGACGAGTGTTCGTTCGTCGGCTGATTGTTGCCCGATCATTTGCCCATGTAAAATGGCCTTTAAATGAATCTCTTTTCTATGTAGTCAACTATGTTCCGAAAAATCGGAAGCAGAACGCCTACAAACATCTGCCTATTGATTGCAATGTGAAAACGTCGTTCTGTTCCGACAGGCCATTTTTCTCAAAACGTCCGCGAAAAAGAAGTGCCTGTCACTTCTTGGGACGTTTTTGGAGCCATTTTCCATAGACTCTATAGAAAAACCAGCTCCAAAAACGGTCGTGAAAAACACAACTTTTTTGATTAAAAAAAGTCTGAAAATCAGGAACGGTTTTCCCTTGGAAACAGCTCTATATTTTGAGACTTTTTTATTTTGTGTGTGCACATACCCTAACTCTAGACTTCCTGATGACTAAGATTACACATCTATTATACAGCACAGGACAGGCTTACCTTTCATAAAAGTGGAATACAAGATATAAAAGTTAGGAAACTTTCTTTCCAAAAACTGTTCATATTTTGCATTGAGATGTTTCGCTTTTGAAGTGATTAGGGAGAGCACGCCTTGTGGCTTCTGATTGGTTGATAAGTGGCATGGCTGGTACCTGGGAAAACAATGCATAGAGGTGGTTCATAATTACACAGAGGATTGCCTAGACTAGATACAGTTCTAGTAATCTCTCAGCCACGGAATATAAAACACAAAATGCTTTCATACACTGAAACAAAAAGTATATCTGTGGATAGGTGATAATTGTACTTTGTGTGATAACCCCTGTCATTTTTATTGCCGTAAAACTGAATAAAAACCTTTAAGCACACAGAAGAAAGGAGTAAATGGATCGTGAGAAGTGTAATCTGCAGCATGCATTGCTTCATAATGGCTGACAGATTAATGCAACTCTGAAAACCTATGTTAAAAAAAAAAGATTCCCATTACTGTTGCGCACAGTAATGCAGCTTAACGCCACTTTACCGTCTAGGCATTAACAATGAAAGTGCTTTTACCGGCAGTCAATTTAAAAACCATGCCGATCTACATATCGAGCAGGCCGCGGTGCATCCACAATGTGTCAGTATTAGTACATGCACCAGTGTCAGTCAATAATACTATTGAAGTACAGTGTCAGTCACTAATACTATTGGAGTACACGTAGCGGTGTCAGTAATACTATTGAAGTACAGTGTCAGTCAGTATTCAGTAATACTACACGTAGCAGTGTCAGTTTTAGTAGTACAGGTACCAGCGTCAGTAATACTATTGGAGTACACGTAGCAGTGTCAGTAATAGTACAAGTACCAGCGTCAGTAATACTACACGTAGCGGTGTCAGTAGTAGTACAGGTACCAGCGTCAGTAATACTATTGGAGTACACGTAGCAGTGTCAGTAGGAGTCTGTACCAGTGTCAGTATTACTATTGGAGTACACGTAGCAGTGTCAGTAATAGTACATGTACCAGCGTCAGTAATACTATTGGAGTACACGTAGCGGTGTCAGCAGGAGTACAGGTACCAGTGTCAGTAATACTATTGGAGTACACGTAGCGGTGTCAGTAGGAGTACAGGTACCAGTGTCAGTAATACTATTGGAGTACACGTAGCAGTGTCAGTTTTAGTAGTACAGGTACCAGCGTCAGTAATACTATTGGAGTACACGTAGCAGTGTCAGTAGGAGTACAGGTACCAGCGTCAGTAATACTATTGGAGTACAAGTAGCGGTGTCAGTAATAGTACAGGTACCAGCGTCAGTAATACTATTGGAGCACACGTAGCGGTGTCAGTAGGAGTACAGGTACCAGCGTCAGTAATACTATTGGAGTACACGTAGCGGTGTCAGTAATAGTACAGGTACCAGCGTCAGTAATACTATTGGAGTACAAGTAGCGGTGTCAGTAATAGTACAGGTACCAGTGTCAGTAATACTATTGGAGTACACGTAGCGGTGTCAGTAATAGTACAAGTACCAGCGTCAGTAATACTATTGGAGTACACGTAGCAGTGTCAGTAGTAGTACAAGTACTAGCGTCAGTAATACTATTGGAGTACACGTAGCGGTGTCAGTAATAGTACAAGTACCAGCGTCAGTAATACTATTGGAGTACACGTAGCGGTGTCAGTATTATTACAGGTACCAGCGTCAGTAATACTATTGGAGTACACGTAGCGGTGTCAGTAATAGTACAGGTACCGGTGTCAGTAATAGTACAGGTACCGGTGTCAGTAATAGTACAGGTACCGGTGTCAGTAATAGTACAGGTACCGGTGTCAGTAATAGTACAGGTACCGGTGTCAGTAATAGTACAGGTACCGGTGTCAGTAATAGTACAGGTACCGGTGTCAGTAATAGTACAGGTACCGGTGTCAGTAATAGTACAGGTACCGGTGTCAGTAATAGTACAGGTACCGGTGTCAGTAATAGTACAGGTACCGGTGTCAGTAATAGTACAGGTACCGGTGTCAGTAATAGTACAGGTACCAGTGTCAGTAATAGTACAGGTACCAGTGTCAGTAATAGTACAGGTACCAGTGTCAGTAATAGTACAGGTACCAGTGTCAGTAATAGTACAGGTACCAGTGTCAGTAATAGTACAGGTACCAGTGTCAGTAATAGTACAGGTACCAGTGTCAGTAATAGTACAGGTACCAGTGTCAGTAATAGTACAGGTACCAGTGTCAGTAATAGTACAGGTACCAGTGTCAGTAATAGTACAGGTACCAGTGTCAGTAATAGTACAGGTACCAGTGTCAGTAATAGTACAGGTACCAGTGTCAGTAATAGTACAGGTACCAGTGTCAGTAATAGTACAGGTACCAGTGTCAGTAATAGTACAGGTACCAGTGTCAGTAATAGTACAGGTACCAGTGTCAGTAATAGTACAGGTACCAGTGTCAGTAATAGTACAGGTACCAGTAATACTATTGGAGTACACGTAGTGGTGTCAGTAATAGTACAGGTACCAGTGTCAGTAATAGTACAGGTACCAGTGTCAGTAATACTATTGGAGTACACGTAGCAGTGTCAGTAATAGTACAGGTACCAGTGTCAGTAATACTATTGGAGTACACGTAGCGGTGTCAGTAGGAGTACAGGTACCAGCATCAGTAATACTATTGCAGTACACGTAGCGGTGTCAGTAGGAGTACAGGTACCAGCGTCAGTAATACTATTGCAGTACACGTAGCAGTGTCAGTAGGAGTACAGGTACCAGCATCAGTAATACTATTGGAGCACACGTAGCGGTGTCAGTAGGAGTACAGGTACTAGCGTCAGTAATACTATTGGAGTACAAGTAGCGGTGTCAGTAATAGTACAAGTACCAGTGTCAGTAATACTATTGGAGTACAAGTAGCGGTGTCAGTAATAGTACAAGTACCAGTGTCAGTAATACTATTGGAGTACACGTAGCGGTGTCAGTAATAGTACAAGTACCAGCGTCAGTAATACTATTGGAGTACATGTAGCGGTGTCAGTAATAGTACATGTACCAGTGTCAGTAATAGTACAGGTACCAGTGTCAGTAATACTATTGGAGTACACGTAGCGGTGTCAGTATTATTACAGGTACCAGCGTCAGTAATACTATTGGAGTACACGTAGCGGTGTCAGTAATAGTACAGGTACCAGTGTCAGTAATAGTACAGGTACCAGTGTCAGTAATAGTACAGGTACCAGTGTCAGTAATAGTACAGGTACCAGTGTCAGTAATAGTACAGGTACCAGTGTCAGTAATAGTACAGGTACCAGTGTCAGTAATAGTACAGGTACCAGTGTCAGTAATAGTACAGGTACCAGTGTCAGTAATAGTACAGGTACCAGTGTCAGTAATAGTACAGGTACCAGTGTCAGTAATAGTACAGGTACCAGTGTCAGTAATAGTACAGGTACCAGTGTCAGTAATAGTACAGGTACCAGTGTCAGTAATAGTACAGGTACCAGTGTCAGTAATACTATTGGAGTACACGTAGCGGTGTCAGTAATAGTACAGGTACCAGTGTCAGTAATAGTACAGGTACCAGTGTCAGTAATAGTACAGGTACCAGTGTCAGTAATACTATTGGAGTACACGTAGCGGAGCCAGTAGGAGTACAGGTACCAGCGTCAGTAATACTATTGGAGTACAAGTACCAGTGTCAGTAATACTATTGGAGTACACGTAGCGGTGTCAGTAATAGTACAGGTACCAGTGTCAGTAATACTATTGGAGTACAAGTACCAGTGTCAGTAATACTATTGGAGTACACGTAGCAGTGTCAGTAATAGTACAGGTACCAGTGTCAGTAATACTATTGGAGTACACGTAGCGGAGCCAGTAGGAGTACAGGTACCAGCGTCAGTAATACTATTGGAGTACACGTAGCGGTGTCAGTAGGAGTACAGGTACCAGCATTAGTAATACTATTGGAGTACACGTAGCGGTGTCAGTAGGAGTTCAGGTACCAGCGTCAGTAATACTATTGGAGTACACGTAGCGGTGTCAGTAGGAGTACAGGTACCAGCGTCAGTAATACTATTGGAGCACACGTAGCGGTGTCAGTAGGAGTACAGGTACCAGCATCAGTAATACTATTGGAGCACACGTAGCGGTGTCAGTAGGAGTACAGGTACCAGCGTCAGTAATACTATTGGAGTACAAGTACCAGTGTCAGTAATACTATTGGAGTACACGTAGCGGTGTCAGTAATAGTACAAGTACCAGCGTCAGTAATACTATTGGAGTACACGTAGCGGTGTCAGTAATAGTACATGTACCAGCGTCAGTAATACTATTGGAGTACACGTAGCGGTGTCAGTAATAGTACAAGTACCAGCGTCAGTAATACTATTGGAGTACACGTAGCAGTGTCAGTAGTAGTACAAGTACTAGCGTCAGTAATACTATTGGAGTACACGTAGCGGTGTCAGTAATAGTACAAGTCCCAGTAATACTATTGGAGTACACGTAGCGGTGTCAGTAATAGTACAAGTACCAGTGTCAGTAATACTATTGGAGTACACGTAGCGGTGTCAGTAGTAGTACAAGTACTAGCGTCAGTAATACTATTGGAGTACACGTAGCGGTGTCAGTAATAGTACAAGTACCAGCGTCAGTAATACTATTGGAGTACATGTAGCGGTGTCAGTAATAGTACATGTACCAGCGTCAGTAATACTATTGGAGTACACGTAGCGGTGTCAGTAATAGTACAAGTACCAGAGTCAGTAAGACTATTGGAGTACACGTAGCGGTGTCAGTATTATTACAGGTACCAGCGTCAGTAATACTATTGGAGTACACGTAGCGGTGTCAGTAATAGTACAGGTACCAGTGTCAGTAATAGTACAGGTACCAGTGTCAGTAATAGTATTGGAGTACACGTAGCGGAGCCAGTAGGAGTACAGGTACCAGCGTCAGTAATACTATTGGAGTACACGTAGCGGTGTCAGTAGGAGTACAGGTACCAGCATCAGTAATACTATTGGAGTACACGTAGCGTGTCAGTAGGAGTACAGGTACCAGCATCAGTAATACTATTGGAGTACACGTAGCGGTGTCAGTAGGAGTACAGGTACCAGCGTCAGTAATACTATTGGAGCACACGTAGCGGTGTCAGTAGGAGTACAGGTACCAGCATCAGTAATACTATTGGAGTACACGTAGCGGTGTCAGTAATAGTACAAGTACCAGCGTCAGTAATACTATTGGAGTACACGTAGCAGTGTCAGTAGGAGTACAGGTACCAGTGTCAGTAATACTATTGGAGTACACGTAGCAGTGTCAGTAGGAGTACAGGTACCAGTGTCAGTAATACTATTGGAGTAGACGTAGCGGTGTCAGTAATAGTACAAGTACCAGTGTCAGTAATACTATTGGAGTACACGTAGCAGTGTCAGTAGTAGTACAAGTACCATCGTCAGTAATACTATTGGAGTACACGTAGCGGTGTCAGTATTATTACAGGTACCAGCGTCAGTAATACTATTGGAGTACACGTAGCGGTGTCAGTAATAGTACAGGTACCAGTGTCAGTAATACTATTGGAGTACACGTAGCGGTGTCAGTAATAGTACAGGTACCAGTGTCAGTAATACTATTGGAGTACACGTAGCGGTGTCAGTAATAGTACAGGTACCAGTGTCAGTAATAGTACAGGTACCAGCGTCAGTAATACTATTGGAGTACACGTAGCGGTGTCAGTAGGAGTACAGGTACCAGCATCAGTAATACTATTGGAGCACACGTAGCGGTGTCAGTAGGAGTACAGGTACCAGCGTCAGTAATACTATTGTAGTACACGTAGCGGTGTCAGTAGTAGTACAGGTACCAGCGTCAGTAATACTATTGGAGTACACGTAGCGGTGTCAGTAATAGTACAGGTACCAGTGTCAGTAATACTATTGGAGTACACGTAGCGGAGCCAGTAGGAGTACAGGTACCAGCGTCAGTAATACTATTGGAGTACACGTAGCAGTGTCAGTAGGAGTACAGGTACCAGTGTCAGTAATACTATTGGAGTACACGTAGCGGTGTCAGTAATAGTACAGGTACCAGTGTCAGTAATACTATTGGAGTACACGTAGCGGTGTCAGTAATAGTACAGGTACCAGCGTCAGTAATACTATTGGAGTACACGTAGCGGTGTCAGTAATACTATTGGAGTACACGTAGCGGAGCCAGTAGGAGTACAGGTACCAGCGTCAGTAATACTATTGGAGCACACGTAGCGGTGTCAGTAGGAGTACAGGTACCAGTGTCAGTAATACTATTTGAGTACACGTAGCGGTGTCAGTAATAGTACAGGTACCAGTGTCAGTAATACTATTGGAGTACACGTAGCAGTGTCAGTAGGAGTACAGGTACCAGCGTCAGTAATACTATTGGAGTACACGTAGCAGTGTCAGTAGGAGAACAGGTACCAGCGTCAGTAATACTATTGGAGTACACGTAGCAGTGTCAGTAGGAGAACAGGTACCAGTGTCAGTAATACTATTGGAGTACACGTAGCGGTGTCAGTAGGAGTACAGGTACCAGCGTCAGTAATACTATTGGAGTACACGTAGCAGTGTCAGTAGGAGAACAGGTACCAGTGTCAGTAATACTATTGGAGTACACGTAGCAGTGTCAGTAGGAGTACAGGTACCAGCGTCAGTAATACTATTGGAGCACACGTAGCAGTGTCAGTAGGAGTACAGGTACCAGCGTCAGTCGTTCCCCAGCATTTTTCAGTACTGGTAATACATGCACGAGTGTCACCAGCTCCGGGTATTATTAATGGCGTACAGTGTACACTCATCTCTCAGTAATGTTCAGAGAAATTTAATATTGTGCCATAGGGAAAACGTCCACTCGCAAAATGTACTTTACATTGATAAACAGTAGTTGGTGTTAATAATCAGAAGCCAGAAGTGTTATAGTCATTAATTATTTGAACATCGAGGAGAACAGGTTCATCTTCTGCTGACTGCCCTGGCAGAGAATGACTGGCAGTACCCTGGTTTCATGTATACATACTGGACTGTGCCCATGTAACGGGCTCCATCACCCTCACACCATGTGGTTGCGATCAGCTGCTTCCGGCTCCTGCTCTCTCATCTCCTCATACTCACAGCATTACTAGACGTTTCCTCAGGAGCCGGTCCACCATGAGCCGGCATGTCCCAGTCCTGTACAGCGCCATATTCTAGGAGGAGAAGCAGCATCTGTCATCAGCTACAAGGTCGATAGAGCAGAGCCGGTCACATGTGAAGGGGGGACATCACGTGATAACTTCTCTGAGGGGCCATGTTTGTTGAGGACATAAAGACAATATATCCCTCTCTGCAGGGAGGATACACGATAAATGCTAGATTCTAGTGGGATAAAGGACCTTTGATGATGTCATGACCATGTGATCAGTCACTTGTGTAGGAGGAGTCAGGTTCCAAGCTGTGATACTGGTGGAGATTTATGCGCTTTTCTCTGCATTACTTTCTGTTTGATTATGTGAAAATGTCTTCCTGAGCAGACAATAGGGGGCGCTGCCTGCCTACACAGCTCTGCACTGTATACCGTACACACACAGCTCTGCATGACTCGTTACCCACAGCTATGACCGGTGCTTGTAAAACAGTTAAAAAAAACAAACAAATGATTGCACACGACTGTAGTGTTTTTTAGGCCGGGTTCCCACGTAGCGTAAACGCTGCGACATTTCCGCGACGGAATTCTTTGTGGAAATTCCGGAGCATTTTCAGTAGCAGCAAAGAGAAAATCTCATACCCCTGCTGCGGAAAAAACGCAGCATGAACGTTAATAAATTGTCCTGCAGTGCGGAATTTAGATTCACAGCAATTCAATTTATGCTGCGTTTTCGTTGCTTTTCTGTTGTGGGTTTTCCCCATTTTATTCAATGGGGATGCAAAACCTGCAGCAAAAAGCCAAGTGTTGCGACATTTGCAGCGGAATTGCAGCGATTCCGACGCAAAAATTGCAACTCAGGAAAAAAAAATTCATACTTACCCAGAACTCCCTGCTTCTTTCTGCAGTCCGGCCTCCTGGGATGACTTTTCCGGCTGCAGCAGTAACATGGCCTGCAACGTCATAGAGGAAGGCGGTAGGTATAAAAGTTTTTGTTTTTTTTCAAGCGCTGCTTTCCGCCTGAAAAAATGCAGAAAAACGCACCACTGTGGTGTGCTTTTACGAATGTAATATGCTGCGGGTTCCAGGTCGGATACGCTGCACTTTTTTTACACCGCATATCCAACCCGTGGCAACGTGGCCTTGCTGTCTGCAAATACCGATCCGTAGTCATCTGCAATTCATTCGCATATCTGGCACGCTGTCCGCAAATACGGTCCAAAGTGCAACAGTATTTAAGGGAGGCTGCAAATCATGTCAACAACATGCCCCAACCCCTCAAAACGGTCGCATGATCGCTCAGGCGTAATTTTTAAAAGGGAATCCCCTGCCGTTGCATAGCAACGCTTCCACAATTACGGATGACTAGTGATGCACATCTGTAGCTGTCCACAATTTAGCATGCGCCCATGGACTTCTATGGGCGAGTCCGTGGGACATGTTCCATATTTTGCGGATCATTTCTACAGCCCCGACACACATCCATAAATATACGGAAAGGTGTCTGTGACCTATACAAATTAATATGTCCGCAGATTATCCGTAATTACAGATAAAAACGGACATGTGCATGGAGCCTAAAGGCAGTGAATGTGATAAATGAACAAAATAAACATTGTTCACGTCGTTTATCCCCTGCCACTCCAGTGCCGCCTCTCTGGTGGTCCCACTGGTCTTTGTTAAGTGTCCTGTAGTGATGGTGTGCCGACTAACACCGTTCAGGCAATGTGTAGTCGGCATGTTATCACTGCAGGAGAGCTACCAAGGACCGGTGGGACCACCAGAGAGGCGGCGCTGGAGTTGCGGGGGATATACCAGGTGAAAAATGTTTCTTTTGTTATTTTATCACATTGCCTGCCTTTAGCTAATCTTTTTTTGGTCTCGGAAATCCCCTTCTATCGTACAGTGCAGAGCTGAAGGTGTCTACTGTGTAGCGCGTAGTGCAGAGCTGTAGGTGTGTATTGTGTCGTGTGTGACAGCTATTTGTGTGTGGTGCCAAGCAGGGGCGTAACTAGGAAAGACTGGGCCCCATAGCAAACTTTTGACTAGGGCCCCCCCTCTGCTGGGTATCACGCAACCCCCCCCCCTTTGTAGATAGTGCCTCCCTATAGATTCCACCACACAGCGCCCCCCTATAGATAGCACCATACACAGCCCCCTGCAGATAACGCCATACAGCCCCCCTGTAGATAACGCCATACAGACCCCCTCTGTAGATAACGCCATACAGCCCCCCTGTAGATAACGCCATACAGTCCCCCCTATAGAGAATGCCATACAGCCCCCCCTTTAGAAAATGCCATACAGAACCCCTCTGTAGATAACGCAATGTACCCCCCCCTCCAAAAAAAACGGCCTATAGTTTGTCCTACAAAAGACATGCATCCCCTATCCACAGGATAGGGGATACATGTGTGATCGCTGGCAGCGATAAGGAGAATGGGGGACCGAAAGTCCCCCGAAGTTCTCCATGACTAACCTCGGACTTCCGGCGTCTGCGCAGTTCAATAAAAATGAAAGGAGCGCTAGTCACGCATGCGCACAAGCGCGACCGGCGCTCCATTCATTTCTACGGAGCTGCCGACACAGACCCCGGAAGTCCGAGGTTTGTCATGGAGAACTTAGGGGGGACTTTCGGTCCCCCGTTCTCCTCATCGCTGCCAGCGATCACACATGTATCCCCTATCCTGTGATTAGGGGATACATGTCTTATGTAGGAACAACCCCTTCAGTGGCGTCGTGCTGTAGCAGCCATAGCGGCTGCTAGCGGAGCCTGCTGCCATGGGAGGGGGCCGTGCCGGCGGGTGGCACGGGCCCCCTCATGCTGCAGGCCCTGTAGAAGTCGCTACGGCTGCTATAGCGGTAGTTACGCCACTGCGTATAGGTTTGTACGGCGTAAAACTACAGCTCCCAGCATGGCCTGAACAATGATAAGGATATGCTGGGAGATGCGGTTTCACAAAAAAAATCCTATCACCATCATCTCGCTGCAGATCATACAGTGACTACATTACTGATTAGAGGCAGAATAAACATTTACATTAAGTGACTCACCGGTGACGTCTCAGATTCTAGTTCTTTTCTTCTCCCTCCGGTTCAGACATCTATGATGGATTTCTACCGGCCATGACCCATTTCTGCAGTTTTCCGTTCAGATGTCTTCAGCTTCTCACTTTTAAAACATTTCTGCACCTGTAAACAAAGTTAAAATTCTCAACACATCTAAATATAACTGTCACACACACACACACCGTGCCCCCTGTAGATAGTGACCTACATAGAAGCCCCTATAGATAGTGCCCACATATGGACTCCAGAGCTGCAAGGCAATAGTGCTAACCACTGAGCCACGGTGCTGCCCTACATATAGCTTCCCCTATAGTTCTTGCTCCACGTATAGCCCACCTCTGTACATAGTGTCTCACATATAGCTCCCCCTGTATATAGTGTCCCACATATAGCCCACCCCTGTAGACTGTGCACTACATATAGCCACCCTGTTGCTAGTGCCCCACAGGTAACCCACCCCTGTATATAGTGGCCCACATATAGACCCCCCTGTATATAGTGGCCCACATATAGACCCCCCCTGTATATAGTGGCCCACATATAGAGCCCCCTGTATATAATGGCTCACATATAGAGCCCCCTGTATATAGTGGCCAACATATAGACCCCCCCTGTATATAGTGGCCCACATATAGAGCCCCCTGTATATAGTGGCCCACACCCCCACATATAGACCCCCCCTGTAGCTACTGCCCCACATATAGACCCCCCCTGTAGCTACTGCCCCACATATAGACCCCCCTGTAGCTACTGCCCCACATATAGAACCCTATATATAATAGCCCACATAAAGATGACCCCCCCCCCCACCACTATAGATAATGCCATTCACATTTTTATGAGGGGGAAAAAACAAAAACTTGACATACTCACATTCTCCGGTTCCCACGCTGTTCACTGGCGATGCAGACATGCTCTCTTCTGAGCATGTCTGCAGGAGCTGAACGAGCGTCCTCCAATGACGCTGATTGGCGGGGCAGAATGACTTGCCCCGCCAATCAGCACCTTCTAAGCATGGAAGCGGCGCGATGATGTCATCGCGCCGCTAGCCAATCAGTGTCATTGTAAGGCACTGGATGGTCAGGCACGGAACATGCCCGGCCATTCAGTGCTAATACATGTGTTTGGCTGCCGCTAGCACTGGGGCCCCCTCCGGTGCTAGCGACACCTACAGGCATGAGAGGGCCTGTGTAAGTCTCGGCGTCGCGGGCCCCACAGTAGCGACGCTACCGCTGTAGTAGCCATAACGGCTGCTAGCGGCGCCACCGGGCCCCCTCAAGCCCCGGGCCCCGTAGCAGCCGCTACTGCTGCTACCGCGGTAGTTACGCCACTGGTGCCAAGACTAACATAGTAGATCAAAATATGTGTGAGGGGGTCTTGACACCTTGGCGGAACTGGACCAACCTCGTTATAAATCAGTGGGGTTCATCGGGTGCCAATGGTGTTTGTTGTTCAACTCATCCATTGCAGTGTTGTGGCTTATGTTACAAACAGAAGCCACAACGCAGATGTGAACAGAGCCTTATTTAGGTGAACCCCGGGGGGAGCGCAGCAAAAAACGCATTTTGACCGAGACGTATGAACTCAGCCTTACACAGGCCGATAATCGGAAATGAGCGTTAGAAAGTGCTTTATTATCGGACTGTGTAAAAGTGCCTTTAGGTTTGGTAAAAATAAGTTAATTACAAACAGAGATATTTCTGCAGAGTCGTCTGAGAAGGTCAATACCATGCAGGATCGACTGTCTTGTGGTAGTTCACCCTTTTATTAGTTGTTTTGAGCCTCGTTCTGGCTCCCATAGGAATGCATTGAGAGCCTAAGTTCCGGTTTTCTCAAAAGCACAGCGATTCCAGACAGGTCAGAGGGAAGATCACATGAGCGGCGCTGGACCCGAAAACAACTAGATGCACGGTCGGTAAGTATTTCCACACACAGCACCCCAATCAAACACCAATGTACAAATGGAGGGGGGAATAAAAAACGTGCAGTGATCCTTTAAGGTGTTCCATGTGGTAAAAACGACAACTTATCTTTATTATACATATCAATACAATTACCGCAATACCAAATTTGTATAGTGTTTTTTTATGTTTTACTTCCAGGTCTATGACCTGGAAGATCCAAAGTCTGCATCAGGGGGATACCTGTGTTGGTTTCAGAGGCTTGGCTGGGGCCTTCCACAAGATGCTACAAGCAGTATTACTGGAAGGGGGCGCAATGGACTTAACTGTTAATAGGATCGAAGGGGTTACTAAGCCCAAGAACCTTAACCTCTTAGTGCCGCAATCTATTTTGGCCCGTATACACTTTTTCAAAGTTAAAGATGTCTTCCCTTACGTCGCGGTGATAGTGCGGGCTCAGGAGCTGAGCCCGCACCAGCACCGCCTCGTGTCAGCTGTATGTTGCAGCTGACTCCCTGCTGTAACGGCCAAGACCGGAGCTCGTTTCCGATCTGGCCGATTAACTCCTCAGATGCTGCGCTCAATAGAGATCACAACATCTGAGGGGTTTTTAGCCACCAGCACCCCAGCAGTGCAATCGCTGGGGTGCCGATGGCTGCAATGGCAACCGGAGGCCTAAGACTGGCCTCCCGTTGTGTTGGCTATGGAAGCCTCCTTGGCCCCGCCCCAGAGACGGGGCCTAAAAGCTCTTTGTGTAATATACTGATATATACATACATATATATGTAAGGATAATATTTTTGCAAACAATATTCATGGTAATGATCCCTGACAAAACCAGGAAGAACCCTTTTAACAATTTTTGGGGTGCGTGTCTCCAGTGGCACAAGCTGGGCACAACATATTTGCCACTGAAATGGCATATCTAGGGAAGAATTGCAATTTTTACTTTGCACCATGCGCAGCGCAATCATTTATGGAAAAGACCTGTGGGGTGAAAATGCTCACTACACCCCTTAATAAATGCCTTGGGGGTGTACTTTCCAAAATGGGGTCACTTTTCAGGCATTTCTTTTATTATTTCACATGAGAACCTCTGCAATTGTGAATGTGAAGGAATAATTTAAAAATTCCATGTTTTGTATTTTGTGTCAGTATCACTTTTCACTTTTGTCTTTTAGTTTGCCTTGTAATAGTCTGCAGATGCTCTGCAGATTACTTAAGGTATTTCTTCTTGGCAGTAAAACAGTTTATATAAGTAACAGTTCGGGGTGGCGCTCAAGGTCAGAGGGAGAAATTCTACCTTTGCTGATTACAATATGAGTTATGCTCTTTGTTCTGTGTCTTATAAATATACGCTGTATTTGATAATAAATTGGAGTCTTTCTTTTTGAGAACATGGTCTCAGAGTGATTTGACTCACCGAGCTTGTATATATACCTGCTTCTAATTTGGGACCTACAGAAATCAAGGCGTAGTGGTACCGTTGCGACCACAGAAATTGGCGCCCGAACAGGGACCGGCAGCTACACCTTGGTGCTCCCCTGACTCTCCGAACACTCAGCAGTGACTAGCCAGGAACGTGCAGACCATGGCTGCAGCATAAGGTAAGAAGCCTTTATTTGTACAAGTTTGCTCTGCACCTTCTCTGTCCTACACTGAGTTCGGGGTTGAGTGGGAGACATAAGGTAAGAGGGACTAAAAAGCTTGCTGGTCCATGAATCCTTGTTCCCTCAGGAAAAGTGCCTGATTTCTGTAACGGTTGTGTGAATGTGTTTAGGTAAAGAATGAGTTTTTGATCATGCCTCACTCATGCTAGGATTGTAGTTTTTGATTGTCGTTTTTGGAGTTTTGTTACTATATTGGATTGGTCTGGGTGTGGGTGAGTGTCAGAGACCCCGGTCCGCAGTTTAAAGCTCTGGCCAGAGTAGTTTTTGGGTGACTGTAGAAAATAGATAGTAAGTGAGTATCTATCTCACCGTCCCGGTAGACAAGGTGATGCCGGGACAAGTACGTGTTTGGGTGACTGTAGAAAATAGATAATAAGTGAGTATCTATCAGTCTGCCCTATTCCAGTAGACAAGGTGATGCTGGGACACGTAGTGTGACCAAGATGGGGAATTTAGTGACACTGACACCCCAGAAGAAGAAACCCGGAGTTTCTCCGGTGGATATAGTAAAACAAAGGGAAGGGAGAGATGCAGTCAAAAACCTGAGGAGACCCTGATGAATGGGGTGATGTATGTAGAACCCATAGAGGATGGTTAAAAGATAAGATAAAAAGTTTACGGAGCAAGCGAATGCCTGGGAAAAAGTGTCCAAGGAAGTACAGAGAGGAGGGGCGAGGGAAATCGAATGTGGAGGAAAGTTATATTATGAATGTTATGATAGTAAGAGATGGGGATGATGACGGGAACAGAGAAAGGAATGAGGAAGTGAAAGAGCAAAAGGGATTTATCCTTTATGGAAGGGTTAAAGAAACCCATAAAAGAAGCTGTAGGAGTAGCCCACCCTAAATGGAGGAGCCTAGACCCACGAGATCTCATGAAAGTGGCACAGGGATTAGAACAAAGTTAGAAACAACAGAGAGAGAAAAATCCTATAGCGGGAGTGGCTCCCTACTATCCCCAGAATCAGAATCAAGGGGGACAGGGTAGGGGACCCCGACAACAGATAATTTGTAACAGTTGTGAAAAGCCTGGACATATTTCCAGAAATTGTAAAGCCCCAAAGAGACCTAGAGACCCCAATTGGCAGCCACGAGGTCAGTCACAGGAAGGAGCTCAAGAACAACCTCCTCTGCAGCACTCGGGCAGGCATCACTCCTGATTGGTCAGCGTCATACACGTCTCTGTACAATGCCCACTTGGTCTAAAGTAAAAACACGCCCACTTGGGCATTAAGCAACTCATTAGCATAAATCTAAAATCGCTAATAAAGTGGTGAAAACAGATAGTTTTTTTTAAATAAAAAGCATTACTGTCACCTACATTATAGCGCCCATCTCCTTATGTAGGAGATACGGCACTTATAATGTGGTGACAGAGCCTCCTTAACATGTAATTTATGGCGCACTGTGGATGCCGAAAAAAAAGCAATAAAAAAACTATTCCAGAATTGCTTGTTTTTGGTAATTTCCATTACCAAAAAATGAAATAAAAGTGATCAAAAAGTAGCATGTGTTCCAAAATGGTATCAATAAAATCCACAGCCCGTCTCGCAAAAAACAAGCCCGCACACCGCTCAATCAACTGAAAAATAAAAAAGTTATGGCACTAGTAATGTCGTGATGAAAAAACATCTCAATGCGCAGGCCGGAGGGGAACATTCCTTCAGTTTCAGGGCCATAGTATTTAGGAACTAGGAAAGGGAAGGGACATAGCACATAAGCTGGAAGCGAGGGTGCCCGTATTATACCAGCGCAAAACTTTCCCAGAAAAATTTCCTTAACTGCAAAGGAGAAAAATTCCCTAAAAGGTGCAGAGTGTTACAAAAGGGGAGTGAGAAAGAAAACCGTTTATCAGTGTGACACCGGCCTGCGCATAACGAATCGCGTCACATCGTAACACACATCTATGGATAATTGTATTATTTACCCCATTATTATACCCTCTTATTATGCCCTGATGTACTCCGCACAGATTACATACACCCCCACATTATAAACTGAAATACCAGCAAAACTCAAACAAAACTACCAAGCAAAATCCATGCTCAAAATGGCGGTCTTTCCCTTCTTAGCCCTACAGTGTGACCAAACAGCAATTTATGGTCACAAATAAGGCATTACCATACCCGGGAGAACCCGCTTAACAATTTATGGGGTAAGATTCTCTAGGGGCACAACATATTGTGCAGTGAATAGGCAGATCAGTGAAAAAATTGCAATTTTCACTTTGCACCATCCACGGCGTATTCATTTCTGAAAAACACCTGTGGAGTCTAAATTCTCACTAAACCCCTTGATAAATGCCTTTAGGATGTAGTTTCTAAAACGGGGTCACTTTTGTTTGGTACATCAGGGGTTTTGCAAATGCAAAATGCTGTCCGCAAACGCAAATCTACGCTCCAAAGGATAAATACTGCTCCTTTTCTTCTGAATGCTCCCATATATGTAAACAGCCGATTATAACCACATATGGGGTGTTACTGTACTCGTAAGAAATTACTTTACAAATGTTGGGGTGCTTTTTCTTCTCTATTCCTTGTAAAAATGAAAAATGTTGATCTAAAACTACATCTTATTGGAAAAAAAAATATTTTTTTCATTTTCATGGCTTAATTCTAATTCAGCAAAAAACCTTTGGGATCATAATTTTCACTATACCCCTAGATGATTCCTCAGGGGGTGCAGGTTCCCAAATGGAGTCACTTTTGGGGTATTTCCACTGTACTAGTACTACAGGGGCTCAGGAAATGTGACATGGCACCGAGAAACCATGCCAAAATCCAAATGGTGCTCCTTCCGTTCTGAGCCCTACCGTGTGTCCAAACAGCCGTTCATGACCACATGTGGGTTATTGTTTTACTCGGGGGAAATTGCTCTACAAATGTTGCAGTGCTTTTTCTACTTTAGTCCTTTTGGAAATGAAAAAAATTAGCTAAACCTATTTATTTGAAAAAATGTAAATTTTCATTTTCATGGCCTAGTTCCAAACATTTCTGCAAAAAAACTGGCGGGTCAAAATGCTTGCTACACCCCTAAATAAATTCCTCGAGGGGTGTAGTTTCCCAAATGTGGTCACTTTTGGGGGGTTTCCACTGTTTTAGTACCACAAGACCTCTTCAAAGCTGACATGGTGCGTAAAATACATTCTAATAAAAAGGAGGCCCAAAAGGTGCTCCATTGCTTCGGAGGTCTGTTCTTCAGTCTATTATCACACTAGAGCCACATGTGGGATATTTTCTAAAACTGCAGAACCTGGGCAATAAATATTGAGTTGCATTTCTTTCAAATCTTCTGTGGTACAAAAAAAATGGATTTAAAATAAATTTCTGGAAAAAAAAATGAACTTTGTAAATTTCACCTCTACTTTGGTTTAATTCCTGCGAAATGTCTAAAGGGTTAAGAAACTTTCTAAATGCTGTTTTGAATACTTTGAGGGGTGCAGTTTTTAAAATGGGGTGACTTATTGGGGGTTTCTAATATCTAAGGACCTCAAAGTCACTTCGGAACTGAACTGGCCCCTGTAAAAATAGCCTTTT
Source organism: Rhinoderma darwinii (assembly GCF_050947455.1). Taxonomy (NCBI): domain Eukaryota; kingdom Metazoa; phylum Chordata; class Amphibia; order Anura; family Rhinodermatidae; genus Rhinoderma; species Rhinoderma darwinii. The sequence goes on from NC_134688.1 coordinate 96,905,003, forward strand.
GAAATTTTCTTGAAAATGTGAGAAATTGCTGCTAAAGTTCAAAGCCTTGTAACGTCCTAGAAAAATAAATGCATGTTCAAAAAACGATGCCAAACTAAAGTAGACATATGGGGGATGTTAATTAGCAACAATTTTGTGTGGTATAACTGCCTGTCTTACAAGCAGATACATTTAAATTGAGAAAAATGCAAATTTTTGCAATTTTTCGATACATTTTGGTGGTTTTCACAATTAAATACTGAATGTATCGAGCAAAGTTTGCCAGCAACATAAAGTCCAATGTGTCACGAGAAAACAATCTCAGAATCGCTTGGATAGGTAAAAGTATTCCGAAGTTATTACCACATAAAGTGAAACATGTCAGATCTGAAAAATGAGGCTCTGTCAGGAAGGTCAAAAGTGGCTAAAGAGGGAAGGGGTTAGTAAAACCGTGCTGGCTGTTACTTATGATACTAATTCTGCATATAGTCCCTCATAGCCTCTCAAATATTTTCCCCACAATGGATGTTAAGCTTACTGGTCTATAATTACCCGGGGAAGACCTAGAGCCCTTTTTGAAAATAGTCACCACATTTGCCCTGCGCCAGTCCCTTGGCACTATACCGGTCACTAGAGAATCTCTAAATATTATGAAGAGGGGGACAGAAATAACTGAACTAAGCTCTTTAAGAACTCTAAGGTGTAACCCATCTGGTCCCGGGGCCTTGTGTACATTTATTTTGTTTCATTTAGCTTGCACTATCTCTACATTCATCCAATTCAGTATATCAACTGATATATTAAAAGCATTTGCTCTTTCTTCTGTTGTATATACAGAGCTAAAGAACCCATTTAGTAACTCTGCCTTCTCTTGATCCCCATTCCACTATCTAGGGGTCCTACATGTTCAGACCTTGGCTTTTTTGCATTTATATACTTGAAGACTTTTTGGGGATTTATTTTACTATCCTTGGCCACCTGCCTTTTATTTTGTATTTTTGCTGATTTTATTACCTTTTTACAAATTTTATTAAGCTGTTTATAATTTACAAAGGCTACAGCTGTACCCCCAGATTTCTATTTTTCAAATGCCCTTTTTTTGTCATGTATTGCCTTTTTTACAGTAGTTGATTCCCCTTGATTAAGGGACAGCAGTGAAGCAGCTGCAGAGAATGTTCGGCCCGTTTCTTCAAACACTGTACGCAAAGTCTCTAGAAACAGTTGTAAATCAGAGCATTCCGCACCCTCTCGTTCCAATATGGGGTTCGCCCATGCCAGGGCTTTGCCAGAGAGGAGGGAGATAATAAAAGCGATATTGGCCTCATCAGAGGGGAAGAGATGAGTTTGTAACTTGAAGTGGATCGTACACTGGTTGATGAAGCCGCTACAGGTTTTAGGATTCCCATCGTAGCGGGGAGGTAGAGGCAATGAAATTGCAGAATCAGGACAGGCAGTAGGGTTAGACCAGGGGTCTCAAGCACGCGGCCTGCGGGCCGAATGCAGCCCCTGGGGCTGTCATCTGCGGCCCGCGGGACACAGAGCCGCTAGTATCGGCTCTGCTCCGAGACTCTGGAATTCCCTGACATCGCTGTCCACATATGAACAGCGATGTCTGGGGCTTCCCCAGAGCCGGAGTCCCGGGCAGAGCGCTAGTACAGGCTCTGCTCCCGGACTCTGTGGAATTCCCTGACATCGCTGCCCATATGTGGACAGTGTGTCAGGGTCTTCCCCAGAGCGGAGTACCGGGTAGAGCGCTAGTATAGGCTCTGCTCCGGGACGCTGCGGAATTTCCTGACATATCTGCCCATATATGGACAGTGTGTCAGGGTCTTCCCCAGAGCGGAGTCCCGGGCAGAGCGCTATTATCGGCTCTGCTCCGGGACTCTGGGGAAGCCTCTGACATCTCTGTCCATACATCGACAATGATGTCAGGGGCTTCCCCAGAGCAGGAGTCCCAGTGATGTCAGGAGCACAGCTGGAGTCCCAGGAAGAGCCTACTAGCGCTCTGCCTGGGACTCCAGCTCTGGGGTTGCCCCTGACATCTCTGTCCATATATGGACAGTGATGTCAGGAGCAGAGCTGGAATCCCAGGCAGAGTGCCAGAAGCGGCTCTGCTCCGGGACTCCAGCTCTGGGCAAGCCCCTGACATCACTGTGGCAGCATCTGCAGAGGGCACTGTGGCAGAATGTACAGAGGGCACTGTGGCAGCCTCTACAGAGGGCACTGTGGCAGCCTCTACAGAGGGCACTGTGGCAGCCTCTACAGAGGGCACTGTGGCAGCCTCAACAGAGGGCACTGTGGCAGCCTCTACAGAGGGCACTGTGGCATTATCTACAAGTGGGCGTGTGGCAGTATCTGAAGAGGACACTGGCATTATCTAGGGGTGTGTTGCATTATCTACAGAGGGCACTGTGGCCTTATTTACAGAGGGCACTGTGGCCTTATCTAGGGGTGTGTTGCATTATCTACAGAGGGCACTGCGGCAGCATCCACAGAGGGCACTGTGGCAGCATCCACAGAGGGCACTGCGGCAGCATCCCCCGAGGGCACTGCGGCACTATCTAAAAAGGGGCTGCCCAATCTTGACATGTGTGCTAACTTAGCCGCCGGACTGCATTTAGCGACACTTAAACTGGAAAGCTGGATTGTTGAAATAAACACGTGGAGAAATATCTCAAATTTTAAACGTAGCGCTATTAGTAATGTAGTGTTATAGTAGTTCAAATAATTAATTGATTAACAATAATTTTGTATTGTATCAAATTTGAAAGTAATGCGGCCCGTCAACTTCCCATTTTTCCTATATGCGGCCCACTTACCCGGCCGAGTTTGAGACTCCTGGGTTAGAGGGTGGTGGAGTAGCAGAAGCAGCCATAGGAGGCACAGAAGGAACAGGTAATTATGGAGTTTACAGCCTGTAGGAGCTGATTCTGGCGTGCACGGAGGTCACGCATGTCCGCTTGCATCATCTGAATTGCGGTTTTCGGTTGACCAGTGGGATCTATTGCCCGAGCATACTGTTATGGCTATGGGGTATGTACCGGAATATGTACCGGAGTAGCAGCTGGCCAAGCAATATTCAAAGATAGTCTTTAGGACAAATGTACCTGGATAGATTTGGCAGACACTTGGCTTGGCAGACACTTGGCACAGATAACACTCGACTCCGACATTAGACTTCGCACTGGAACAAACATAATTACTGGATACAGGATATGGGAACACAGGATACAGGATACAACTAAGGGACCATTTGCAAACGTACATGGGAAGACATAACAATGATCAGGCATTGTGGAAATGGGCGGAGTCCTTTTAATAATCCAGGGTGCGTTGGGATTGGGCAGGGAGCATTTTACAGACGCGTGCGCTGGTCCTTTAGAGACACCCTAGGAGAAGCAGTGGAGCAGTGCAACCGCGTGTGCTGGCCTCTCTGGGAAGGGAGACGCCGGTTAGAGTTCATTGGTCTGCGGTCGCGGCCGCTGTAGGGTAAGTGATGCCGGTAATGGCGGTCCGCAACCATGGCCATTACAGTACTGATCTTTGGTTTGGTTCTGTATTTATGTACTGATCTTGATTCTGGTTCTGTATTTATGTACTGATATTGGTTCTGGTTCTGTATTTATGTACTGATCTTGGTTCTGGTGATGTATTTATGTACTGAGCTTGGTTCTTGTGCTGTATTCATGTACTGAGCTTAAATTTATCACCGTATGTATGCATTAAGCTTGAATCTGATATTGTATTTGTACACAACATTTTTGTATTTGGGGGTCGTCTTAACTATCTAAGTGATTTGCTGTGGCATGCTATGCACGCCACATTGCTCTCCACCGTTCTCACAGTGCACTAAATAAGCTGAGCACTACTGTACTGAATGTGCACAGTGGCGTAACTACCGCCGTAGCAGCCATGGCCGGAGGCTCCGCTAGCAGCCGCTATGGCTGCTACAGCGCGATGCCTCTGAACACTACGGCAGAGCAGGGAGGTATCCCCGCTCTGCCATTAACCGCTTCCCGACCGCCCACTGTATATTCACGTCGGCACTTGCTGGGCTCTGTGCAGTGCCGACGTGAATTCACGGTGGGTGTTAAAAGCGCGATCCGGGTGTCTCAGAGTAGCGCTGACACCCGGATCGCGCTGTTATCACCTGCCTCTGGTCCCGGAGATATGATCGGGACCTGATTAGTTCAGGTCCCGGTCATGTGATCGCAGGGAAAGTGTGTTGTAGCAACGAACTGCAAAGTTTGTTGTTATAACAAACTGGAAAGTTTGTTGCTACAACAAACTTTCCCGGGGACCGATTGCTGGTGCTGCAGTCGGTTATAAGGCAGAACCGGGGGCCATATAACAGCCCCCGGGTCTGCCATGCACAGCAGCCTATGAGAACCAGCCGGAGGCAGGTCCTCATAAGCTTCCTGTCAGTGTGACTCTCAGCGTCACACTGACAGTTTATAATACGTTACACTACCTAGGTAGTGTAATGTATTATAGCAGCGATCAGTGCTGCCAGGCTTCAAGTAAAACAAGTAAAAAGTAAAAAATAAAGTAATAAAAAAGTTTTATAAAAGTGTAAAAACAAGTTATAAAAGTTACAAAAAAAATAATGCTTTTTTTCCTATAATAAGTCTTTTATTATAGGAAATAAATGAAAATGTTAAAAAAAGTACACATATTTGGTATCACTGCGTTCGTAACGACGCAAACTATAAAACTATAATATTATTTTTCCCGCACGTTGAACACCGCAAAAAAAATAATTAAAAAAAATGTCAGAATCACTTTTTTTTGGTCATCAACACTCCCAAAATATAGAATAAAAAGTGATCAAAAAGTCGCATGTACCCCAAAATAGTACCAATAAAAACTACAACCCGTCCCGCAAAAAACAAGCCCTTACACCGCTTTTTTGACGGAAAAATATAAAGTTATGGCTCTCAGAATATGGTGACACAAAAAATAAATAATTTTATCAAAGTGATTTTATTGCGCAATCGCCACAAAACATAAAAAAACCTATATACATATGGTATCGCCGTAATCGTACCGACCCGCAGAATAAAGTAAAATGTCATTTATACCGTACGGTGAAAAGTGTAAAAAAAAAATACAAAAAACATTGTCAGAATTTATGTTTCTTTGTCACTTTGCTTCCAAAAAAATCTAATAAAAAGTGATAAAATAAAATCACATGTACCCTAAAATGGTACTAATGAAAAGTACAGATTGTCCCGCAACAAATAAGCCCTCACACAGCTCCGTTGGAGAAAAAATAAAAAAGTTCTGGCTCTCAGAATATGGCGATGCAAAATGTGCAGAGTGTCCAAAAGCGGATAGGATCGGGCGACCATTTATCAGTGCGACAAAGGCCACATATCTGCGAATTATTATTTATGTACCCCATTATTATACCCTCTTATTATGCCCTGATGTACTCTTCCCAGCTTACACATACCCCCACATTATAAACTGAGATACCAGCAAAACGCCAAACAGAACAGTTACCAAGCAAAATCTGCGCTCCAAAAGCCAAATGGCGTTCCCTTCCTTCTGAGCCCCACAGCGTGCCCAAACACCAGCTTACGTCCACATATATGACATTTTATATCCGGGAGAACCCGCTCAACATTGTATGAGGTATTTGTCTTCAGTGGCACAAACTGGGCACAATATATTGTGCATTAAAATGGCATATCAGTGGAAAATTTTAATTTTCACTTTGCACCATCCGCTGTGCATTAACGCCTTGGCGCACCACGACTTAATAGCATGTAGTGGTGCGAGGGGTTATATATGGAGCGGCTCACGCACTTTGCCTGCTCCATATTCTGCAGGTATCCGCTGTGTATTACAGCTGACACCCGGGACTAACGGACAGGAACAGCGATCGCGCTGTTACAGGAGCCTGTAAAATGACATTATACTGCAATACATTAGTACTGCAGTGTATTGTACCAGCGACCTAATGATCGCTCGTTCCAGTCCCCTAAAGGGACTTTTGGGAGGTTTCCACTGTTTTGGTACCTCAGGGGCTTTGCATATGCGACATGACACCCAAAAACCATTCCAGCTAAATTTGAGCTCCAAAAGCAAAATATTGTTCCTTCCCTCCTGGAGTCCTGCCGTGGGTCCAAACAGCAGTTTATTACCACATATGGCGTATTGCTGTAATCAGGACAAATTGCTTTACAAATTTTGGGGTAATTTTTCTCCTTTATTCATTGTAAAAATTAAACATTTCTATGTTTTTTCAGAAAAAAGTAGATTTTCATTTTCACGGCCTAATTCCACTAAATTCAGCAAAAAAACTGTGGGGTAAAAATGCTAACTATACCCCTAGACCAATTCCTTGAGGGGTGTAGTCTTCAAAATGGGGTCAGTTTTGGGAGGATTCCACTGTTTTGCTTACTCCAGGGCGTTGCAAACGCGACATGGCACTGAAAAACAATCCAGCAAAATCTGCGCTTCAAATGGTGCTCCTTCCCTTCTGAGCTCTGCCGTGGGTCCAAACAGCAGTTTAGTACCACATATGGGGTATTGGCGCAATCGGGAGAAGTAGCTTTACAAGTTGTGGGGTGCTTTTTAATCTTTATTCCTTGCAAATATTATTTTTTTTAATATTTTTTCAGAAAAAAAGTAGATTTTCACTTTCATAGACAAACTCCAATAAATATAGCAAAATACCTGTGGGGTCAAGATGCTCATTATACCCCTAGATAAATTCCTTGAGGTGTGTAGTTTCCAAAACTGTCTCACTTTTGGGGGATTTCCACTGTTTTGGCACCACAAGACCTCTTCAAACCTGACATGGTGCCTAAAGTATATTCTAAAAAAAGGAGGCCCCAAAATCCACTAGGTGCACCTTTGCTTCTGAGGCCGGTGTTTCAGTCCATTATCACACTAGAGCCACATGTGGGATATTTCTAAAAACTGCAGAATCTGGGCAATAAATATTGAGTTGCATTTCTCGGGTAAAACCTTCTGTGTTACAGAAAAAAATGTATTACAAATGAATTTCAGCAAAAAAAATTTAATTTGTAAATTTCACCTCTACTTTGCTTTCATTCCTGTGAAGCACCTAATGGGTTAAGAAACTTTCTGAATGCTATTTTGAATACTTTGAGGGGTGCAGTTTTTGATTTATGGGGTCTATCTAGTACATAAGGCCCACAAAGCCACTTCAAAACTGAACTGGTGCCTGTAAAAATAGCCTTTTGACATTTTCTTGAAAATGTGAGAAATTGCTGCTAAAGTTCTAAACGTTGTAACGTCCTAGAAAAATAAAATAATGTTAAAAAAACTATGCAAATATAAAGTAGACATATGGAATATATAAAATAGTAACTATTTTGTGTGGTATTACTATCAGTTTTACAAGCAGATACATTTAAAATAAGAAAAATCATAATTTTTGCAAATTTTCTCAAAATTTTGGTGTTTTTCACAAATAAGCAATGAATTTATTGACCAAATTTTTCCACTAACATAAAGTACAATATGTCACGAGAAAACAATCTCAGAATTGCTTGGATAGGCAAAAGCATTCCAGAGTTATTAACACATAAATTGACACATGTCAGATTTAAGAAAATGGGGCTGGTCATGAAGGTCAAAATGAGCTTGGTCTTAAAAGGGTTAAACAAAAGACATGTATCCCCTATCCACAGGATAGGGGATACATGTGTGATCGCTGGCATTGATAGGGAGAACGGGGGACTGAAAGTCCCCTGAAGTTCTCCATCACAAACCTCGGACTTCCGGGGTCTGTGTCGGCAGCTCCGTAGAAATGAATGGAGCGCCGGTCGCGCTTGTGCGCATGCGTGACCAGCGCTCCTTTCATTTTTATTGAGCTGCAAAAGACGCCGGAAGTCAGAGGTTAGTCATGGAGAACTTCAGGGGACTTTCGGTCCCCCGTTCTCCCTATCGCTGCCAGCGATCACACATGTATCCCCTATCCTGTGGATAGGGGATACATGTCTTTTGTAGGACACACTGTAGGTCGGATTTTTTTGGGGGGTTGGGGCTGCATGGCGTTACCTACAGGGGGGCTGTATAGCGTTACCTACAGGGGGGGCTGTATGGCATTACCTACAGGGGGGAGCTGTATGACGTTCTCTACAGGGGGGGCTGTTTGGCATTCTCTACAGTGGGGGCTGTTTGGCGTTCTCTACAATGAGGGCTGTATGGCATTCTTTACAGTGGGGGCTGTATGGTGTTAGCGCCATACAGCCCCCTCTGTAGAGAACACCATACAGCCCCCTGTAGATAACGCCATACAGCCCCCCCTGTAGATAATGCCATACAGCCCCCTGTAGATAACGCCATACAGCCCCCCTGTAGAGAACGTCATACAGCCACTCCTGTAGGTAACGCCATACAGCCCCCCTGTAGGTAATGCTATACAGCCCCCTATAGATAACGCAATACAGCCCCCTCGTAGATAACGCCATACAGCCCCCCTGTAGTTAACGCCATACAGCCCCCTGTAGATAACGGCATACAGCCCCCCTGTAGATAACGCCATACAGCTCCCCCTGTAGATAAGGCCATACAGCCCCCCTGTAGATAACGCCATACAGCCCCCCTGTAGATAACGCCATACAGCCCCCCCTGTAGATAACGCCATACAGCCCCCCTGTAGATAACGCCATACAGCCCCCCCTGTAGATAACGCCATACAGCCCCCCCTGTAGATAACGCCATACAGCCCCCTGTAGATAATACCATACAGCCCCCCCTGTAGATAACGCCATACAGAACCCCTGTGGATAACACCATACAGCCACCCCTGTAGATAATGTCATACAGAACCCCTGTAGATAACGCCATACAGCCCCCTCTGTAGAGAACGCCATACGGCCCCCCTGTAGATAACGCCATACAGAGTCCCCCCTGTAGATAACGCCATACAGCCCCCTTTGTATATAACGCTATACAGCCCCCTCTGGTATGGCAGCTGACCAGCAGGACACAGGTCACTGTCTATAGTTCGTATAGGTACCTGTGGCAGCTCGGACAGCAGTAAGGCAGGCTCGGCTAGGACTAGGCAGCAGGTAGACGTCAGGCGGAGTGAAGCAGGTCAGACATGGGATACAGCACGACACGACTTTGGCACAGCACAGTGCTTGACCAGGATAGTATGGAATGCAGGGAGCAGGAACAGGAACACACTGGGAGGCCATCACATAGACAAACTTGGGAAACATCAACAATACTCAGGCATAGAAGCAGGGGCCTGGACCCCTCTTATAGTCCAGGGTACTCACGGGTTCAAAGTTCATCAAAAGTCCAGTGCCCGCGCTGCCCCTTTAAGACAGTAGCAAGACTGGCTCGGTTGGGACTAAGCAGCAGACAGGCACCAGGCGTGGTGAAGCAGAACAGGCAAGGTACTCAGCGCAGCACGACTCCAAATGAATACGGCACTTGGACCAAGATAATACGGGATACAGGTTACAGGTAGCACGATCGGGGAACACTGGGAACTGGAGATAATGACAACAATGCTCAGGCAATGCAGGGAGGGGCAGCACCCTTCTTATAGTCCAGGGTGATCTGGGAGCAATCCGCTCAATCTCACAGATGTGTGCGCTCTGGCTCGTTAAGTCTGGACTGAGCTCACAGGCGCACCCTAGTGCTCACTGCGGAACAGAACGGCCGCATGTGCAGACATCGCTGGAGAGAAGGGCGTCGACAGGATGGGAGGAGTTCATGGTCAGCGACCACGGACATTACAAAAAGCAGAATACTTTGAGACACAGGAGGTCAGGAGCTTTAAATTGTTAGTGGTTTACAGAAAGAAAAAAAAAACCTGCTGTGCATAAATATAAAGAACCAGTCTTTAACCCCTTAAAGTCCAATTTTCTTTTTTCATTTTCACTTGCCGTCTTCCTAGAGCCATAGCTTTTTTATTTTTTAACTCAATGGAGTGGTGTGTGAAAGATTATTTTTTGCGGGAAGAGTTGTAGTGTTTATTGGCACTATTTAAAGTACCATATAATGGGTGAATTGTAAAAAACAGATTCCTCCATGTTTTTTTGGGTTTAATTTTTACTGTATGTATATATTTACCTTATCTTAAGGTAAAAGTAGATTTAACATTTCATTTTACCTTTAGATAAGGTAAATATATACAGCCCCAGAACCAAGCTTAATACATAAATATACAGCCCCAGAACCAAGCTCAGTAGATATATACAGCACCAGAACAAAGCTCAGTACATAAATACAGCCCAAGAACTAAGCTTAGTACATATATACAGCGCCAGAACAAAGCTCAGTACATAAATACAGCCCCAGAACTAAGCTTAGTACATATATACAGCACCAGAACAAAGCTCAGTACATAAATACAACACCAGAACCAAGCACAGTACATAATACAGCCCCAGAACCAAGCTCAGTACATAAATATACAGACCTAGAACCAAGCCCAGTACATAAATATACAGACCCAGAACCAAGCCCAGTACATATATACAGCACTAGAACCAAGCTCACTATATATATATACAGCACTAGAAGCAAGCTCAGTACAGCATCAGCACAAATACAGCTCAGTACAGAGATCATTTGACAATTCAGTTTAACCTCTGCCATATAAGTTTGTACGACATAAAACGACAGATCCCAGTATGGCCTGAACAATGGTTAAGATAAACTGGGGGTGCTGCTTCTAAAAAGAATGCTACCATCCGTCATCTCGCTGCAGATCATACAGTTACTACAGTACTGATCAGTCTCAGGGAGAACAAACATTTACATTGATGACTCACAGGTGATGCCTCAAATTCTTTTTGATTCTTTTTCTCTTTTCTTTTTCCATCTGGTCCAGACCTCTATGATGACTTCTCCCAGCCACAGCCAATTTCTGAAAATATCCGCTCAGATGTCTTCGGGTCCTCACTTTTACAACATTTCCGCACCTATAAACGAAGATAAAATTCTCATGGTGCCGCACTCTATGCCCCTGAATATAATAGTAGCACACACTGTGCCCCTGAATATAATAGCACCATACACTGTTCCCATAAAGTAAATTGTGTCAAATACTGTAAAGAATTTCACCACACACACTAACAATGCCCCCTGTAGATAGCGCTAGTCACAATGCCACCTGTAGATAGTGCCAGTCAAAATGACACCTGTAGATAGTGCCAGTCATAAAGCCACCTGTAGATAGCGCCAGTCACAATGCCCCCTGTAGATAAAGCCAGTCACAAAGCCCTATGCCCAATTCTGATGTTTTTTATTCTTTTTTTTTTTTTTACGACAATCGCCATGCGCTATGAATGACCATTTTACTTTGTTCTGCAGGTCGGTACAACTACAGCAATACCATAAGTATATAGTTTTTTTTATGTTTTGCAACGTCTGCACAATAAAATCACTTTTGTTTCAAATAATTTATTTTTTGTGTCGCCATATTCTGGGAGCCATAACGTTTTTATTTTTCCGTCAAAAAAGCTGTGGGAGGGCTTGTTTTTTGCGAGACGGGCTGTAGTTTTTAATGGTATAATTTTGGGGTACATGCAACTTTTAGATCCCTTTTTTTATTCTGTTTTGGGAGGGATAGTGACCAAAAAACAGCAATTCTGGAATTGTTTTTTATTTTATTTTTTTACGGTGTTCACTGTGCGGGTAAAATAGTGGGATATTTTTATAGTTCAGGTCGTTACAGACGCGGTGATACCACATATGTGTACTTTTTTTCATGTTTTCCTTTTTTTCTATAATAAAAGTCTTATTATGGGAAAAAAGGCTGTTAGTGTTTTTTCACGTGAAACTTTTATTTGTTTTTACTTTTTTAAATTTTTATTAACTTGTTTTAACTTTTTTTTTGTCCCACTAGGGGACAGACATGAAGCCCTGATCGCTATTCTAATATTCTGATCGCTATGTGTTTTTTTATTTCAATAAAATATTTTTTCTATGTGCTTGTATCTTTTTAAACTTTATTATCACCGCCTTAGTAATGGCCGCTGGCTGATTGGCAACCTCCATTACTAAGGCGGGGCTTAGTGTTAGCCGGTGCAAAGGCCAACACTAACCCCCATTATTACCCCGGTACCCACCGCCACCAGGGGTGCTGGGAAGAGCCGGGTACGAACCAGTACCCGTCCATTTGTAGTGACGGCTAGGCCCCGGGGCGGCCGCAGGCTGGTAGTATTAGGCTGGGGAAGGCCAAAAACAGTGGCCCTTCCCACCCTTGTAATGCTGCCTGTTGCTGCTGTGTTGTATCTGGCTGGTTATGAAAATTGGGGGGGACCCCACATCGTTCTTTCCAATTATTATTATTTTTTTTTTAAATGACGTGGGGTCCCCCCCATTTTTCACAACCAGCCAGATACAATAAAGCAGCAGCAGCCTAGCATTACCAGGATGGGAAAGGCCACTGTATCTGGCCTTTCCCCTCCTGATAATACCAGCCTGCGGCCACCCCAGTGGCCGACCGTCACTACAGATGGTCAGGTACTAGATCGTACCCGGCTCTTCCCAGCACCCCTGGTGGCGGTGGGTACCGGGGTAATAATGGGGGTTAGTGTTAGCCTCTGCATCAGCTAACACTAAGCCCCGCCTTAGCAATGAATACTGTCAATCAGCCGGCGGCCATTACTAAGGCGGTAGTAATATAGTTTAAAAAAAAACACAAAGACATAGAAAAAATATTTTATTGAAATAAAAAAAAACCCACACAACCCTCATTAACCATTTTATTGATAATAAAAAAGAAAGCCGTCATCGAAGTAGTCCTGGAATCCGAACCTGTAAGAAAACACACAAAAAATGATTAGTAACACGTGTGTTAGGCTTAGATACAGGGCCCATGTGTGATACTGTCTGTGGGACCCTGTATCTAAGCCTACCACAAGGTAGGCTTAGATACAGGGTCCAGCAGACAGTAATCTTATACAGTATAAGATTACTGTGTGCTGGGGCCCTGTATCTAAACCTACAGTGTGGTAGGCTTATATACAGGGCCCATCAGACAGGATAACACATGGGCCATGTATCTAAGCCTACCATGTGATTGGCTTAGATACAGGGCCCAGCAGACAGAATCACGCATGGGCCATGTATCTAAGCCTACCATGTGATTGGCTTAGATACAGGGCCCAGCAGACAGGATAACACATGGGCCATGTATCTAAGCCTACCATGTGATTGGCTTATATACAGGGCCCATCAGACAGGATCACACATGGGCCATGTATCTAAGCCTACAATGTGATTGGCTTAGATACAGGGCCCAGCAGACAGGATCACGCATGGGCCATGTATCTAAGCCTAACATGTGATTGGCTTAGATACAGGGCCCAGCAGACAGCATCACACAATCTGTGATCCTGTCTCATGGGCCCCCTAAGCCTGCTACATCGTAGGCTTAGGGGTTGTACAGTCCCTAAACATTGATGGCCTATCCTCAGGATAGGCCATCAATAGCTGATGTGTCTCCCAGGACCCGCAAATCAGCTGTTTTGAAGGGGCCGCAGCACTCGTACGAGAGCTGCGGCCCCTTCATTTCACTACTCGCTCACACTGTGAATCGCCGACACGGATTCACAGTGTGACCGGAATGAAGTGACAGGAATGAAGGGGAGCAGCTCTCGTACGAGTGCTGCGGCCCCTTCAAAACAGCTGATTGGCGGATCCCGGGAGTCGGACCCCGCCAGTCAGGGCTAACCTTACCTTCCTCTTCGGCCGCGGCGGGAGTTCTGTCGTCTCGATGCTGTGCGCGGCGCATAGCGCTGTGACGTCATGCGCTGCGCACAGCGCTTGACGTCAGGACCTCCGCTGCCATCCGGAACCAGGAAGGTAAGTAAAGTATGTTACTATAGTAACAGGGGCCCGCGGCCCGAGTTACTATAGTAACTTTTTATTTATGTGGTGCGGGGGGCCGTGGGCCCCCCTGGCTTCGGGGCCCGGTCGCAATTGCGACCGCTGTGACCCCTATAGCTACGCCAGTGAGTGTAAGTCCACACACGTAGCGTAAACACTGCAGATTTTCCACAACTGATTAACCCCTTCCTGCTCAGCTCAGTACTATTACATCGGGCTGAGCGCATCATTCGCGCTCAGTAATATTACTGACCTGAGTTAACACGGTACCATTTTTCCCCGGAGCGTGTTTGAGCTGTGATACCTGCTGTTTTCGACAGCAGGCTATCACAGCTCAGTGTGCATGGAGCGATCACGGGGGTCCCTACCGATTATCCCCTTAGAAGCCGCATTCAATAACGATTGCGGCTTCTTAGAGGTTAAAACACCATCGACGTCCCACGACATGGTCGCGGCGGCAACCGGAGGCCTAACAATGGCCTCTGGATATGCCATCTATGGAAGCCTAGTGGGTCCTGACAAAGTCAGGACCCGCTATGCTTTCTGTCAGTGAGTAGCTGACAGCTCTAATACACTGCACTACGTATCTTGTAGTACGCATCAGTGTATTTGAATTGCGATCAGGGCCTCAGGCCTTCAAGTCGCCTAGTGGGACAAAAAAAATTTCTAAAAATTAAAGTTTAAAAGTCAAAATCCCCCTTTTTCCCTTATCAGTCCTTTATTATTAAAAAAAATAACAAATAAACAATACATAATTGGTATTGCCACGTCCGTAACGGCCTGAACTACAAAAGTATTTAATCATTTATCACGCGCGGTAAATGGCGTAAAAGAAAATAATAATAAACCATACCAGAATCACAATTTTTTTTGTCACTTCACCAAAAAATGGAATATAAAGATATCAAAAGGCGCGTGTACCCATAAATGGTACTGATCGAGACTACAGTTCGTTACGCAAAAAACAGGCCGTCACACGGCTTTCTTGATGGAAAAATAAAAAAGTTGTGGCTCTTAGAATATGGCAACACAAAGTAAATTATTTTTTATAAAAAGTATTTTATTGTGCAAATGCCATAACACTTAAAAAAAACTATAAATATATGGTATCGCCATAATCGTATCGCCCTGCACAATAAAATGAATGTCATTTATAGCGCACGGTGAACGTAAAAAGAACGAGTAGAATTTCTGTCTTTTAGTCACCACACCTCATAAGAAATAGAATAAAAACTGATCTAAAAGTCGCAGCACCCCATGAAAAATACAATGAATTCCTCAAAAGGTCTAGTTTCCAAAATGGGGTCACTTTTAAGGGGTTTCCCCTGTACTGGTACCTCAGAAGCTCTGCAAATCGACATGGCGCCCAGAAACCAATCCTGAAAAATCGACATGTCAAATAGCGCTCCTGCCGTTTGTCCAACCAGCAGTATTTGACCACATATGGGGTATTGTCGTGATCGGGAAAAATTGGTTTTCAAACGGTGGGGTGCTTTTTCTCCTTTATTCCTTGTAAAAATTAAAAATTTGTATCTTTTAATCGGAAAAATGTGAATTTCAATTGCACAGCCTAATTCCACAAAATGCAGAAAAAAAACCTGTATGGTCTAAATCAGGGGTCTCAAACTCGGCCGGGTAAGTGGGCCGCATATAGAAAAAATGGGAAGTTGACGGGCCGCATTACTTTCAAATTTGATACAATACAAAATTATTGTTAATCGATTAGTTATTTGAACTACTATAACACTATATTACTATAATACTAATACTACATTACTATAATAAATACCGCTAGGTTTAAAATTTGAGATATTTCTCCACGTGCTTATTTCAACAATCCAGCTTTCCAGTTTAAGTGTCGCTAAATGCAGTCCGGCGGCTCAGTTAGCACACATGTCAAGATTGGGCAGCCCCTTTTTAGATAGTGCCGCAGTGCCCTCTGTGGATGCTGTCGCAGTGCCCTCTGTGGATAATGCAACACACCCCTAAATAAGGCCACAGTGCCCTCTGTAGATAAGGCCACAGTGCCCTCTGTAGATAAGGCCACAGTGCCCTCTATAGATAAGGCCACAGTGCCCTCTGTAGATAAGGCCACAGTGCCCTCTGTAGATAAGGCCACAGTGCCCTCTGTAGATAAGGCCACAGTGCCCTCTGTAGATAAGGCCACAGTGCCCTCTGTAGATAAGGCCACAGTGCCCTCTGTGGATAAGGCCACAGTGCCCTCTGTGGATAAGGCCACAGTGCCCTCTGTAGATAAGGCCACAGTGCCCTCTGTAGATAAGGCCACAGTGCCCTCTGTAGATAAGACCACAGTGCCCTCTGTAGATAAGGCCACAGTGCCCTCTGTAGATAAGGCCACAGTGCCCTCTGTAGATAAGGCCACAGTGCCCTCTGTAGATAATGCAACACACCCCTAGATAATGCCAGTGTCCTCTTCAGATACTGCCACACACCCACTTGTAGATAATGCCACAGTGCCCTCTGTAGAGGCTGCCACAGTGCCTTCTGGCACTCTGCCTGGGATTCCAGCTATGCTCCTGACATCACTGTCCATATATGGACAGAGATGTCAGGGGCAACCCCAGAGCTGGAGTCCCAGGCATAGCGCTAGTAGGCTCTTCCTGGGACTCCAGCTGTGCTCCTGACATCACTGGGACTCCTGCTCTGGGGAAGCCCCTGACATCATTGTCGATGTATGGACAGCGATGTCAGAGGCTTCCCCAGAGTCCCGGAGCAGAGCCGATAATAGGGCTCAGCCCGGGACTCCGCTCTGGGGAAGACCCTGACACACTGTCCATATATGGGCAGCGACGTCAGGGAATTCCACAGAGTCCCGGAGCAGAGCCGACACCAGCGCTCTGCTCGGGACTCCGGCTCTGGGGAAGCCCCAGACATCGCTGTTCATATGGGGACAGCGATGTCAGGGAATTCCACAGAGTCCAGGAGCAGAGCCGACACCAGCGCTCTGCTCCGCTCTGGGCAAGACCCTGACACACTGTCCATATATGGGCAGCGATGTCAGGGAATTCCACAGAGTCCCGGAGCAGAGCCGACACCAGCGCTCTGCCCGGGACTCTGGCTCTGGGGAAGCCACAGATATCGCTGTTCATATGTGGACAGCGATGTCAGGGAATTCCAGAGTCTCGGAGCAGAGCCGATACTAGCGGCTCTGTGTCCCGCGGCCCGCCGATGATAGCCCCAGGGGCCGCATGCGGCCTGTGGGCCGCGTGCTTGAGACGCCTGATCTAAATGCTCACTATACCCCTCAATAAATTCCTTGAGGGGTGTAGTTTGCCAAATGGGGTCACTTTTGGGGGGTTTCCACTGTTTTGGCACCACAAAACCTCTTAAAGGGAACCTTTCACCTGCCCATACATGTGCAGCATGTATTAGGCAGGGCTGCACAAACACTGTCTCACTTGAAATAATTTTTCTAACTTCCTCCGTTATTTACATATCGGTGCAGTTATATTTGGCGCCCGATATGTAAATAAGCCCCTGAACCGTCAGTGGGGCGTTTCTAACTAAATGGCAAGGGGGCATGATGTCTTAGTTCTGACACTGTCCAATCAGCTACGGACAGTGTCAGGGTGGCTTGCATTGTATTCCCTCCTGCGGGAACACACACAGATTGGTGGTTCTGCAGAAAGCGCTCTCTTAGTCTGTGTGTGTTGTCCCGGGAGAGAACAAATATATATAGAGGAAGAAATAATTATAATATATATCTTTTAATTTTTAAATTCTTTTAAAATGCAATAACAATGATGATATAGTTATTGCTATGAGACTGTATAGCATATACACAGTTAAAGAGGCTCGGTCACCACATTATAAGTGCCCTATCTCCTACATAAGGAGATCGGTGCTATAATGTAGGTGACTGTAATGCTTTTTATTTAGAAAAAACAATCCATTTTAAACCACTTTATGAGCGATTTTTAGCTTTATGCTAATGAGTTTCTTAATGCCCAAGTGGGCGTATTTTTACGTTAGTCCAAGTGGGCGTTGTACAGAGAAGTGTATGACGCTGACCAATCAGCGTCATGCATTTCTCTTCATTCATTTACACTGCACTAGCGATATAGTTATATCGTTATGTGCAGCTACATACACAAACACTAACATTACTGTAGTGTCCTGATAATGAATATACATTACTACCAGCCTGGACGTGATGTTTATTCAGAATCCTGACACTTCTGAATCTTTTCTGTGAGATTCCAGCAAGGCAAGCGTAATCTCGCAATGTAACCTGTCATTTCAAACGAGATTACACTTGCCTTGCTGGAATTAATTAAACCCTTTCTGTGATACATTCTGAGGAGCCAAACTAGAGATCCAACCTCAAGTCTTCCTATCCAAGAGTATGCACAAACCACCCCATCTTGACTAGAAGCCATAAGTAGGATATAATCGACTCTGATCACAACCCCAAAATTAGTCACCAATCACATCAAAGATCAGATGTCTAGAAGAAATAGCACTCTCCTCCACATCTGTATAAAACAGAAAACCATTCTACAATCTATTCAGTGGACCATATACAACTCATATATGACATGGGCCTAAATGTGACCTAGAGAGGACACAGTATAGTTATTATCAGTCATCATGAAGAATATCACACATTCAACAAAGACCTCACATGCGCCAGGTTAAGACACAAAGTGATATCACTAGTAGCGAAAATAGCTAGATGCTGACTTGCAACTTGTGGCCAAATCACTAGAGAGGCAAAGAAAATTAGACACATCAACTATACTGTGCCACTCATAGTAAAAAAATAAACATCGTCCACACAAACCCTAAATCAAAAAGTCACGACAGTCACAATTTTCCAATGACAGCCAAAATGCACCTATGACAGCTACATTGTCCCACCACATCTAAATGGCTCCAATGACAGCCACAAAGTTCTCAGTGCCAGCCACATTTCCCCCACATGACAACCACAAAGTCATCAATGCCCCCTATGCAAATCACCATGCCTTCAATACCTGCTAAGCCAACCAAAATTCCCACATGACAACCGTAGTACCTGCCGTGCGAGCTACAAGACCTTAAAAAAAAACACAATGATTTCAGGTCAGCCACAATGCACTCACAACACCCACAATGTACCTTATTCCATCTACAATGCGCCATGCCAGCCACAAGGTTCTTAGAATAGCCACATTATGCCCCATGTCATTTACATGGTCTCCTAAGTCACTAAAACCCCATGACACCCACATTGATCCCATGACACACGCAATCTACGTTATCTCCACAAAAAGGCCTTAATGGCAGCAACCACGATGTCAGTGGCCACTATGCCAGCCACAAAGTCCCCATGCCAGCTACAGTGTACTTTATCCCAGCAGCAATAGCGGTGATACCCCTTATCCAAGCTAAATGTCCTTTATTCAACACACAATGGCCTCAGTATCTATATGCAAAGTACAATTAACCACATGACAGCCACAAAGCTCCCATGTAAGGCACAATGCGCCAATGACATTGCCCTCAATGACACGAAGGCATTTACAAAGCCCAATGCTGGCAATAATGCTCCTGTAAGAGTGACTATGCCCTCATGAAACCCACTATGTCATTTATAAGGGACACAATGCCACTATGACAGTCAAATGCCCTCCATGACAGCCACAAAGCCGCCAGAAAATCAACAATCATGCGACCACAATGTACTTTATCCATGCAACAATGCCGTCAATGCCCCTTATGCCAGCCCGAGGGCCAAAATGGAGACCACCAAATGTCAATGCTCCTTTGCAAGCCACTATGCCTTTATTAAATCCACAATGAACTCACTTTCCCCTTTGCTAACCAAGACATGACAGGCACAAATCCCCGTGCCAGCCATAATGACACCTGCAAGCCACAATAACCTCATGACACTCGCTATGTCCCATATCCCAGTCATAATATCCTCAATGTTAGCCACAACTTCCTCCCTGCCAGCCACAATGCCAACCAACCACAAAGCCCCCATTACATCCAATACCACGTTACAGCCATAATGCTTCTAACCAATACCCCCATATGGCAGCTAAAATGTCCCCATGACAGATACAAAGTCCAGTGTCCCTTATTCCTTTCACAATGCCCCTTATCCAAACCACATTGCTCTCAATGCTGCCTAAGTTAACTGCAATACAACCATGACAGCCACAATGGCTTCAATAGCCCTATGACAACTACAATGCCCCATAACAGTCATTATGCCAGGAGCCACAATGCCACTATGCGAGCCACATTGTACTTTAGCGCAGCCACAGTGCTGCCAATGCCTCTTATGCCAGCCCCAATGCCCCCATGATCGTAAATTGTCCTCCATGATAGCCACAGTGCTCTAAATGCCAGCTAAATTGCCCCCATGAAATCAACAATGTCCCTTTTCCCAGTCAAAATGCAGCCATGACATCTGCAAGGTCCAAAATATCCCTTATCCCTGCCACTATGCTCCATTATAATCTAATGCTCTCAATGCCAGCCATATTGTCCTCAATGCTCCCTAAGCCAACATCAATAGAACCAGGACAACTAAAATGCCCCATGACAACCACTATGTCCTCATTGTCCACTTTACCAGACACAATGCTTACCTAAAATCCACAATGCCCCCCATGACAGACACTATCCCCAAATTACTCATATGCGAGCCACAATGCCCTCAGTGCCAATTACAAATTTATCGAACAACCAGAAAGCTCTCAATTCTATCTATGCCAGCATCAATGCCACCACAAACTCCACATTGCACTCCATATCAGCCACAATGGCCTGAATATCTTTTTTGCACACCTCAATACTCCCATGACAACTACAATGTCCCTATGTCAACCACAATTCCTCCTATGGCAGCAATGCCCACGTGCCAGCCACAGTGCTCCTCTGGAGCCATTATGCCCACATGTCTGCCACACTATCCCTGAGCCCAGCCACAATATCTCAATTACAGCCACAATGTTCTCAATTCCCCTTTTGCCAAAGAAAATGCAGAAATGACACAATGCCCTCCATGCCTGTCACAATGCCATTAATAGCCCTATTCCAACTAGATTGCCCCCATTCTACGCACAATGCCACTAATGCAAGACGCAATGCCCACAGAACACCCACTATATATCTTATCCAAATAGCCAAATACCAGCCACAATGGCTCCCATTCAAGCAACAATGCACTCATAAGAGCCACTATGCCCCCATGACATCCACAATGTCCCTTATCCCAGCTACAATAGCTCTATTAAAGCCTCAAGTCCCACAATGCCAGCCACATTATCCTTAATGCCCCCTTAGCCATTCGGAATACAACCATGACAACCACAATTCACTTATTGCCTCTTAAGAGAACCATAATGCCCCAAGACAAACAAAATGCTTTCATGACAACTACCACTTTCCCAAACACAATGCCCATTTTAATACCACATCTTCAACTAAGTCACAATGCCATCTAATGACAGCAACAATCCCTTCAATGCTAATTACAATTCCGCGAGGACAGTTAAAATGTCCACATGACACCCGCTATATGTCTTATCCAAATAGCCAAATACCAGCCACAATGGCTCCCATTCATGCAACAATGCACTCATGAAAACCATTATGCCACACGACATCCACAATGTCCCTTATCCCAGCCACAATATCTCTATTACAGCCACAAGTCCCTCAATGACAGCCACATTACTCTCCATGCCCTCTTAGCCATTCGGAATACAACCATGGCAACCACAATTCACTTATTGCCTCTTAATAATGCCCCAAGACAAACAAAATGCTCTCATGACAACTGCCACATTCCCAAACACAATGCCCATTTTAATACCACATCTCCAACTAAGTCACAATGCCCTCATTGTTCACTTTATCAGTCACAATCCCAACACAAATATCACAATGCCTCCAAAAAAGTCACAATGTCCTCATGACAGCCACACTATCTCTAATTCCCAGTCACGATGTTACCATAAAAGCCACAATGTCCTCTGACAACAACAATCACGGAATGCATCGTATTACAGCAACAATGTCTTCGATGCTAATTACAATTCTGCAAGGACAGACCCTATGCCCTCAATTCTCCTTATGCCAGCCACATTACCCTCCATACCAGCCAAAAATTTCCCTAGGGGAAAGTGGAGATGTTGATGAATGTGTATGTTGGAATGTAAATGCAGTGCACCCATGTGTAGAACACAAAGGCATTTACAATGCCCTTAAATATCTATAGCCAATATATGTACTACTAGACATATGTCCTTATATACCAGGAAGGTATTACCACACCTCTGAAAGTCCAGAGCTAGAAACTAGCCTGATAACTATCAGTAATTAATAATAATATTAATTACCAGTCATTTGATTCATCTATTGCCGCTGTCTGGAGGATTCCATATCTTGCTTCTCTTCACTTTCAAATAGACACCTAGAAAAAAAATATCAAAAAAGAGGTGTGATAATACATTCCTGGTATATACTATAGATGTATTTGCAACAGTAAAGAGATTTTAGTGTGCCTAGTTTCTAATGAAACCCCCAAATATTTTAAGGGCCAATTAAACCCTTTCTGTGATACATTCTGAGGAGCCAAACTAGAGATCCAACCTCAAGTCTTCCTATCCAAGAGTATGCACAAACCACCCCATCTTTACTAGAAGCCATAAGTAGGATATAATCGACTCTAATCACAACCCCAAAATTAGTCACCAATCACATCAAAGATCAGATGTCTAGAAGAAATATCACTCTCCTTCACATCTGTATAAAACAGAAAACCATTCTACAATTTATTCAGTGGACCATTTACAACTCATATATGACATGGGCCTAAATGTGACCTAGAGAGGACACAGTATAGTTATTATCAGTCATCATGAAGAATATCACACATTCAACAAAGACCTCACATGCGCCAGGTTAAGACACAAAGTAATATCACTAGTAGCGAAAATAGCTACACGCTGACTTGCAACTTGTGGCCAAATCACTAGAGAGGCAAAGAAAATTAGACACATCAACTATACTGTGCCACTCATAGTAAAAAAATAAACATCGTCCACACAAACCCTAAATCAAAAAGTCACGACAGTCACAATTTTCCAATGACAGCCAAAATGCACCTATGACAGCTACATTGTCCCACCACATCTAAATGGCTCCAATGACAGCCACAAAGTCCTCAGTGCCAGCCACATTTCCCCCACATGACAACCACAAAGTCATCAATGCCCCCTATGCAAATCACCATGTCTTCAATACCTGCTAAGCCAACCAAAATTCCCACATGACAACCATAGTGCCTGCTGTGTCAGCTACAAGACCTTAAAAAAAGCCACAATGCTTTTCAGGTCAGCCACAATGCACTCACAACGCCCACAATGTACCTTATTCCAACTACAATGCGCCATGCCAGCCACAAGGTTCTTATAATAGCCACATTATGCCCCATGTCATTTACATGGTCTCCTAAGTCACTAAAACCCCATGACACCCACATTGATCCCATGACACACGCAATCTATGTTATCTCCACAAAAATGCCTTAATGGCAGCAACCACGCTGTCAGTGGCCACTATGCAAGCCACAAAGTCCCTATGCCAGCTACAGTGTATTTTATCCCAGCAGCAATAGTGGTGATACCCCTTATCCAAGCTACAATGACCACCCAAATGTCCTTTATTCAACACACAATGGCCTCAGTATCTATATGCAAACTACAATTAACCACATGACAGCCACAAAGCTCCCATGTAAGGCACAATGCGCCAATGACATTGCCCTCAATGACACCAAGGCATTTACAATGCCCAATGCTGGCAATAATGCTCCTGTAAGAGTGACTATGCCCTCATGAAACCCACAATGTCATTTATAACGGACACAATGCCACTATGACAGTCAAATGCCCTCCATGACAGCCACAAAGCCGCCAGAAAATCAACAATCATGCGACCACAATGTACTTTATCCATGCAACAATGCCGTCAATGCGCCTTATGCCAGCCCGAAGGCCAAAATGGAAACCACCAAATGTCAATGCTCCTTTGCAAGCCACTATGCCTTTATTAAAGCCACAATGAACTCACTTTCCCCTTTGCTAACCAAGACATGACAGACACAAATCCCTGTGCCAGCCATAATGACAGCTGCAAGCCACAATATCCTCATGACACTCGCTATGTCCCATATCCCAGTCATAATATCCTCAATGTTAGTCACAACTTCATCCCTGCCAGCCACAATGCCAACCAACCACAAAGCCCCCATTACATCCAACACCACGTGACAGCCATAATGCTTCTAACCAATATCCCATATGGCAGCTAAAATGTCCCCATGACAGATACAAAGTCCAGTGTCCCTTATTCCTTTCACAATGCCCCTTATGCAAACAACATTGCTCTCAATGCCGCCTAAGTTAACTGCAATACAACCATGACAGCCACAATGGCTTCAATAGCCCTATGACAACTACAATGCCCCATGACAGTCATTATGCCAGGAGCCACAATGCCACTATGCGAGCCACAATCTACTTTAGCGCAGCCACAGTGCTGCCAATGCCTCTTATGCCAGCCCCAATGCCCCCATGATCGTAAATTTTCCTCCATGCCAGCCACAGTGCTCTAAATGCCAGCTAAATTGCCCCCATGAAATCAACAATGTCCCTTTTCCCAGTCAAAATGCAGCCATGACATCTGCAAGGTCCACAATGTCCCTTATCCCAGCCACTATGCTCCATGATAATCTAATGCTCTCAATGCCAGCCATATTGTCCTCAATGCTCCCTAAGCCAACATCAATAGAACCAGGACAACTAAAATGCCCCATGACAACCACTATGTCCTCATTGTCCACTTTACCAGACACAATGCTTACCTAAAATCCACAATGCCCCTCATGACAGCCACTATCCCCAAATTACTCATATGCGAGCCACAATGCCCTCAGTGCCAATTACAAATTTATCGATCAACCAGAAAGCTCTCAATTCTATCTATGCCAGCATCAATGCCACCACAAACGCCACATTGCACTCCATATCAGCCACAATTGCCTGAATGCCTTTTTTGCACACCTCAATACTCCCATGACAACTACAATGTCCCTATGTCAACCACAATTCCTCCTATGGCAGCAATGCCCACGTGCCAGCCACAGTGCTCCTCTGGAGCCCTTATGCCCACATGTCTGCCACACTGTCCCTGAGCCCAGCCACAATATCTCCATTACAGCCACAATGTTCTCAATTCCCCTTTTGCCAAAGATAATGCAGAAATGACACAATGCCCTCCATGCCTGTCACAGTGCCATTAATAGCCCTATTCCAACTAGATTGCCCCCATTCTACATACAATGCCACTAATGCAAGACACAATGCCTACAGAACACCCACTATATATCTTATCCAAATAGCCAAATACCAGCCACAATGGCTCCCATTCAAGCAACAATGCACTCATAAGAGCCACTATGTCCCCATGACATCCACAATGTCCCTTATCCCAGCTACAATAGCTCTATTAAAGCCTCAAGTCCCACAATGCCAGCCACATTATCCTTAATGCCCCCTTAGCCATTCGGAATACAACCATGACAACCACAATTCACTTATTGCCTCTTAAGAGAACCATAATGCCCCAAGACAAACAAAATGCTTTCATGACAACTACCACTTTCCCAAACTCAATGCCCATTTTAATACCACATCTCCAACTAAGTCACATTGCCATCTAATGACAGCAACAATCCCTTCAATGCTAATTACAATTCCGCGAGGACAGTTACAATGTCCATATGACACCCGCTATATGTCTTATCCAAATAGCCAAATACCAGCCACAATGGCTCCCATTCATGTAACAATGCACTCATGAGAGCCATTATGCCACATGACATCCACAATGTCCCTTATCCCAGCCACAATATCTCTATTACAGCCACAAGTCCCTCAATGACAGCCACATTACTCTCCATGCCCTCTTAGCCATTCGGAATACAACCATGGCAACCACAATTCACTTATTGCCTCTTAATAATGCCCCAAGACAAACAAAATGCTCTCATGACAACTGCCACATTCCCAAACACAATGCCCATTTTAATACCACATCTCCAACTAAGTCACAATGCCCTCATTGTTCACTTTATCAGTCACAATCCCAACACAAATATCACAATGCCTACAAAAAAGTCACAATGTCCTCATGACAGCCACACTATCTCTAATTCCCAGTCACGATGTTACCATAAAAGCCACAATGTCCTCTGACAACAACAATCACGGAATGCATCGTATTACAGTAACAATGTCTTCGATGCTAATTACAATTCTGCAAGGACAGACCCTATGCCCTCAATTCTCCTTATGCCAGCCACATTACCCTCCATACCAGCCAAAAATTTCCCTAGGGGAAAGTGGAGATGTTGATGAATGTGTATGTTGGAATGTAAAAGCAGTGCACCCATGTGTAGAACACAAAGGCATTTACAATGCCTTTAAATATCTATAGCCAATATATGTACTACTAGACATATGTCCTTATATACCAGGAAGGTATTACCACACCTCTGAAAGTCCAGAGCTAGAAACTAGCCTGATAATTATCAGTAATTAATAATAATATTAATTACCAGTCATTTGATTCATCTATTGCCGCTGTCTGGAGGATTCCATATCTTGCTTCTCTTCACTTTCAAATAGACACCTAGAAAAAAAATATCAAAAAAGAGGTGTGATAATACATTCCTGGTATATACTATAGATGTATTTGAAACAGTAAAGAGATTTTAGTGTGCCTAGTTTCTAATGAAACCCCCAAATATTTTAAGGGCCAATTAAACCCTTTCTGTGATACATTCTGAGGAGCCAAACTAGAGATCCAACCTCAAGTCTTCCTATCCAAGAGTATGCACAAACCACCCCATCTTTACTAGAAGCCATAAGTAGGATATAATCGACTCTAATCACAACCCCAAAATTAGTCACCAATCACATCAAAGATCAGATGTCTAGAAGAAATATCACTCTCGTTCACATCTGTATAAAACAGAAAACCATTCTACAATTTATTCAGTGGACCATTTACAACTCATATATGACATGGGCCTAAATGTGACCTAGAGAGGACACAGTATAGTTATTATCAGTCATCATGAAGAATATCACACATTCAACAAAGACCTCACATGCGCCAGGTTAAGACACAAAGTAATATCACTAGTAGCGAAAATAGCTAGACGCTGACTTGCAACTTGTGGCCAAATCACTAGAGAGGCAAAGAAAATTAGACACATCAACTATACTGTGCCACTCATAGTAAAAAAATAAACATCGTCCACACAAACCCTAAATCAAAAAGTCACGACAGTCACAATTTTCCAATGACAGCCAAAATGCACCTATGACAGCTACATTGTCCCACCACATCTAAATGGCTCCAATGACAGCCACAAAGTCCTCAGTGCCAGCCACATTTCCCCCACATGACAACCACAAACTCATCAATGCCCCCTATGCAAATCACCATGTCTTCAATACCTGCTAAGCCAACCAAAATTCCCACATGACAACCATAGTGCCTGCTGTGTCAGCTACAAGACCTTAAAAAAAGCCACAATGCTTTTCAGGTCAGCCACAATGCACTCACAACGCCCACAATGTACCTTATTCCAACTACAATGCGCCATGCCAGCCACAAGGTTCTTATAATAGCCACATTATGCCCCATGTCATTTACATGGTCTCCTAAGTCACTAAAACCCCATGACACCCACATTGATCCCATGACACACGCAATCTACGTTATCTCCACAAAAATGCCTTAATGGCAGCAACCACGCTGTCAGTGGCCACTATGCAAGCCACAAAGTCCCTATGCCAGCTACAGTGTATTTTATCCCAGCAGCAATAGTGGTGATACCCCTTATCCAAGCTACAATGACCACCCAAATGTCCTTTATTCAACACACAATGGCCTCAGTATCTATATGCAAACTACAATTAACCACATGACAGCCACAAAGCTCCCATGTAAGGCACAATGCGCCAATGACATTGCCCTCAATGACACCAAGGCATTTACAATGCCCAATGCTGGCAATAATGCTCCTGTAAGAGTGACTATGCCCTCATGAAACCCACAATGTCATTTATAACGGACACAATGCCACTATGACAGTCAAATGCCCTCCATGACAGCCACAAAGCCGCCAGAAAATCAACAATCATGCGACCACAATGTACTTTATCCATGCAACAATGCCGTCAATGCGCCTTATGCCAGCCCGAAGGCCAAAATGGAAACCACCAAATGTCAATGCTCCTTTGCAAGCCACTATGCCTTTATTAAAGCCACAATGAACTCACTTTCCCCTTTGCTAACCAAGACATGACAGACACAAATCCCTGTGCCAGCCATAATGACACCTGCAAGCCACAATATCCTCATGACACTCGCTATGTCCCATATCCCAGTCATAATATCCTCAATGTTAGCCACAACTTCATCCCTGCCAGCCACAATGCCAACCAACCACAAAGCCCCCATTACATCCAACACCACGTGACAGCCATAATGCTTCTAACCAATATCCCATATGGCAGCTAAAATGTCCCCATGACAGATACAAAGTCCAGTGTCCCTTATTCCTTTCACAATGCCCCTTATGCAAACAACATTGCTCTCAATGCCGCCTAAGTTAACTGCAATACAACCATGACAGCCACAATGGCTTCAATAGCCCTATGACAACTACAATGCCCCATGACAGTCATTATGCCAGGAGCCACAATGCCACTATGCGAGCCACAATCTACTTTAGCGCAGCCACAGTGCTGCCAATGCCTCTTATGCCAGCCCCAATGCCCCCATGATCGTAAATTTTCCTCCATGCCAGCCACAGTGCTCTAAATGCCAGCTAAATTGCCCCCATGAAATCAACAATGTCCCTTTTCCCAGTCAAAATGCAGCCATGACATCTGCAAGGTCCACAATGTCCCTTATCCCAGCCACTATGCTCCATGATAATCTAATGCTCTCAATGCCAGCCATATTGTCCTCAATGCTCCCTAAGCCAACATCAATAGAACCAGGACAACTAAAATGCCCCATGACAACCACTATGTCCTCATTGTCCACTTTACCAGACACAATGCTTACCTAAAATCCACAATGCCCCTCATGACAGCCACTATCCCCAAATTACTCATATGCGAGCCACAATGCCCTCAGTGCCAATTACAAATTTATCGATCAACCAGAAAGCTCTCAATTCTATCTATGCCAGCATCAATGCCACCACAAACGCCACATTGCACTCCATATCAGCCACAATTGCCTGAATGCCTTTTATGCACACCTCAATACTCCCATGACAACTACAATGTCCCTATGTCAACCACAATTCCTCCTATGGCAGCAATGCCCACGTGCCAGCCACAGTGCTCCTCTGGAGCCCTTATGCCCACATGTCTGCCACACTGTCCCTGAGCCCAGCCACAATATCTCCATTACAGCCACAATGTTCTCAATTCCCCTTTTGCCAAAGATAATGCAGAAATGACACAATGCCCTCCATGCCTGTCACAGTGCCATTAATAGCCCTATTCCAACTAGATTGCCCCCATTCTACATACAATGCCACTAATGCAAGACACAATGCCTACAGAACACCCACTATATATCTTATCCAAATAGCCAAATACCAGCCACAATGGCTCCCATTCAAGCAACAATGCACTCATAAGAGCCACTATGTCCCCATGACATCCACAATGTCCCTTATCCCAGCTACAATAGCTCTATTAAAGCCTCAAGTCCCACAATGCCAGCCACATTATCCTTAATGCCCCCTTAGCCATTCGGAATACAACCATGGCAACCACAATACAGTTATTGCCTCTTAATAATGCCCCAAGACAAACAAAATGCTCTCATGACAACTGCCACATTCCCAAACACAATGCCCATTTTAATACCACATCTCGAACTAAGTCACAATGCCATCTAATGACAGCAACAATCCCTTCAATGCTAATTACAATTCCGCGAGGAAAGTTACAATGTCCACATGACACCCGCTATATGTCTTATCCAAATAGCCAAATACCAGCCACAATGGCTCCCATTCATGCAACAATGCACTCATGAGAGCCATTATGCCACATGACATCCACAATGTCCCTTATCCCAGCCACAATATCTCTATTACAGCCACAAGTCCCTCAATGACAGCCACATTACTCTCCATGCCCTCTTAGCCATTCGGAATACAACCATGGCAACCACAATTCACTTATTGCCTCTTAATAATGCCCCAAGACAAACAAAATGCTCTCATGACAACTGCCACATTCCCAAACACAATGCCCATTTTAATACCACATCTCCAACTAAGTCACAATGCCCTCATTGTTCACTTTATCAGTCACAATCCCAACACAAATATCACAATGCCTCCAAAAAAGTCACAATGTCCTCATGACAGCCACACTATCTCTAATTCCCAGTCACGATGTTACCATAAAAGCCACAATGTACTCTGACAACAACAATCACGGAATGCATCGTATTACAGTAACAATGTCTTCGATGCTAATTACAATTCTGCAAGGACAGACCCTATGCCCTCAATTCTCCTTATGCCAGCCACATTACCCTCCATACCAGCCAAAAATTTCCCTAGGGGAAAGTGGAGATGTTGATGAATGTGTATGTTGGAATGTAAATGCAGTGCACCCATGTGTAGAACACAAAGGCATTTACAATGCCCTTAAATATCTATAGCCAATATATGTACTACTAGACATATGTCCTTATATACCAGGAAGGTATTACCACACCTCTGAAAGTCCAGAGCTAGAAACTAGCCTGATAATTATCAGTAATTAATAATAATATTAATTACCAGTCATTTGAGTCATCTATTGCCGCTGTCTGGAGGATTCCATATCTTGCTTCTCTTCACTTTCAAATAGACACCTAGAAAAAAAATATCAAAAAAGAGGTGTGATAATACATTCCTGGTATATACTATAGATGTATTTGAAACAGTAAAGAGATTTTAGTGTGCCTAGTTTCTAATGAAACCCCCAAATATTTTAAGGGCCAATTAAACCCTTTCTGTGATACATTCTGAGGAGCCAAACTAGAGATCCAACCTCAAGTCTTCCTATCCAAGAGTATGCACAAACCACCCCATCTTTACTAGAAGCCATAAGTAGGATATAATCGACTCTAATCACAACCCCAAAATTAGTCACCAATCACATCAAAGATCAGATGTCTAGAAGAAATATCACTCTCCTTCACATCTGTATAAAACAGAAAACCATTCTACAATTTATTCAGTGGACCATTTACAACTCATATATGACATGGGCCTAAATGTGACCTAGAGAGGACACAGTATAGTTATTATCAGTCATCATGAAGAATATCACACATTCAACAAAGACCTCACATGCGCCAGGTTAAGACACAAAGTAATATCACTAGTAGCGAAAATAGCTAGACGCTGACTTGCAACTTGTGGCCAAATCACTAGAGAGGCAAAGAAAATTAGACACATCAACTATACTGTGCCACTCATAGTAAAAAAATAAACATCGTCCACACAAACCCTAAATCAAAAAGTCACGACAGTCACAATTTTCCAATGACAGCCAAAATGCACCTATGACAGCTACATTGTCCCACCACATCTAAATGGCTCCAATGACAGCCACAAAGTCCTCAGTGCCAGCCACATTTCCCCCACATGACAACCACAAAGTCATCAATGCCCCCTATGCAAATCACCATGTCTTCAATACCTGCTAAGCCAACCAAAATTCCCACATGACAACCATAGTGCCTGCTGTGTCAGCTACAAGACCTTAAAAAAAGCCACAATGCTTTTCAGGTCAGCCACAATGCACTCACAACGCCCACAATGTACCTTATTCCAACTACAATGCGCCATGCCAGCCACAAGGTTCTTATAATAGCCACATTATGCCCCATGTCATTTACATGGTCTCCTAAGTCACTAAAACCCCATGACACCCACATTGATCCCATGACACACGCAATCTACGTTATCTCCACAAAAATGCCTTAATGGCAGCAACCACGCTGTCAGTGGCCACTATGCAAGCCACAAAGTCCCTATGCCAGCTACAGTGTATTTTATCCCAGCAGCAATAGTGGTGATACCCCTTATCCAAGCTACAATGACCACCCAAATGTCCTTTATTCAACACACAATGGCCTCAGTATCTATATGCAAACTACAATTAACCACATGACAGCCACAAAGCTCCCATGTAAGGCACAATGCGCCAATGACATTGCCCTCAATGACACCAAGGCATTTACAATGCCCAATGCTGGCAATAATGCTCCTGTAAGAGTAACTATGCCCTCATGAAACCCACAATGTCATTTATAACGGACACAATGCCACTATGACAGTCAAATGCCCTCCATGACAGCCACAAAGCCGCCAGAAAATCAACAATCATGCGACCACAATGTACTTTATCCATGCAACAATGCCGTCAATGCCCCTTATGCCAGCCCGAAGGCCAAAATGGAAACCACCAAATGTCAATGCTCCTTTGCAAGCCACTATGCCTTTATTAAAGCCACAATGAACTCACTTTCCCCTTTGCTAACCAAGACATGACAGACACAAATCCCTGTGCCAGCCATAATGACACCTGCAAGCCACAATATCCTCATGACACTCGCTATGTCCCATATCCCAGTCATAATATCCTCAATGTTAGCCACAACTTCATCCCTGCCAGCCACAATGCCAACCAACCACAAAGCCCCCATTACATCCAACACCACGTGACAGCCATAATGCTTCTAACCAATATCCCATATGGCAGCTAAAATGTCCCCATGACAGATACAAAGTCCAGTGTCCCTTATTCCTTTCACAATGCCCCTTATGCAAACAACATTGCTCTCAATGCCGCCTAAGTTAACTGCAATACAACCATGACAGCCACAATGGCTTCAATAGCCCTATGACAACTACAATGCCCCATGACAGTCATTATGCCAGGAGCCACAATGCCACTATGCGAGCCACAATCTACTTTAGCGCAGCCACAGTGCTGCCAATGCCTCTTATGCCAGCCCCAATGCCCCCATGATCGTAAATTTTCCTCCATGCCAGCCACAGTGCTCTAAATGCCAGCTAAATTGCCCCCATGAAATCAACAATGTCCCTTTTCCCAGTCAAAATGCAGCCATGACATCTGCAAGGTCCACAATGTCCCTTATCCCAGCCACTATGCTCCATGATAATCTAATGCTCTCAATGCCAGCCATATTGTCCTCAATGCTCCCTAAGCCAACATCAATAGAACCAGGACAACTAAAATGCCCCATGACAACCACTATGTCCTCATTGTCCACTTTACCAGACACAATGCTTACCTAAAATCCACAATGCCCCTCATGACAGCCACTATCCCCAAATTACTCATATGCGAGCCACAATGCCCTCAGTGCCAATTACAAATTTATCGATCAACCAGAAAGCTCTCAATTCTATCTATGCCAGCATCAATGCCACCACAAACGCCACATTGCACTCCATATCAGCCACAATGGCCTGAATGCCTTTTATGCACACCTCAATACTCCCATGACAACTACAATGTCCCTATGTCAACCACAATTCCTCCTATGGCAGCAATGCCCACGTGCCAGCCACAGTGCTCCTCTGGAGCCCTTATGCCCACATGTCTGCCACACTGTCCCTGAGCCCAGCCACAATATCTCCATTACAGCCACAATGTTCTCAATTCCCCTTTTGCCAAAGATAATGCAGAAATGACACAATGCCCTCCATGCCTGTCACAGTGCTATTAATAGCCCTATTCCAACTAGATTGCCCCCATTCTACATACAATGCCACTAATGCAAGACACAATGCCTACAGAACACCCACTATATATCTTATCCAAATAGCCAAATACCAGCCACAATGGCTCCCATTCAAGCAACAATGCACTCATAAGAGCCACTATGTCCCCATGACATCCACAATGTCCCTTATCCCAGCTACAATAGCTCTATTAAAGCCTCAAGTCCCACAATGCCAGCCACATTATCCTTAATGCCCCCTTAGCCATTCGGAATACAACCATGACAACCACAATTCACTTATTGCCTCTTAAGAGAACCATAATGCCCCAAGACAAACAAAATGCTTTCATGACAACTACCACTTTCCCAAACTCAATGCCCATTTTAATACCACATCTCCAACTAAGTCACAATGCCATCTAATGACAGCAACAATCCCTTCAATGCTAACTACAATTCCGCGAGGACAGTTACAATGTCCACATGACACCCGCTATATGTCTTATCCAAATAGCCAAATACCAGCCACAATGGTTCCCATTCATGCAACAATGCACTCATGAGAGCCATTATGCCACATGACATCCACAATGTCCCTTATCCCAGCCACAATATCTATATTACAGCCACAAGTCCCTCAATGACAGCCACATTACTCTCCATGCCCTCTTAGCCATTCGGAATACAACCATGGCAACCACAATTCAGTTATTGCCTCTTAATAATGCCCCAAGACAAACAAAATGCTCTCATGACAACTGCCACATTCCCAAACACAATGCCCATTTTAATACCAAATCTCCAACTAAGTCACAATGCCATCTAATGACAGCAACAATCCCTTCAATGCTAATTACAATTCCGCGAGGACAGTTACAATGTCCACATGACACCCGCTATATGTCTTATCCAAATAGCCAAATACCAGCCACAATGGCTCCCATTCATGCAACAATGCACTCATGAGAGCCATTATGCCACATGACATTCACAATGTCCCTTATCCCAGCCACAATATCTCTATTACAGCCACAAGTCCCTCAATGACAGCCACATTACTCTCCATGCCCTCTTAGCCATTCGGAATACAACCATGGCAACCACAATTCACTTATTGCCTCTTAATAATGCCCAAGACAAACAAAATGCTCTCATGACAACTGCCACATTCCCAAACACAATGCCCATTTTAATACCACATCTCCAACTAAGTCACAATGCCCTCATTGTTCACTTTATCAGTCACAATCCCAACACAAATATCACAATGCCTCCAAAAAAGTCACAATGTCCTCATGACAGCCACACTATCTCTAATTCCCAGTCACGATGTTACCATAAAAGCCACAATGTCCTCTGACAACAACAATCACGGAATGCATCGTATTACAGCAATAATGTCTTCGATGCTAATTACAATTCTGCAAGGACAGACCCTATGCCCTCAATTCTTCTTATGCCAGCCACATTACCCTCCATACCAGCCAAAAATTTCCCTAGGGGAAAGTGGAGATGTTGATGAATGTGTATGTTGGAATGTAAATGCAGTGCACCCATGTGTAGAACACAAAGGCATTTACAATGCCCTTAAATATCTATAGCCAATATATGTACTACTAGACATATGTCCTTATATACCAGGAAGGTATTACCACACCTCTGAAAGTCCAGAGCTAGAAACTAGCCTGATAACTATCAGTAATTAATAATAATATTAATTACCAGCCATTTTATTCATCTATTGCCGCTGTCTGGAGGATTCCATATCTTGCTTCTCTTCACTTTCAAATAAACACCTAGAAAAAAAAATCAAGAAAGAGGTGTGATAATACATTCCTGGTATATACTATGGATGTATTGGAAACAGTAAAGAGATTTTAGTGTGCCTAGTTTCTAATGAAACCCCCAAATATTTTAAGGGCCAATTAAACCCTTTCTGTGATACATTCTGGGGAGCCAAACTAGAGATCCAACCTCAGTCTTCCTATCCAAGAGTATGCACAAACCATCCCATCTTGACTAGAAGCCATAAGTAGGATATAATCGACTCTGATTATAACCCCAAAATTAGTCACCAATCACATCAAAGATCAGATGTCTAGAAGAAATATCACTCTCCTCCACATCTGTATAAAACAGAAAACCATTCTAAAATCTATTCAGTGGACCATTTACAACTCATATATGACATGGGCCTAAATGTGACCTAGAGAGTACACAGTATAGTTATTATCAGTCATTATGAAGAATATCACACATTCAATAAAACCTCACATGCGCCAAGTTAAGACACAAATTAATATCACTAGTAGTAAAAATAGCTAGATGCTGACTTGCAACTTGTGGTCAAATCACTAGAAAGGCAAAGAAAATTAGACACATCAACTATACTGTGCCACTCATAGTAAAAAAATAAACATCGTCCACACAAACCCTAAATCAAAAAGTCACGACAGTCACAATTTTCCAATGACAGCCAAAATGCACCTATGACAGCTACATTGTCCCACCACATCTAAATGGCTCCAATGACATCCACAAAGTCCTCAGTGCCAGCAACATTTCCCCCACATGACAACCACAAAGTCATCAATGCCCCCTATGCAAATCACCATGCCTTCAATACCTGCTAAGCCAACCAAAATTCCCACATGACAACCGTAGTGCCTGCCGTACCAGCTACAAGACCTTAAAAAAAGCCACAATGCTTTTCAGGTCAGCCACAATGCACTCACAACGCCCGCAATGTACCTTATTCCAACTACAATGCGCCATGCCAGCCACAAGGTTCTTATAATAGCCACATTATGCCCCATGTCATTTATATGGTCTCCTAAGACTAAAACCCCATGACACCCACATTGATCCCATGGCACACGCAATCTACGTTATCTCCACAAAAATGCCTTAATGGCAGCAACCACGCTGTCAGTGGCCACTATGCCAGGCACAAAGTCCCCATGCCAGCTACAGTGTACTTTATCCCAGCAGCAATAGCGGTAATACCCCTTATCCAAGCTACAATGACCACCCAAATGTCCTTTATTCAACACACAATGGCCTCAGTATCTATATGCAAACTACAATTAACCACATGACAGCCACAAAGCTCCCATGTAAGGCACAATGCGCTAATGACATTGCCCTCAATGACATTGCCCTCAATGACATCAAGGCATTTACAATGCCCAATGCTGGCAATAATGCTCCTGTAAGAGTGACTATGCCCTCATGAAACCCACAATGTCATTTATAACGGACACAATGCCACTATGACAGTCAAATGCCCTCCATGACAGCCAAAAAAGCCGCCAGAAAATCAACAATAATGCGACCACAATGTACTTTATCCATGCAAAAATGCAGTCAATGCCCCTTATGCCAGCCCGAAGGCCAAAATATAAACCACCAAATGTCAATGCTCCTTTTGCAAGCCACTATGCCTTTATTAAAGCCACAATGAACTCACTTTCCCCTTTGCTAACCAAGACATGACAGACACAAATCCCTGTGCCAGCCATAATGACACCTGCAAGCCACAATATCCTCATGACACACGCTATGTCCCATATCCCAGTCATAATAACCTCAATGTTAGCCACAACTTCCTCCCGGCCAGCCACAATGCCAACCAACCACAAAGCCCCCATTACATCCAATACCACGTGACAGCCATAATGCTTCTAACCAATATCCCATATGGCAGCTAAAATGTCCCCATGACAGATACAAAGTCCAGTGTCCCTTATTCCTTTCACAATGCCCCTTATCCAAACAACATTGCTCTCAATGCCGCCTAAGTTAACTGCAATACAACCATGACAGCCACAATGGCTTCAATAGCCCTATGACAACTACAATGCCCCATGACAGTCATTATGCCAGGAGCCACAATGCCACTATGCGAGCCACAATCTACTTTAGCGCAGCCACAGTGCTGCCAATGCCTCTTATGCCAGCCCCAATGCCCCCATGATCGTAAATTTTCCTCCATGCCAGCCACAGTGCTCTAAATGCCAGCTAAATTGCCCCCATGAAATCAACAATGTCCCTTTTCCCAGTCAAAATGCAGCCATGACATCTGCAAGGTCCACAATGTCCCTTATCCCAGCCACTATGCTCCATGATAATCTAATGCTCTCAATGCCAGCCATATTGTCCTCAATGCTCCCTAAGCCAACATCAATAGAACCAGGACAACTAAAATGCCCCATGACAACCACTATGTCCTCATTGTCCACTTTACCAGACACAATGCTTACCTAAAATCCACAATGCCCCCCATGACAGCCACTATCCCCAAATTACTCATATGCGAGCCACAATGCCCTCAGTGCCAATTACAAATTTATCGATCAACCAGAAAGCTCTCAATTCTATCTATGCCAGCATCAATGCCACAACAAACGCCACATTGCACTCCATATCAGCCACAATAGCCTGAATGCCTTTTTTGCACACCTCAATACTCCCATGACAACTACAATGTCCCTATGTCAACCACAATTCCTCCTATGGCAGCAATGCCCACGTGCCAGCCACAGTGCTCCTCTGGAGCCATTATGCCCACATGTCTGCCACACTGTCCCTGAGCCCAGCCACAATATCTCCATTACAGCCACAATGTTCTCAATTCCCCTTTTGCCAAAGATAATGCAGAAATGACACAATGCCCTCCATGCCTATCACAATGCCATTAATAGCCCTATTCCAACTAGATTGCCCCCATTCTACGTACAATGCCACTAATGCAAGACACAATGCCTACAGAACACCCACTATATATCTTATCCAAATAGCCAAATACCAGCCACAATGGCTCCCATTCAAGCAACAATGCACTCATAAGAGCCACTATGTCCCCATGACATCCACAATGTCCCTTATCCCAGCTACAATA
This sequence comes from Rhinoderma darwinii, assembly GCF_050947455.1. Lineage (NCBI taxonomy): Eukaryota > Metazoa > Chordata > Amphibia > Anura > Rhinodermatidae > Rhinoderma > Rhinoderma darwinii. The sequence goes on from NC_134688.1 coordinate 96,943,599, forward strand.
GCTCTATTACAGCCACAAGTCCCACAATGCCAGCCACATTATCCTTAATGCCCCCTTAGCCATTCGGAATACAACCATGACAACCACAATTCACTTATTGCCTCTTAAGAGAACCATAATGCCCCAAGACAAACAAAATGCTTTCATGACAACTACCACTTTCCCAAACACAATGCCCATTTTAATACCACATCTCCAACTAAGTCACAATGCCATCTAATGACAGCAACAATCCCTTCAATGCTAACTACAATTCCGCGAGGACAGTTACAATGTCCACATGACACCCGCTATATGTCTTATCCAAATAGCCAAATACCAGTCACAATGGCTCCCATTCAGGCAACAATGCACTCATGAGAGCCATTATGCCACATGACATCCACAATGTCCCTTATCCCAGCCACAATATCTCTATTATAGCCACAAGTCCCTCAATGACAGCCACATTACTCTCCATGCCCTCTTAGCCATTCGGAATACAACCATGGCAACCACAATTCACTTATTGCCTCTTAATAATGCCCCAAGACAAACAAAATGCTCTCATGACAACTGCCACATTCCCAAAGACAATGCCCATTTTAATACCACATCTCCAACTAAGTCACAATGCCCTCATTGTTCACTTTATCAGTCACAATCCCAACACAAATATCACAATGCCTCCAAAAAAGTCACAATGTCCTCATGACAGCCACACTATCTCTAATTCCCAGTCACGATGTTACCATAAAAGCCACAATGTCCTCTGACAACAACAATCACGGAATGCATCGTATTACAGCAACAATGTCTTCTATGCTAATTACAATTCTGCAAGGACAGACCCTATGCCCTCAATTCTCCTTATGCCAGCCACATTACCCTCCATACCAGCCAAATATTTCCCTAGGGGAAAGTGGAGATGTTGATGAATGTGTATGTTGGAATGTAAATGCAGTGCACCCATGTGTAGAACACAAAGGCATTTACAATGCCCTTAAATATCTATAGCCAATATATGTACTACTAGACATATGTCCTTATATACCAGGAAGGTATTACCACACCTCTGAAAGTCCAGAGCTAGAAACTAGCCTGATAACTATCAGTAATTAATAATAATATTAATTACCAGTCATTTTATTCATCTATTGCCGCTGTCTGGAGGATTCCATATCTTGCTTCTCTTCACTTTCAAATAAACACCTAGAAAAAAAATCAAGAAAGAGGTGTGATAATACATTCCTGGTATATACTATGGATGTATTGGAAACAGTAAAGAGATTTTAGTGTGCCTAGTTTCTAATGAAACCCCCAAATATTTTAAGGGCCAATTAAACCCTTTCTGTGATACATTCTGAGGAGCCAAACTAGAGATCCAACCTCAGTCTTCCTATCCAAGAGTATGTACAAACCATCCCATCTTGACAAGAAGCCATAAGTAGGATATAATCGACTCTGATCACAACCCCAAAATTAGTCACCAATCACATCAAAGATCAGATGTCTAGAAGAAATATCACTCTCCTCCACATCTGTATAAAACAGAAAACCATTCTACAATCTATTCAGTGGACCATTTACAACTCATATATGACATGGGCCTAAATGTGACCTAGAGAGTACACAGTATAGTTATTATCAGTCATTATGAAGAATATCACACATTCAATAAAACCTCACATGCGCCAAGTTAAGACACAAATTAATATCACTAGTAGTAAAAATAGCTAGATGCTGACTTGCAACTTGTGGTCAAATCACTAGAAAGGCAAAGAAAATTAGACACATCAACTATACTGTGCCACTCATAGTAAAAAAATAAACATCGTCCACACAAACCCTAAATCAAAAAGTCACGACAGTCACAATTTTCCAATGACAGCCAAAATGCACCTATGACAGCTACATTGTCCCACCACATCTAAATGGCTCCAATGACATCCACAAAGTCCTCAGTGCCAGCAACATTTCCCCCACATGACAACCACAAAGTCATCAATGCCCCCTATGCAAATCACCATGCCTTCAATACCTGCTAAGCCAACCAAAATTCCCACATGAGAACCGTAGTGCCTGCCGTACCAGCTACAAGACCTTAAAAAAAGCCACAATGCTTTTCAGGTCAGCCACAATGCACTCACAACGCCCGCAATGTACCTTATTCCAACTACAATGCGCCATGCCAGCCACAAGGTTCTTATAATAGCCACATTATGCCCCATGTCATTTATATGGTCTCCTAAGACTAAAACCCCATGACACCCACATTGATCCCATGGCACACGCAATCTACGTTATCTCCACAAAAATGCCTTAATGGCAGCAACCACGCTGTCAGTGGCCACTATGCCAGGCACAAAGTCCCCATGCCAGCTACAGTGTACTTTATCCCAGCAGCAATAGCGGTAATACCCCTTATCCAAGCTACAATGACCACCCAAATGTCCTTTATTCAACACACAATGGCCTCAGTATCTATATGCAAACTACAATTAACCACATGACAGCCACAAAGCTCCCATGTAAGGCACAATGCGCTAATGACATTGCCCTCAATGACATTGCCCTCAATGACATCAAGGCATTTACAATGCCCAATGCTGGCAATAATGCTCCTGTAAGAGTGACTATGCCCTCATGAAACCCACAATGTCATTTATAACGGACACAATGCCACTATGACAGTCAAATGCCCTCCATGACAGCCAAAAAAGCCGCCAGAAAATCAACAATAATGCGACCACAATGTACTTTATCCATGCAAAAATGCCGTCAATGCCCCTTATGCCAGCCCGAAGGCCAAAATATAAACCACCAAATGTCAATGCTCCTTTTGCAAGCCACTATGCCTTTATTAAAGCCACAATGAACTCACTTTCCCCTTTGCTAACCAAGACATGACAGACACAAATCCCTGTGCCAGCCATAATGACACCTGCAAGCCACAATATCCTCATGACACACGCTATGTCCCATATCCCAGTCATAATATCCTCAATGTTAGCCACAACTTCCTCCCTGCCAGCCACAATGCCAACCAACCACAAAGCCCCCGTTACATCCAATACCACGTGACAGCCATAATGCCTCTAACCAATATCCCATATGGCAGCTAAAATGTCCCCATGACAGATACAAACTCCAGTGTCCCTTATTCCTTTCATAATGCCCCTTATCCAAACAACATTGCTCTCAATGCCGCCTAAGTTAACTGCAATACAACCATGACAGCCACAATGGCTTCAATAGCCCTATGACAACTACAATGCCCCATGACAGTCATTATGCCAGGAGCCACAATGCCACTATGCGAGCCACAATCTACTTTAGCGCAGCCACAGTGCTGCCAATGCCTCTTATGCCAGCCCCAATGCCCCCATGATCGTAAATTTTCCTCCATGCCAGCCACAGTGCTCTAAATGCCAGCTAAATTGCCCCCATGAAATCAACAATGTCCCTTTTCCCAGTCAAAATGCAGCCATGACATCTGCAAGGTCCACAATGTCCCTTATCCCAGCCACTATGCTCCATGATAATCTAATGCTCTCAATGCCAGCCATATTGTCCTCAATGCTCCCTAAGCCAACATCAATAGAACCAGGACAACTAAAATGCCCCATGACAACCACTATGTCCTCATTGTCTACTTTACCAGACACAATGCTTACCTAAAATCCACAATGCCCCCCATGACAGCCACTATCCCCAAATTACTCATATGCGAGCCACAATGCCCTCAGTGCCAATTACAAATTTATCGATCAACCAGAAAGCTCTCAATTCTATCTATGCCAGCATCAATGCCACAACAAACGCCACATTGCACTCCATATCAGCCACAATAGCCTGAATGCCTTTTTTGCACACCTCAATACTCCCATGACAACTACAATGTCCCTATCTCAACCACAATTCCTCCTATAGCAGCAATGCCCACGTGCCAGCCACAGTGCTCCTATGGAGCCATTATGCCCACATGTCTGCCACACTGTCCCTGAGCCCAGCCACAATATCTCCATTACAGCCACAATGTTCTCAATTCCCCTTTTGCCAAAGATAATGCAGAAATGACACAATGCCCTCCATGCCTGTCACAATGCCATTAATAGCCCTATTCCAACTAGATTGCCCCCATTCTACGTACAATGCCACTAATGCAAGACACAATGCCTACAGAACACCCACTATATAGCTTATCCAAATAGCCAAATACCAGCCACAATGGCTCCCATTCAAGCAACAATGCACTCATAAGAGCGACTATGTCCCCATGACATCCACAATGTCCCTTATCCCAGCTACAATAGCTCTATTACAGCCACAAGTCCCACAATGCCAGCCACATTATCCTTAATGCCCCCTTAGCCATTCGGAATACAACCATGACAACCACAATTCACTTATTGCCTCTTAAGAGAACCATAATGCCCCAAGACAAACAAAATGCTCTCATGACAACTACCACTTTCCCAAACACAATGCCCATTTTAATACCACATCTCCAACTAAGTCACAATGCCATCTAATGACAGCAACAATCCCTTCAATGCTAACTACAATTCCGCGAGGACAGTTACAATGTCCACATGACACCCGCTATATGTCTTATCCAAATAGCCAAATACCAGTCACAATGGCTCCCATTCAGGCAACAATGCACTCATGAGAGCCATTATGCCACATGACATCCACAATGTCCCTTATCCCAGCCACAATATCTCTATTATAGCCACAAGTCCCTCAATGACAGCCACATTACTCTCCATGTCCTCTTAGCCATTCTGAACACAACCATGGCAACCACAATTCACTTATTGCCTCTTAATAATGCCCCAAGACAAACAAAATGCTCTCATGACAACTGCCACATTCCCAAAGACAATGCCCATTTTAATACCACATCTCCAACTAAGTCACAATGCCCTCATTGTTCACTTTATCAGTCACAATCCCAACACAAATATCACAATGCCTCCAAAAAAGTCACAATGTCCTCATGACAGCCACACTATCTCTAATTCCCAGTCACGATGTTACCATAAAAGCCACAATGTCCTCTGACAACAACAATCACGGAATGCATCGTATTACAGCAACAATGTCTTCTATGCTAATTACAATTCTGCAAGGACAGACCCTATGCCCTCAATTCTCCTTATGCCAGCCACATTACCCTCCATACCAGCCAAATATTTCCCTAGGGGAAAGTGGAGATGTTGATGAATGTGTATGTTGGAATGTAAATGCAGTGCACCCATGTGTAGAACACAAAGGCATTTACAATGCCCTTAAATATCTATAGCCAATATATGTACTACTAACTACTAGACATATGTCCTTATATACCAGGAAGGTATTACCACACCTCTGAAAGTCCAGAGCTAGAAACTAGCCTGATAATTATCAGTAATTAATAATAATATTAATTACCAGTCATTTGATTCATCTATTGCCGCTGTCTGGAGGATTCCATATCTTGCTTCTCTTCACTTTCAAATAGACACCTAGAAAAAAAATCAAGACAGAGGTGTGATAATACATTCCTGGTATATGCTATAGATGTATTGGAAACAGTAAAGAGATTTTAGTGTGCCTAATTTCTAATGAAACCCCCAAATATTTTAAGGGCCAATTAAACCCTTTCTGTGATACATTCTGAGGAGCCAAACTAGAGATCCAACCTCAAGTCTTCCTATCCAAGAGTATGCACAAACCACCCCATCTTGACTAGAAGCCATAAGTAGGATATAATCGACTCTGATCACAACCCCAAAATTAGTCACCAATCACATCAAAGATCAGATGTCTAGAAGAAATATCACTCTCCTCCACATCTGTATAAAACAGAAAACCATTCTACAATCTATTCAGTGGACCATTTACAACTCATATATGACATGGGCCTAAATGTGACCTAGAGAGGACACAGTATAGTTATTATCAGTCATCATGAAGAATATCACACATTCAACAAAGACCTCACATGCGCCAGGTTAAGACACAAAGTAATATCACTAGTAGCGAAAATAGCTAGACGCTGACTTGCAACTTGTGGCCAAATCACTAGAGAGGCAAAGAAAATTAGACACATCAACTATACTGTGCCACTCATAGTAAAAAAATAAACATCGTCCACACAAACCCTAAATCAAAAAGTCACGACAGTCACAATTTTCCAATGACAGCCAAAATGCACCTACATTGTCCCACCACATCTAAATGGTTCTAATGACAGCCACAAAGTCCTCAGTGCCAGCCACATTTCCCCTACATGACAACCACAAAGTCATCAATGCCCCCTATGCAAATCACCATGCCTTCAATACCTGCTAAGCCAACCAAAATTCCCACATGACAACATGATATGAAGGCGAGTGTGAAAGAGACAATAGTGGGTGAAGACTGTGAGGAGGTTGAAACCTTGTGGGTGGAACTAGAAAGGGAGGTAAACACTGAAAAAATTACTTTTGGTGTAATCTATAGACCCCCCAATATAACTGAGGAGATGGAAGTTCAGCTATATAAACAGATGGAGCGGGCTGCACAGGCGGGTACTGTAGTGATAATGGGAGATTTTAATTTCCGGGATATTAATTGGTGTCATGGTTCGGCTTCAACTGCAAAGGGGAGACATTTCCTCAACCTGTTGCAGGAAAATTTTATGGGCCAGTTTGTGGAAGACCCGACTAGAGGTGAAGCTCTGTTGGATCTGGTCATTTCTAATAATGCAGATCTTGTTGGGAATGTCAATGTTCGTGAAAACCTCGGTAACAGTGATCACAATATAGTTACATTTTACCTATACTGTAAAAAACAAACGCAGGCTGGGAGGGCAAAAACATTTAATTTTAAGAAAGCCAATTTCCCCAGGATGAGGGCTGCAATTCAGGATATAGACTGGGAAGAACTAATGTCAAATAATGGAACAAATGATAAATGGGAGATTTTCAAATCTACTTTGAGTTATTATAGTGCAAAATTTATTCCTACAGGTAATAAGTATAAACTACTCAAATTAAACCCCACATGGCTTACACCTTCTGTGAAAGGGGCAATACATGACAATAAAAGGGCATTTAAAAAATACAAATCTGAGGGTACAGCTGTAGCCTTTGTAAAATATAAAGAGCTTAATAAAATCTGTAAAAATGTAATAAAATTAGCAAAAATACAAAATGAAAGGCAGGTGGCCAAGGATAGTAAAACAAATCCTAAAAAATTCTTCAAGCATATAAATGCAAAAAAGCCAAGGTCTGAACATGTAGGACCCCTAGATAATGGTAATGGGGAGTTGATCACAGGGGATCAAGAGAAGGCAGAGTTACTAAATGGGTTCTTTAGCTCTGTATATACAACAGAAGAAAGAGCAGCTGATGTAGCCGGTGCCAGTGCTGTTAATATATCAGTTGATATACTGAATTGGATGAATGTAGAGATGGTCCAAGCTAAATTAAATAAAATAAATGTGCACAAGGCTCCGGGACCAGATGGGTTACACCCTAGAATTCTTAAAGAGCTTAGTTCAGTTATTTCTGTCCCCCTTTTCATAATATTCAGAGAATCTCTAGTGACTGGTATAGTGCCAAGGGACTGGCGCAGGGCAAATGTGGTGCCTATTTTCAAAAAGGGCTCTAGGTCTTCCCCGGGTAATTATAGACCAGTAAGCTTAACATCCATCGTGGGGAAAATGTTTGAGGGGCTATTGAGGGACTATATACAGGATTATGTGACAATAAATAGCATTATAAGTGACAGCCAGCACGGTTTTACTAAGGACAGAAGTTGTCAAACTAACCTAATCTGTTTTTATGAAGAGGTGAGCAGAAGTCTAGACAGAGGGGCCGCTGTGGATTTAGTGTTTTTGGACTTTGCAAAGGCATTTGACACTGTCCCCCATAGACGCCTAATGGGTAAATTAAGGACTATAGGTTTAGAAAATATAGTTTGTAATTGGATTGAGAATTGGCTCAAGGACCGTATCCAGAGAGTTGTGGTCAATGATTCCTTCTCTGAATGGTCACCGGTTATAAGTGGTGTACCCCAGGGTTCAGTGCTGGGACCACTATTATTCAATTAATGATATAGATATTTATTAATGATATAGAGGAAGGGATTAATAGCACTATTTCTATTTTTGCAGATGACACCAAGCTATGTAATATAGTTCAGACTATGGAAGATGTTCATGAATTACAGGCAGATTTAAACAAACTAAGTGTTTGGGCGTCCACTTGGCAAATGAAGTTTAATGTAGATAAATGTAAAGTTATGCATCTGGGTACCAACAACCTGCATGCATCATAAGTCCTAGGGGGCGCTACACTGGCGGATTCACTTGTTGAGAAGGATCTGGGTGTACTTGTAAATCATAAACTCAATAACAGCATGCAGTGTCAATCAGCTGCTTTAAAAGCCAGCAGGATATTGTCGTGTATTAAAAGAGGCATGGACTCGCGGGACAGGGATGTAATAATGCCACTTTACAAAGCATTAGTGAGGCCTCATCTAGAATATGCAGTTCAGTTCTGGGCTCCAGTTCATAGAAAGGATGCCCTGGAGTTGGAAAAAATACAAAGAAGAGCAACGAAGCTAATAAGGGGCATGGAGAATTTAAGTTATGAGGAAAGATTGAAAGAATTAAACCTATTTAGCCTTGAAAAAAGACGACTAAGGGGGGACATGATTAACTTATATAAATATATTAATGGCACATACAAAAAATATGGTGATATCCTGTTCCTTGTAAAACCCGCTCAAAACACAAGGGGGCACTCCCTCCGTCTGGAGAAAAAAAGGTTCAAGCTGCAGAGGCGACATGGCTTCTTTACAGTAAGAACGGTGAATTTATGGAATAGCCTACCGCAGGAGCTGGTCACAGCAGGGACAGTAGATGGCTTTAAAAAAGGGTTAGATAATTTCCTAGAACAAAAAAATATTAGCTCCTATGTGTAGAAATTTTTCCTTCCCTTTTCCCTTCCCTTGGTTGAACTTGATGGACATGTGTCTTTTTTCAGCCGTACAAACTATGTAACTATGTAACCGTAGTGCCTGCCGTGCCAGCTACAAGACCTTAAAAAAAGCCACAATGCTTTTCAGGTCGGATACAATGCACTCACAACGCCCGCAATGTACCTTATTCCAACTACAATGCGCCATGCCAGCCACAAGGTTCTTATAATAGCCACATTATGCCCCATGTCATTTACATGGTCTCCTAAGTCACTAAAACCCCATGACACCCACATTGATCCCATGACAAACGCAATCTAGGTTATCTCCACAAAAAGGCCTTAATGGCAGCAACCACGCTGTCAGTGGCAACTATGCCAGACACAAAGTCCCCATGCCAGCTACAGTGTACTTTATCCCAGCAGCAATAGCGGTGATACCCCTTAACCAAGCTACAATGACCACCCAAATGTCCTTTATTCAACACACAATGGCCTCAGTATCTATATGCAAACTACAATTAACCACATGACAGCCACAAAGCTCCCATGTAAGGTACAATGCGCCAATGACATTGCCCTCAATGACACCAAGGCATTTACAATGCCCAATGCTGGCAATAATGCTCCTGTAAGAGTGACTATGCCCTCATGAAACCCACAATGTCATTTATAAGGGACACAATGCCACTATGACAGTCAAATGCCCTCCATGAAAGCCACAAAGACGCCAGAAAAGCAACAATCATGCGACCACAATGTACTTTACCCATGCAACAATGCCGTCAATGCCCCTTATGCCAGCCCGAAGGCCAAAATGGAAACATCCAAATGTCAATGCTCCTTTGCAAGCCACTATGCCTTTATTAAAGCCACAATGAACTCACTTTCCCCTTTGCTAACCAAGACATGACAGACACAAATCCCTGTGCCAGCCATAATGACACCTGCAAGCCACAATATCCTCATGACACTCGCTATGTCCCATATCCCTGTCATAATATCCTCAATGTTAGCCACAACTTCCTCCCTGCCAGCCACAATGCCAACCAACCACAAAGCCCCCATTACATCCAATACCACGTGACAGCCATAATGCTTCTAACCAATATCCCATATGGCAGCTAAAATGTCCCCATGACAGATACAAAGTCCAGTGTCCCTTATTCCTTTCACAATGCCCCTTATCCAAACAACATTGCTCTCAATGCCGCCTAAGTTAACTGCAATACAAGCATGACAGCCACAATGGCTTCAATAGCCCTATGACAACTACAATGCCCCATGACAGTCATTATGCCAGGAGCCACAATGCCACTATGCAAGCCACAATGTACTTTAGCGCAGCCACAGTGCTGCCAATGCCTCTTATGCCAGCCCCAATGCCCCCATGATCGTAAATTGTCCTCCATGCCAGCCACAGTGCTCTAAATGCCAGCTAAATTGCCCCCATGAAATCAACAATGTCCCTTTTCCCAGTCAAAATGCAGCCATGACATCTGCAAGGTCCACAATGTCCCTTATCCCAGCCACTATGCTCCATGATAATCTAATGCTCTCAATGCCAGCCATATTGTCCTCAATGCTCCCTAAGCCAACATCAATAGAACCAGGACAACTAAAATGCCCCATGACAACCACTATGTCCTCATTGTCCACTTTACCAGACACAATGCTTACCTAAAATCCACAATGCCCCCCATGACAGCCACTATCCCCAAATTACTCATATGCGAGCCACAATGCCCTCAGTGCCAATTACAAATTTATCGATCAACCAGAAAGCTCTCAATTCTATCTATGCCAGCATCAATGCCACCACAAACGCCACATTGCACTCCATATCAGCCACAATGGCCTGAATGCCTTTTTTGCACACCTCAATACTCCCATGACAACTACAATGTCCCTATGTCAACCACAATTCCTCCTATGGCAGCAATGCCCACGTGCCAGCCACAGTGCTCCTCTGGAGCCATTATGCCCACATGTCTGCCACACTGTCCCTGAGCCCAGCCAAAATATCTCCATTACAGCCACAATGTTCTCAATTCCCCTTTTGCCAAAGATAATGCAGAAATGACACAATGCCCTCCATGCCTGTCACAATGCCATTAATAGCCCTATTCCAACTAGATTGCCCCCATTCTACGTACAATGCCACTAATGCAAGACACAATGCCTACAGAACACCCACTATATATCTTATCCAAATAGCCAAATACCAGCCACAATGGCTCCCATTCAAGCAACAATGCACTCATAAGAGCCACTATGTCCCCATGACATCCACAATGTCCCTTATCCCAGCTACAATAGCTCTATTAAAGCCTCAAGTCCCACAATGCCAGCCACATTATCCTTAATGCCCCCTTAGCCATTCGGAATACAAACATGACAACCACAATTCACTTATTGCCTCTTAAGAGAACCATAATGCCCCAAGACAAACAAAATGCTTTCATGACAACTACCACTTTCCCAAACACAATGCCCATTTTAATACCACATCTCCAACTAAGTCACAATGCCATCTAATGACAGCAACAATCCCTTCAATGCTAATTACAATTCCGCGAGGACAGTTACAATGTCCACATGACACCCGCTATATGTCTTATCCAAATAGCCAAATACCAGCCACAATGGCTCCCATTCATGCAACAATGCACTCATGAGAGCCATTATGCCACATGACATCCACAATGTCCCTTATCCCAGCCACAATATCTATATTACAGCCACAAGTCCCTCAATGACAGCCACATTACTCTCCATGCCCTCTTAGCCATTCGGAATACAACCATGGCAACCACAATTCAGTTATTGCCTCTTAATAATGCCCCAAGACAAACAAAATGCTCTCATGACAACTGCCACATTCCCAAACACAATGCCCATTTTAATACCAAATCTCCAACTAAGTCACAATGCCATCTAATGACAGCAACAATCCCTTCAATGCTAATTACAATTCCGCGAGGACAGTTACAATGTCCACATGACACCCGCTATATGTCTTATCCAAATAGCCAAATACCAGCCACAATGGCTCCCATTCATGCAACAATGCACTCATGAGAGCCATTATGCCACATGACATTCACAATGTCCCTTATCCCAGCCACAATATCTCTATTACAGCCACAAGTCCCTCAATGACAGCCACATTACTCTCCATGCCCTCTTAGCCATTCGGAATACAACCATGGCAACCACAATTCACTTATTGCCTCTTAATAATGCCCAAGACAAACAAAATGCTCTCATGACAACTGCCACATTCCCAAACACAATGCCCATTTTAATACCACATCTCCACAATGCCCTCATTGTTCACTTTATCAGTCACAATCCCAACACAAATATCACAATGCCTCCAAAAAAGTCACAATGTCCTCATGACAGCCACACTATCTCTAATTCCCAGTCACAATGTTACCATAAAAGCCACAATGTCCTCTGACAACAACAATCACGGAATGCATCGTATTACAGCAACAATGTCTTCGATGCTAATTACAATTCTGCAAGGACAGACCCTATGCCCTCAATTCTCCTTATGCCAGCCACATTACCCACCATACCAGCCAAAAATTTCCCTAGGGGAAAGTGGAGATGTTGATGAATGTGTATGTTGGAATGTAAATGCAGTGCACCCATGTGTAGAACACAAAGGCATTTACAATGCCCTTAAATATCTATAGCCAATATATGTACTACTAGACATATGTCCTTATATACCAGGAATGTATTACCACACCTCTGAAAGTCCAGAGCTAGAAACTAGCCTGATAACTATCAGTAATTAATAATAATATTAATTACCAGTCATTTGATTCATCTATTGCCGCTGTCTGGAGGATTCCATATCTTGCTTCTCTTCACTTTCAAATAGACACCTAGAAAAAAAATATCAAAAAAGAGGTGTGATAATACATTCCTGGTATATACTATAGATGTATTTGAAACAGTAAAGAGATTTTAGTGTGCCTAGTTTCTAATGAAACCCCCAAATATTTTAAGGGCCAATTAAACCCTTTCTGTGATACATTCTGGGGAGCCAAACTAGAGATCCAACCTCAGTCTTCCTATCCAAGAGTATGCACAAACCACCCCATCTTTACTAGAAGCCATAAGTAGGATATAATCGACTCTGATCACAACCCCAAAATTAGTCACCAATCACATCAAAGATCAGATGTCTAGAAGAAATATCACTCTCCTCCACATCTGTATAAAACAGAAAACCAATGTAAAATCTATTCAGTGGACCATTTACAACTCATATATGACATGGGCCTAAATGTGACCTAGAGAGTACACAGTATAGTTATTATCAGTCATCATGAAGAATATCACACATTCAACAAAACCTCACATGTGCCAGGTTAAGACACAAAGTAATATCACTAGTATTGAAAATAGCTAGATGCTGACTTGCAACTTGTGGCCAAATCACTAGAGAGGCAAAGAAAATTAGACACATCAACTATACTGTGCCACTCATAGTAAAAAAATAAACATCGTCCACACAAACCCTAAATCAAAAAGTCACGACAGTCACAATTTTCCAATGACAGCCAAAATGCACCTATGACAGCTACATTGTCCCACCACATCTAAATGGCTCCAATGACATCCACAAAGTCCTCAGTGCCAGCCACATTTCCCCCACATGACAACCACAAAGTCATCAATGCCCCCTATGCAAATCACCATGCCTTCAATACCTGCTAAGCCAACCAAAATTCCCACATGACAACCATAGTGCCTGCTGTGTCAGCTACAAGACCTTAAAAAAACCCACAATGCTTTTCAGGTCAGCCACAATGCACTCACAACGCCCACAATGTACCTTATTCCAACTACAATGCGCCATGCCAGCCACAAGGTTCTTATAATAGCCACATTATGCCCCATGTCATTTACATGGTCTCCTAAGTCACTAAAACCCCATGACACCCACATTGATCCCATGACACACGCAATCTACGTTATCTCCACAAAAATGCCTTAATGGCAGCAACCACGCTGTCAGTGGCCACTATGCAAGCCACAAAGTCCCTATGCCAGCTACAGTGTATTTTATCCCAGCAGCAATAGTGGTGATACCCCTTATCCAAGCTACAATGACCACCCAAATGTCCTTTATTCAACACACAATGGCCTCAGTATCTATATGCAAACTACAATTAACCACATGACAGCCACAAAGCTCCCATGTAAGGCACAATGCGCCAATGACATTGCCCTCAATGACACCAAGGCATTTACAATGCCCAATGCTGGCAATAATGCTCCTGTAAGAGTGACTATGCCCTCATGAAACCCACAATGTCATTTATAAGGGACACAATGCCACTATGACAGTCAAATGCCCTCCATGACAGCCACAAAGCCGCCAGAAAATCAACAATAATGCGACCACAATGTACTTTATCCATGCAACAATGCCGTCAATGCCCCTTATGCCAGCCCGAAGGCCAAAATGGAAACCACCAAATGTCAATGCTCCTTTGCAAGCCACTATGCCTTTATTAAAGCCACAATTAACTCACTTTCCCCTTTGCTAACCAAGACATGACAGACACAAATCCCTGTGCCAGCCATAATGACACCTGCAAGCCACAATATCCTCATGACACTCGCTATGTCCCATATCCCAGTCATAATATCCTCAATGTTAGCCACAACTTCATCCCTGCCAGCCACAATGCCAACCAACCACAAAGCCCCCATTACATCCAATACCACGTGACAGCCATAATGCTTCTAACCAATATCCCATATGGCAGCTAAAATGTCCCCATGACAGATACAAAGTCCAGTGTCCCTTATTCCTTTCACAATGCCCCTTATGCAAACAACATTGCTCTCAATGCCGCCTAAGTTAACTGCAATACAACCCTGACAGCCACATTGGCTTCAATAGCCCTATGACAACTACAATGCCCCATGACAGTCATTATGCCAGGAGCCACAATGCCACTATGCGAGCCACAATCTACTTTAGCGCAGCCACAGTGCTGCCAATGCCTCTTATGCCAGCCCCAATGCCCCCATGATCGTAAATTTTCCTCCATGCCAGCCACAGTGCTCTAAATGCCAGCTAAATTGCCCCCATGAAATCAACAATGTCCCTTTTCCCAGTCAAAATGCAGCCATGACATCTGCAAGGTCCACAATGTCCCTTATCCCAGCCACTATGCTCCATGATAATCTAATGCTCTCAATGCCAGCCATATTGTCCTCAATGCTCCCTAAGCCAACATCAATAGAACCAGGACAACTAAAATGCCCCATGACAACCACTATGTCCTCATTGTCCACTTTACCAGACACAATGCTTACCTAAAATCCACAATGCCCCCCATGACAGCCACTATCCCCAAATTACTCATATGCGAGCCACAATGCCCTCAGTGCCAATTACAAATTTATCGATCAACCAAAAAGCTCTCAATTCTATCTATGCCAGCATCAATGCCACCACAAACGCCACATTGCACTCCATATCAGCCACAATGGCCTGAATGCCTTTTTTGCACACCTCAATACTCCCATGACAACTACAATGTCCCTATGTCAACCACAATTCCTCCTATGGCAGCAATGCCCACGTGCCAGCCACAGTGCTCCTCTGGAGCCATTATGCCCACATGTCTGCCACACTGTCCCTGAGCCCAGCCACAATATCTCCATTACAGCCACAATGTTCTCAATTCCCCTTTTGCCAAAGATAATGCAGAAATGACACAATGCCCTCCATGCCTGTCACAATGCCATTAATAGCCCTATTCCAACTAGATTGCCCCCATTCTACGTACAATGCCACTAATGCAAGACACAATGCCTACAGAACACCCACTATATATCTTATCCAAATAGCCAAATACCAGCCACAATGGCTCCCATTCAAGCAACAATGCACTCATAAGAGCCACTATGTCCCCATGACATCCACAATGTCCCTTATCCCAGCTACAATAGCTCTATTAAAGCCTCAAGTCCCACAATGCCAGCCACATTATCCTTAATGCCCCCTTAGCCATTCGGAATACAAACATGACAACCATAATTCACTTATTGCCTCTTAAGAGAACCATAATGCCCCAAGACAAACAAAATGCTTTCATGACAACTACCACTTTCCCAAACACAATGCCCATTTTAATACCACATCTCCAACTAAGTCACAATGCCATCTAATGACAGCAACAATCCCTTCAATACTAATTACAATTCCGCGAGGACAGTTACAATGTCCACATGACACCCGCTATATGTCTTATCCAAATAGCCAAATACCAGCCACAATGGCTCCCATTCATGCAACAATGCACTCATGAGAGCCATTATGCCACATGACATCCACAATGTCCCTTATCCCAGCCACAATATCTATATTACAGCCACAAGTCCCTCAATGACAGCCACATTACTCTCCATGCCCTCTTAGCCATTCGGAATACAACCATGGCAACCACAATTCAGTTATTGCCTCTTAATAATGCCCCAAGACAAACAAAATGCTCTCATGACAACTGCCACATTCCCAAACACAATGCCCATTTTAATACCAAATCTCCAACTAAGTCACAATGCCATCTAATGACAGCAACAATCCCTTCAATGCTAATTACAATTTCGCGAGGACAGTTACAATGTCCACATGACACCTGCTATATGTCTTATCCAAATAGCCAAATACCAGCCACAATGGCTCCCATTCATGCAACAATGCACTCATGAGAGCCATTATGCCACATGACATCCACAATGTCCCTTATCCCAGCCACAATATCTCTATTACAGCCACAAGTCCCTCAATGACAGCTACATTACTCTCCATGCCCTCTTAGCCATTCGGAATACAACCATGGCAACCACAATTCAGTTATTGCCTCTTAATAATGCCCCAAGACAAACAAAATGCTCTCATGACAACTGCCACATTCCCAAATACAATGCCCATTTTAATACCAAATCTCCAACTAATTCACAATGCCATCTAATGACAGCAACAATCCCTTCAATGCTAATTACAATTCCGCGAGGACAGTTACAATGTCCACATGACACCCGCTATATGTCTTATCCAAATAGCCAAATACCAGCCACAATGGCTCCCATTCATGCAACAATGCACTCATGAAAACCATTATGCCACATGACATCCACAATGTCCCTTATCCCAGCCACAATATCTCTATTACAGCCACAAGTCCCTCAATGACAGCCACATAACTCTCCATGCCCTCTTAGCCATTCGGAATACAACCATGGCAACCACAATTCACTTATTGCCTCTTAATAATGCCCAAGACAAACAAAATGCTCTCATGACAACTGCCACATTCCCAAACACAATGCCCATTTTAATACCACATCTCCAACTAAGTCACAATGCCCTCATTGTTCACTTTATCAGTCACAATCCCAACACAAATATCACAATGCCTCCAAAAAAGTCACAATGTCCTCATGACAGCCACACTATCTCTAATTCCCAGTCACGATGTTACCATAAAAGCCACAATGTCCTCTGACAACAACAATCACGGAATGCATCGTATTACAGCAACAATGTCTTCGATGCTAATTACAATTCTGCAAGGACAGACCCTATGCCCTCAATTCTCCTTATGCCAGCCACATTACCCTCCATACCAGCCAAAAATTTCCCTAGGGGAAAGTGGAGATGTTGATGAATGTGTATGTTGGAATGTAAATGCAGTGCACCCATGTGTAGAACACAAAGGCATTTACAATGCCCTTAAATATCTATAGCCAATATATGTACTACTAGACATATGTCCTTATATACCAGGAAGGTATTACCACACCTCTGAAAGTCCAGAGCTAGAAACTAGCCTGATAACTATCAGTAATTAATAATAATATTAATTACCAGTCATTTTATTCATCTATTGCCGCTGTCTGGAGGATTCCATATCTTGCTTCTCTTCACTTTCAAATAAACACCTAGAAAAAAAAATCAAGAAAGAGGTGTGATAATACATTCCTGGTATATACTATGGATGTATTGGAAACAGTAAAGAGATTTTAGTGTGCCTAGTTTCTAATGAAACCCCCAAATATTTTAAGGGCCAATTAAACCCTTTCTGTGATACATTCTGGGGAGCCAAACTAGAGATCCAACCTCAGTCTTCCTATCCAAGAGTATGCACAAACCATCCCATCTTGACTAGAAGCCATAAGTAGGATATAATCGACTCTGATCATAACCCCAAAATTAGTCACCAATCACATCAAAGATCAGATGTCTAGAAGAAATATCACTTTTCTTCACATCTGTATAAAACAGAAAACCATTCTAAAATCTATTCAGTGGACCATTTACAACTCATATATGACATGGGCCTAAATGTGACCTAGAGAGTACACAGTATAGTTATTATCAGTCATCATGAAGAATATCACACATTCAACAAAACCTCACATGTGCCAGGTTAAGACACAAAGTAATATCACTAGTATTGAAAATAGCTAGATGCTGACTTGCAACTTGTGGCCAAATCACTAGAGAGGCAAAGAAAATTAGACACATCAACTATACTGTGCCACTCATAGTAAAAAAATAAACATCGTCCACACAAACCCTAAATCAAAAAGTCACGACAGTCACAATTTTCCAATGACAGCCAAAATGCACCTATGACAGCTACATTGTCCCACCACATCTAAATGGCTCCAATGACATCCACAAAGTCCTCAGTGCCAGCCACATTTCCCCCACATGACAACCACAAAGTCATCAATGCCCCCTATGCAAATCACCATGCCTTCAATACCTGCTAAGCCAACCAAAATTCCCACATGACAACCGTAGTGCCTGCCGTTCCAGCTACAAGACCTTAAAAAAAGCCACAATGCTTTTCAGGTCAGCCACAATGCACTCACAACGCCCGCATTGTACCTTATTCCAACTACAATGCGCCATGCCAGCCACAAGGTTCTTATAATAGCCACATTATGCCCCATGTCATTTACATGGTTTCCTAAGTCACTAAAACCCCATGACACCCACATTGATCCCATGGCACACGCAATCTACGTTATCTCCACAAAAATGCCTTAATGGCAGCAACCACGCTGTCAGTGGCCACTATGCCAGGCACAAAGTCCCCATGCCAGCTACAGTGTACTTTATCCCAGCAGCAATAGCGGTAATACCCCTTATCCAAGCTACAATGACCACCCAAATGTCCTTTATTCAACACACAATGGCCTCAGTATCTATATGCAAACTACAATTAACCACATGACAGCCACAAAGCTCCCATGTAAGGCACAATGCGCCAATGACATTGCCCTCAATGACATTGACCTCAATGACACCAAGGCATTTACAATGCCCAATGCTGGCAATAATGCTCCTGTAAGAGTGACTATGCCCTCATGAAACCCACAATGTCATTTATAACGGACACAATGCCACTATGACAGTCAAATGCCCTCCATGACAGCCACAAAGCCGCCAGAAAATCAACAATAATGCGACCACAATGTACTTTATCCATGCAACAATGCCGTCAATGCTCCTTATGCCAGCCCGAAGGCCAAAATATAAACCACCAAATGTCAATGCTCCTTTGCAAGCCACTATGCCTTTATTAAAGCCACAATGAACTCACTTTCCCCTTTGCTAACCAAGACATGACAGACACAAATCCCTGTGCCAGCCATAATGACACCTGCAAGCCACAATATCCTCATGACACTCGCTATGTCCCATATCCCAGTCATAATATCCTCAATGTTAGCCACAACTTCCTCCCGGCCAGCCACAATGCCAACCAACCACAAAGCCCCCATTACATCCAATACCACGTGACAGCCATAATGCTTCTAACCAATATCCCATATGGCAGCTAAAATGTCCCCATGACAGATACAAAGTCCAGTGTCCCTTATTCCTTTCACAATGCCCCTTATCCAAACAACATTGCTCTCAATGCCGCCTAAGTTAACTGCAATACAACCATGACAGCCACAATGGCTTCAATAGCCCTATGACAACTACAATGCCCCATGACAGTCATTATGCCAGGAGCCACAATGCCACTATGCGAGCCACAATCTACTTTAGCGCAGCCACAGTGCTGCCAATGCCTCTTATGCCAGCCCCAATGCCCCCATGATCGTAAATTTTCCTCCATGCCAGCCACAGTGCTCTAAATGCCAGCTAAATTGCCCCCATGAAATCAACAATGTCCCTTTTCCCAGTCAAAATGCAGCCATGACATCTGCAAGGTCCACAATGTCCCTTATCCCAGCCACTATGCTCCATGATAATCTAATGCTCTCAATGCCAGCCATATTGTCCTCAATGCTCCCTAAGCCAACATCAATAGAACCAGGACAACTAAAATGCCCCATGACAACCACTATGTCCTCATTGTCCACTTTACCAGACACAATGCTTACCTAAAATCCACAATGCCCCCCATGACAGCCACTATCCCCAAATTACTCATATGCGAGCCACAATGCCCTCAGTGCCAATTACAAATTTATCGATCAACCAGAAAGCTCTCAATTCTATCTATGCCAGCATCAATGCCACAACAAACGCCACATTGCACTCCATATCAGCCACAATAGCCTGAATGCCTTTTTTGCACACCTCAATACTCCCATGACAACTACAATGTCCCTATGTCAACCACAATTCCTCCTATGGCAGCAATGCCCACGTGCCAGCCACAGTGCTCCTCTGGAGCCATTATGCCCACATGTCTGCCACACTGTCCCTGAGCCCAGCCACAATATCTCCATTACAGCCACAATGTTCTCAATTCCCCTTTTGCCAAAGATAATGCAGAAATGACACAATGCCCTCCATGCCTGTCACAATGCCATTAATAGCCCTATTCCAACTAGATTGCCCCCATTCTACGTACAATGCCACTAATGCAAGACACAATGCCTACAGAACACCCACTATATATCTTATCCAAATAGCCAAATACCAGCCACAATGGCTCCCATTCAAGCAACAATGCACTCATAAGAGCCACTATGTCCCCATGACATCCACAATGTCCCTTATCCCAGCTACAATAGCTCTATTACAGCCACAAGTCCCACAATGCCAGCCACATTATCCTTAATGCCCCCTTAGCCATTCGGAATACAACCATGACAACCACAATTCACTTATTGCCTCTTAAGAGAACCATAATGCCCCAAGACAAACAAAATGCTTTCATGACAACTACCACTTTCCCAAACACAATGCCCATTTTAATACCACATCTCCAACTAAGTCACAATGCCATCTAATGACAGCAACAATCCCTTCAATGCTAACTACAACTCCGCGAGGACAGTTACAATGTCCACATGACACCCGCTATATGTCTTATCCAAATAGCCAAATACCAGTCACAATGGCTCCCATTCAGGCAACAATGCACTCATGAGAGCCATTATGCCACATGACATCCACAATGTCCCTTATCCCAGCCACAATATCTCTATTATAGCCACAAGTCCCTCAATGACAGCCACATTACTCTCCATGCCCTCTTAGCCATTCGGAATACAACCATGGCAACCACAATTCACTTATTGCCTCTTAATAATGCCCCAAGACAAACAAAATGCTCTCATGACAACTGCCACATTCCCAAAGACAATGCCCATTTTAATACCACATCTCCAACTAAGTCACAATGCCCTCATTGTTCACTTTATCAGTCACAATCCCAACACAAATATCACAATGCCTCCAAAAAAGTCACAATGTCCTCATGACAGCCACACTATCTCTAATTCCCAGTCACGATGTTACCATAAAAGCCACAATGTCCTCTGACAACAACAATCACGGAATGCATCGTATTACAGCAACAATGTCTTCTATGCTAATTACAATTCTGCAAGGACAGACCCTATGCCCTCAATTCTCCTTATGCCAGCCACATTACCCTCCATACCAGCCAAATATTTCCCTAGGGGAAAGTGGAGATGTTGATGAATGTGTATGTTGGAATGTAAATGCAGTGCACCCATGTGTAGAACACAAAGGCATTTACAATGCCCTTAAATATCTATAGCCAATATATGTACTACTAGACATATGTCCTTATATACCAGGAAGGTATTACCACACCTCTGAAAGTCCAGAGCTAGAAACTAGCCTGATAACTATCAGTAATTAATAATAATATTAATTACCAGTCATTTTATTCATCTATTGCCGCTGTCTGGAGGATTCCATATCTTGCTTCTCTTCACTTTCAAATAAACACCTAGAAAAAAAATCAAGAAAGAGGTGTGATAATACATTCCTGGTATATACTATGGATGTATTGGAAACAGTAAAGAGATTTTAGTGTGCCTAGTTTCTAATGAAACCCCCAAATATTTTAAGGGCCAATTAAACCCTTTCTGTGATACATTCTGAGGAGCCAAACTAGAGATCCAACCTCAGTCTTCCTATCCAAGAGTATGCACAAACCATCCCACCTTGACAAGAAGCCATAAGTAGGATATAATCGACTCTGATCACAACCCCAAAATTAGTCACCAATCACATCAAAGATCAGATGTCTAGAAGAAATATCACTCTCCTCCACATCTGTATAAAACAGAAAACCATTCTACAATCTATTCAGTGGACCATTTACAACTCATATATGACATGGGCCTAAATGTGACCTAGAGAGTACACAGTATAGTTATTATCAGTCATTATGAAGAATATCACACATTCAATAAAACCTCACATGCGCCAAGTTAAGACACAAATTAATATCACTAGTAGTAAAAATAGCTAGATGCTGACTTGCAACTTGTGGTCAAATCACTAGAAAGGCAAAGAAAATTAGACACATCAACTATACTGTGCCACTCATAGTAAAAAAATAAACATCGTCCACACAAACCCTAAATCAAAAAGTCACGACAGTCACAATTTTCCAATGACAGCCAAAATGCACCTATGACAGCTACATTGTCCCACCACATCTAAATGGCTCCAATGACATCCACAAAGTGCTCAGTGCCAGCAACATTTCCCCCACATGACAACCACAAAGTCATCAATGCCCCCTATGCAAATCACCATGCCTTCAATACCTGCTAAGCCAACCAAAATTCCCACATGACAACCGTAGTGCCTGCCGTACCAGCTACAAGACCTTAAAAAAAGCCACAATGCTTTTCAGGTCAGCCACAATGCACTCACAACGCCCGCAATGTACCTTATTCCAACTACAATGCGCCATGCCAGCCACAAGGTTCTTATAATAGCCACATTATGCCCCATGTCATTTATATGGTCTCCTAAGACTAAAACCCCATGACACCCACATTGATCCCATGGCACACGCAATCTACGTTATCTCCACAAAAATGCCTTAATGGCAGCAACCACGCTGTCAGTGGCCACTATGCCAGGCACAAAGTCCCCATGCCAGCTACAGTGTACTTTATCCCAGCAGCAATAGCGGTAATACCCCTTATCCAAGCTACAATGACCACCCAAATGTCCTTTATTCAACACACAATGGCCTCAGTATCTATATGCAAACTACAATTAACCACATGACAGCCACAAAGCTCCCATGTAAGGCACAATGCGCTAATGACATTGCCCTCAATGACATTGCCCTCAATGACACCAAGGCATTTACAATGCCCAATGCTGGCAATAATGCTCCTGTAAGAGTGACTATGCCCTCATGAAACCCACAATGTCATTTATAACGGACACAATGCCACTATGACAGTCAAATGCCCTCCATGACAGCCAAAAAAGCCGCCAGAAAATCAACAATAATGCGACCACAATGTACTTTATCCATGCAAAAATGCAGTCAATGCCCCTTATGCCAGCCCGAAGGCCAAAATATAAACCACCAAATGTCAATGCTCCTTTGCAAGCCACTATGCCTTTATTAAAGCCACAATGAACTCACTTTCCCCTTTGCTAACCAAGACATGACAGACACAAATCCCTGTGCCAGCCATAATGACACCTGCAAGCCACAATATCCTCATGACACTCGCTATGTCCCATATCCCAGTCATAATATCCTCAATGTTAGCCACAACTTCCTCCCTGCCAGCCACAATGCCAACCAACCACAAAGCCCCTGTTACATCCAATACCACGTGACAGCCATAATGCCTCTAACCAATATCCCATATGGCAGCTAAAATGTCCCCATGACAGATACAAACTCCAGTGTCCCTTATTCCTTTCATAATGCCCCTTATCCAAACAACATTGCTCTCAATGCCGCCTAAGTTAACTGCAATACAACCATGACAGCCACAATGGCTTCAATAGCCCTATGACAACTACAATGCCCCATGACAGTCATTATGCCAGGAGCCACAATGCCACTATGCGAGCCACAATCTACTTTAGCGCAGCCACAGTGCTGCCAATGCCTCTTATGCCAGCCCCAATGCCCCCATGATCGTAAATTTTCCTCCATGCCAGCCACAGTGCTCTAAATGCCAGCTAAATTGCCCCCATGAAATCAACAATGTGTAGTGGTGGGGGGGGTAGGGAAACGGACAAGTGAGCCCTAATCTACCCGCCACTCTGTCCCTGCCTACTTGCAACGACCCGCCCTAGGCGACGGGGTACAACTGGGCGGCGGTCCCTGCGCTCAGTAAGTGCATGACAAACACGACAAACAAACAAGGGAATACAAGCAAGGGAAATGGGCAGTTGCTCGCGGAAACACCGTGAGCAACAGAGTAGTGAACGAGCCGAGTCAAGCCAGGAGAGTGCGAGGTACAAAGCGAAAAGCAGAAGAGTAGTCGGTAAGCCGGGGTCTGTATGGAGCAGGATCAAAAGGTAGCAGGAGCTGTAGCTGGGCCAGGAAACCTCAAGGAAAGAATTCACAAGCACAGATGGACAGGAAGAGCAGGCTTAAATAGACCGAGGGCGGGAGCTAGCTGAGTCTGGCCAGGTTGCGATAGGCTCTCCCACTCCTAAGCCTGCCAGCCTGAGTGGAGGAAGCTGGTGTCTGTCTCAGGGATGTACACTCAGGTGTTGACTGATTAATTCTGGGAATTAACCCCGAAGCAGTGCCTGGCAGATCCTTTACACAATGTCCCTTTTCCCAGTCAAAATGCAGCCATGACATCTGCAAGGTCCACAATGTCCCTTATCCCAGCCACTATGCTCCATGATAATCTAATGCTCTCAATGCCAGCCATATTGTCC
The DNA here is from genome assembly GCF_050947455.1 of Rhinoderma darwinii. Lineage (NCBI taxonomy): Eukaryota > Metazoa > Chordata > Amphibia > Anura > Rhinodermatidae > Rhinoderma > Rhinoderma darwinii. The sequence goes on from NC_134688.1 coordinate 96,968,754, forward strand.
TCAATGCTCCCTAAGCCAACATCAATAGAACCAGGACAACTAAAATGCCCCAAGACAACCACTATGTCCTCATTGTCCACTTTACCAGACACAATGCTTACCTAAAATCCACAATGCCCCCCATGACAGCCACTATCCCCAAATTACTCATATGCGAGCCACAATGCCCTCAGTGCCAATTACAAATTTATCGATCAACCAAAAAGCTCTCAATTCTATCTATGCCAGCATCAATGCCACCACAAACGCCACATTGCACTCCATATCAGCCACAATGGCCTGAATGCCTTTTTTGCACACCTCAATACTCCCATGACAACTACAATGTCCCTATGTCAACCACAATTCCTCCTATGGCAGCAATGCCCACGTGCCAGCCACAGTGCTCCTCTGGAGCCATTATGCCCACATGTCTGCCACACTGTCCCTGAGCCCAGCCACAATATCTCCATTACAGCCACAATGTTCTCAATTCCCCTTTTGCCAAAGATAATGCAGAAATGACACAATGCCCTCCATGCCTGTCACAATGCCATTAATAGCCCTATTCCAACTAGATTGCCCCCATTCTACGTACAATGCCACTAATGCAAGACACAATGCCTACAGAACACCCACTATATATCTTATCCAAATAGCCAAATACCAGCCACAATGGCTCCCATTCAAGCAACAATGCACTCATAAGAGCCACTATGTCCCCATGACATCCACAATGTCCCTTATCCCAGCTACAATAGCTCTATTAAAGCCTCAAGTCCCACAATGCCAGCCACATTATCCTTAATGCCCCCTTAGCCATTCGGAATACAAACATGACAACCATAATTCACTTATTGCCTCTTAAGAGAACCATAATGCCCCAAGACAAACAAAATGCTTTCATGACAACTACCACTTTCCCAAACACAATGCCCATTTTAATACCACATCTCCAACTAAGTCACAATGCCATCTAATGACAGCAACAATCCCTTCAATACTAATTACAATTCCGCGAGGACAGTTACAATGTCCACATGACACCCGCTATATGTCTTATCCAAATAGCCAAATACCAGCCACAATGGCTCCCATTCATGCAACAATGCACTCATGAGAGCCATTATGCCACATGACATCCACAATGTCCCTTATCCCAGCCACAATATCTATATTACAGCCACAAGTCCCTCAATGACAGCCACATTACTCTCCATGCCCTCTTAGCCATTCGGAATACAACCATGGCAACCACAATTCAGTTATTGCCTCTTAATAATGCCCCAAGACAAACAAAATGCTCTCATGACAACTGCCACATTCCCAAACACAATGCCCATTTTAATACTAAATCTCCAACTAAGTCACAATGCCATCTAATGACAGCAACAATCCCTTCAATGCTAATTACAATTCCGCGAGGACAGTTACAATGTCCACATGACACCCGCTATATGTCTTATCCAAATAGCCAAATACCAGCCACAATGGCTCCCATTCATGCAACAATGCACTCATGAGAGCCATTATGCCACATGACATCCACAATGTCCCTTATCCCAGCCACAATATCTCTATTACAGCCACAAGTCCCTCAATGACAGCTACATTACTCTCCATGCCCTCTTAGCCATTCGGAATACAACCATGGCAACCACAATTCAGTTATTGCCTCTTAATAATGCCCCAAGACAAACAAAATGCTCTCATGACAACTGCCACATTCCCAAACACAATGCCCATTTTAATACCAAATCTCCAACTAATTCACAATGCCATCTAATGACAGCAACAATCCCTTCAATGCTAATTACAATTCCGCGAGGACAGTTACAATGTCCACATGACACCCGCTATATGTCTTATCCAAATAGCCAAATACCAGCCACAATGGCTCCCATTCATGCAACAATGCACTCATGAAAACCATTATGCCACATGACATCCACAATGTCCCTTATCCCAGCCACAATATCTTTATTACAGCCACAAGTCCCTCAATGACAGCCACATTACTCTCCATGCCCTCTTAGCCATTCGGAATACAACCATGGCAACCACAATTCACTTATTGCCTCTTAATAATGCCCAAGACAAACAAAATGCTCTCATGACAACTGCCACATTCCCAAACACAATGCCCATTTTAATACCACATCTCCAACTAAGTCACAATGCCCTCATTGTTCACTTTATCAGTCACAATCCCAACACAAATATCACAATGCCTCCAAAAAAGTCACAATGTCCTCATGACAGCCACACTATCTCTAATTCCCAGTCACGATGTTACCATAAAAGCCACAATGTCCTCTGACAACAACAATCACGGAATGCATCGTATTACAGCAACAATGTCTTCGATGCTAATTACAATTCTGCAAGGACAGACCCTATGCCCTCAATTCTCCTTATGCCAGCCACATTACCCTCCATACCAGCCAAAAATTTCCCTAGGGGAAAGTGGAGATGTTGATGAATGTGTATGTTGGAATGTAAATGCAGTGCACCCATGTGTAGAACACAAAGGCATTTACAATGCCCTTAAATATCTATAGCCAATATATGTACTACTAGACATATGTCCTTATATACCAGGAAGGTATTACCACACCTCTGAAAGTCCAGAGCTAGAAACTAGCCTGATAACTATCAGTAATTAATAATAATATTAATTACCAGTCATTTTATTCATCTATTGCCGCTGTCTGGAGGATTCCATATCTTGCTTCTCTTCACTTTCAAATAAACACCTAGAAAAAAAAATCAAGAAAGAGGTGTGATAATACATTCCTGGTATATACTATGGATGTATTGGAAACAGTAAAGAGATTTTAGTGTGCCTAGTTTCTAATGAAACCCCCAAATATTTTAAGGGCCAATTAAACCCTTTCTGTGATACATTCTGGGGAGCCAAACTAGAGATCCAACCTCAGTCTTCCTATCCAAGAGTATGCACAAACCATCCCATCTTGACTAGAAGCCATAAGTAGGATATAATCGACTCTGATCATAACCCCAAAATTAGTCACCAATCACATCAAAGATCAGATGTCTAGAAGAAATATCACTCTCCTCCACATCTGTATAAAACAGAAAACCATTCTAAAATCTATTCAGTGGACCATTTACAACTCATATATGACATGGGCCTAAATGTGACCTAGAGAGTACACAGTATAGTTATTATCAGTCATCATGAAGAATATCACACATTCAACAAAACCTCACATGTGCCAGGTTAAGACACAAAGTAATATCACTAGTATTGAAAATAGCTAGATGCTGACTTGCAACTTGTGGCCAAATCACTAGAGAGGCAAAGAAAATTAGACACATCAACTATACTGTGCCACTCATAGTAAAAAAATAAACATCGTCCACACAAACCCTAAATCAAAAAGTCACGACAGTCACAATTTTCCAATGACAGCCAAAATGCACCTATGACAGCTACATTGTCCCACCACATCTAAATGGCTCCAATGACATCCACAAAGTCCTCAGTGCCAGCCACATTTCCCCCACATGACAACCACAAAGTCATCAATGCCCCCTATGCAAATCACCATGCCTTCAATACCTGCTAAGCCAACCAAAATTCCCACATGACAACCGTAGTGCCTGCCGTGCCAGCTACAAGACCTTAAAAAAAGCCACAATGCTTTTCAGGTCAGCCACAATGCACTCACAACGCCCGCATTGTACCTTATTCCAACTACAATGCGCCATGCCAGCCACAAGGTTCTTATAATAGCCACATTATGCCCCATGTCATTTACATGGTTTCCTAAGTCACTAAAACCCCATGACACCCACATTGATCCCATGGCACACGCAATCTACGTTATCTCCACAAAAATGCCTTAATGGCAGCAACCACGCTGTCAGTGGCCACTATGCCAGGCACAAAGTCCCCATGCCAGCTACAGTGTACTTTAACCCAGCAGCAATAGCGGTAATACCCCTTATCCAAGCTACAATGACCACCCAAATGTCCTTTATTCAACACACAATGGCCTCAGTATCTATATGCAAACTACAATTAAACACATGACAGCCACAAAGCTCCCATGTAAGGCACAATGCGCCAATGACATTGCCCTCAATGACATTGACCTCAATGACACCAAGGCATTTACAATGCCCAATGCTGGCAATAATGCTCCTGTAAGAGTGACTATGCCCTCATGAAACCCACAATGTCATTTATAACGGACACAATGCCACTATGACAGTCAAATGCCCTCCATGACAGCCACAAAGCCGCCAGAAAATCAACAATAATGCGACCACAATGTACTTTATCCATGCAACAATGCCGTCAATGCTCCTTATGCCAGCCCGAAGGCCAAAATATAAACCACCAAATGTCAATGCTCCTTTGCAAGCCACTATGCCTTTATTAAAGCCACAATGAACTCACTTTCCCCTTTGCTAACCAAGACATGACAGACACAAATCCCTGTGCCAGCCATAATGACACCTGCAAGCCACAATATCCTCATGACACTCGCTATGTCCCATATCCCAGTCATAATATCCTCAATGTTAGCCACAACTTCCTCCCGGCCAGCCACAATGCCAACCAACCACAAAGCCCCCATTACATCCAATACCACGTGACAGCCATAATGCTTCTAACCAATATCCCATATGGCAGCTAAAATGTCCCCATGACAGATACAAAGTCCAGTGTCCCTTATTCCTTTCACAATGCCCCTTATCCAAACAACATTGCTCTCAATGCCGCCTAAGTTAACTGCAATACAACCATGACAGCCACAATGGCTTCAATAGCCCTATGACAACTACAATGCCCCATGACAGTCATTATGCCAGGAGCCACAATGCCACTATGCGAGCCACAATCTACTTTAGCGCAGCCACAGTGCTGCCAATGCCTCTTATGCCAGCCCCAATGCCCCCATGATCGTAAATTTTCCTCCATGCCAGCCACAGTGCTCTAAATGCCAGCTAAATTGCCCCCATGAAATCAACAATGTCCCTTTTCCCAGTCAAAATGCAGCCATGACATCTGCAAGGTCCACAATGTCCCTTATCCCAGCCACAATATCTATATTACAGCCACAAGTCCCTCAATGACAGCCACATTACTCTCCATGCCCTCTTAGCCATTCGGAATACAACCATGGCAACCACAATTCAGTTATTGCCTCTTAATAATGCCCCAAGACAAACAAAATGCTCTCATGACAACTGCCACATTCCCAAACACAATGCCCATTTTAATACCAAATCTCCAACTAAGTCACAATGCCATCTAATGACAGCAACAATCCCTTCAATGCTAATTACAATTCCGCGAGGACAGTTACAATGTCCACATGACACCCGCTATATGTCTTATCCAAATAGCCAAATACCAGTCACAATGGCTCCCATTCAAGCAACAATGCACTCATGAGAGCCATTATGCCACATGACATCCACAATGTCCCTTATCCCAGCCACAATATCTCTATTATAGCCACAAGTCCCTCAATGACAGCCACATTACTCTCCATGCCCTCTTAGCCATTCGGAATACAACCATGGCAACCACAATTCACTTATTGCCTCTTAATAATGCCCCAAGACAAACAAAATGCTCTCATGACAACTGCCACATTCCCAAAGACAATGCCCATTTTAATACCACATCTCCAACTAAGTCACAATGCCCTCATTGTTCACTTTATCAGTCACAATCCCAACACAAATATCACAATGCCTCCAAAAAAGTCACAATGTCCTCATGACAGCCACACTATCTCTAATTCCCAGTCACGATGTTACCATAAAAGCCACAATGTCCTCTGACAACAACAATTACGGAATGCATCGTATTACAGCAACAATGTCTTCTATGCTAATTACAATTCTGCAAGGACAGACCCTATGCCCTCAATTCTCCTTATGCCAGCCACATTACCCTCCATACCAGCCAAATATTTCCCTAGGGGAAAGTGGAGATGTTGATGAATGTGTATGTTGGAATGTAAATGCAGTGCACCCATGTGTAGAACACAAAGGCATTTACAATGCCCTTAAATATCTATAGCCAATATATGTACTACTAGACATATGTCCTTATATACCAGGAAGGTATTACCACACCTCTGAAAGTCCAGAGCTAGAAACTAGCCTGATAACTATCAGTAATTAATAATAATATTAACCCCTTAAGGACGCAGCCTAGTTTGGGCCTTAAGGCTCAGAGCCCATTTTTCAAATCTGACATATTTCACTTTATGTGGTAATAACGTCGGAATGCTTAAACCTATCCAAGCGATTCTGAGATTGTTTTCTCGTGACACTTTGGGCTTCATGTTTGTGGTAAAATTTGGTCGATATATTCAGTCTTTATTTGTGAAAAATTGCAAAATTTAGAGAAAATTTGGAAAAAATAGCATTTTTCAGAATTTAAATGCATCTGCTTGAAAAACAGACGGTTATACCACCCAAAATAGTTACTAGTTCACATTTCCCATATGTCTACTTTAGATTGGCATCGTTTTTTGAACATTATTTTATTTTTCTTGAGCGTTACAAGGCTTAGAACGTAAACAGCAATTTCTCATATT